>NC_090934.1:528873525-529181103 GCF_040938575.1 Ambystoma mexicanum
TTCGATTTGACTTTTGTCTGTTAGTTTCATATAGTGAATCCTTTATGTCATAAAGATTTAAAGGATTGTTGGTATATGTTACACATTGAGTTGCTTGTCTATTTGTACACTGGACAGTGTGTTTGCGTGAAAGGAACATTTGATTGAAAGTTTGTTGGGGACGTTTTTTATGTAAGGGTTCCTTTTGCCATAATGGTGTCTCCTACCATTTCATACCCTCAGTCATTGCTGTCTATAGCAATTGTTTTTTTTTCTTTTGTATAAGCCTCTTCATTGAAATATGGTCCTCTGCTGCTTGTGTGAATCCATTCACCTTCACAGAAGTTTGAAAATGGTCCATATTGGCATTGCACTTGTTTAGAAGTAGCTTTTGACAATATATTGATTAATTTAGTGTCTGGTTTCATTCTGTTTAAAATTGATATAAATATGTTCCCTTTATTAGAAATGCCCTTTCAATTAGAGCTTTGATGATTAGTCTCCTGCAGTTGTTTTTAAGGGTAGATCATGACTTTTCAGCTGTTTTAATGTGATTGTGAAGAAGTCTATTTTGGAAGATTTTTTGTAAGATTCATGTTTTGGATCGCTTCATAGTGGTTTTGTTAATACTGGTAAATATAGTGTTAGGCTCATTAGTAGGTCTGTTTATCTTTGATTATCATGTGTATTTTTAGTTTTTGCAAGAGGGGAGGTTGCTTGCTGTTTTCTTTTAATGTGTTCTATAAATTGTTCCAGACGTGAATGAATATATGGATTGCTTTTTTTCTTATCTGCTCTAATATTTCTTTATTTTCTATGGAGTTGCTTTTTAATAGGCATTTTGTTGTTTCTGCTGCGAAAAAAGAAAGTTTGGGTTTGAAAGTTGTGGAAAGTATATGCATGTATGGGGCATGGACATGTGGGGGTGATTATTGCAATGAATAGAGTGCTGTTTGATTGTGAATTGGTATAATAGGTGTTTTTGCAAAGGTTGAACGAGTAAATGTCTGTAGAGGTGTGATGGGCTTGGGTTAGTGAAGAAGGGAGTGGTGGTGTGATTAAATGCGTAGGGACATTGTGATGTTTTGAGGAAAAGAGTGGGTGTTGTAATGGTCATATTCAGATGAGAATAGAAAGAGTGTGAATGGTGCAATATAATGAGTTAGAGTGAAATAAATATTGATTGGGAAAAAATACTCTGGGCTAATATATTGGGAAGCATATTACAGTTATAGAAATATACATGGTACATTAATTAACTGTTTTTCAGCAGCTGATTTCTGCAATCTTCTTCTGTCCTGTAATTGTAAAAGATAGTTAATGGGTATATGTGGTAATGGTGAAATATTTTTTGTAAGGCAGGCTGTTTTCTATGAAGGTAGCAGGAAAAACAGTTAATGACATTGTGTCATGGATGGTGTACTAACATGTGTTACCTGTGTTGTTAGAAGAATTGGAGAGTAAGTAGTTGTGTTTTGGAACACATGCATATCTAGGTTGCTTTTTTGTTGCTGGTTTTAATAAAGGAAGTGTTATGTTTTTGGTGTAATGTATGTGTATTGTGTCACAAAGTGTTTTTAAAGAATAGGGAAACTGTGGCCTGGTGGTAATGCAATGGTGGATTGTTGTTGTAGCAGTGTTTGGTATGTTATAGTAGAGATTGGGAAAGAAGAGAACTTTAATGTAAGGCAAAGTGTTGTATATAGATACTTTGGCAGAATACAGATATGTGTGAGCAGATGGAAAATGGTGGTAGTTTCAGGGTTTTAATGAGTGAGGTTGGAACGTGCAACATTTATTTTGAATGAAACATGGAAAATGCTGACCATTTAAAAATGTTTCTATTTAGGAGTGTGTGCACGGAAGTTAAGAAATGCATATGTGCCTTTATAGGAGCTCTGTGTGCAAATGTTTTTACAAATAAAATAAAAAAATATGGAAAAGATGTTTGTTTGTTTGTTTATTTGATATAGCGCATTAGAAGACCCTCAGGTAGCTGGGTGATAGCATTTCAAGTATACTTAAAAGCTTGGTTACAGAGCATTGAAGCATATTTAGGAAGCTAGGATGCTGAGTTACAGAAGTAGTTACAGAAGAAGGTACATACAAGGAATAAAACAGATGTGATAGGTGAAAACATAGATGCAGTCGTAGGTTAGCAGTGACCAGGTGGTCCCAGTAGAGATATCAAGATACAGGCAAAGGATGCTAGTTTGTAGTGGTCAGACATAGCATTCCTTGGAGGGCTTCAAGAATAGGTAAGTCAGGCAAGGGGTCGGATGGGTGGTGAGGCAATCAGGTTAGGCATCATTAATCCGTAGCCAGGGTAGGAGTTTCCGTCTGAATCTGGAGTATGGTTGGTCAGTTCTAAGATCAAGAGCGAGTCTATTCCAGGATTGAGCGGCAATGACTGGAAAGCCGGAGCCGCTGGCAGTAGTCCGTTTGTATCTTGGAACCTCTAGGGTATGGGAGTTGGACATTCTCGTAGGACGGTCAGATGTTCTCTTCTGTACTCTTTCTACAAGGAAAGGAGGCACTATATTGCTATATTGTTAAGACATTTGGAAGTGAGGGAGAGGGTTTTAAGGGAAATCATATCCTTAATTTTAAGCCAGTGGACATCTCTTCTGAGTGCAGAGATATGCTCTCTATTCGGGATGTTTAAGGCTGCTCTTAGGGCATTGTTTTAGAATCTTTGCAGTTTATCAATGATATATTTATTCGATCCGCATATAAAGCATTGCAGTAATCCAGTCTGGATAAAATAAGTGCATTAGCTAATGTGATGCAACTGGTCTCAGAAAGGAATGGTCTGCAGGCTCAGATCAATTTGCACGTATATGCTGTAGAGGATGCTAAAGAGTTAATTTGCTTCTTGAAGGTGAGTGCTGAATCAAGATAGAATCCCAAAGTTTTAACTGCAGGCATCACTTTTATGATGTTGTTGTCGATGTTGAATGAGACGTAACTGGGGTTGAGTTTTTTGATTGCCGTCTCTGAGCCTAGGATCAGTAGCTCCATTTTGTCATCATTCAGGCAGAGGCCGTGGGATGCCATCCATGCCTGAATGAGGGGATATATCCTATTTACAAAGGCAGAGTCTTCCAAGAAGTTGCCCGAAAGGGGATAAGGATCTGGTTGTCATCTGCATAGTTAGTGTAGGTGACACCCAGTCTGTCCAACTTGTTGAACAAGGGCTTAGTAAAGATGTTGTACATAGTAGGAGATACACATGATCCTTGAGGTACACCGCAGGAGACTTGTATAGGGTCAGCAGCTGCTAAAGGGGAGAAGACTCTCATGATGCGGTTCGCAAGGAAGGATTGCACCCAGGTTATGGCATCACTTGAGAAATGGGCAGCTGACCTGAGATGGTTACATAAGACTGCATGATCCACCAGGTCAAAGGCTGCCGATAGGTCAAGGAGGAGTAGCATAGCTGATTTACCATTGTCCTTAAACTCGTCAATTTGGGTCTTGAGGTCAATCAAGGCTGTTTCTATGCCATGAAGGGGATGGAAGCCAGACTGACGTGAGCCTAGATGGTTATTAGTTTAATTTTAAGTAGGATGGGGACTGTGGTGATGGGTTGATACTTTGTAGGTATAGATGGGTCTAAGGTTTTTTTTTTGAGCAATGGTAGTACCCAGGATTGTTTAAGGTTGTTAGGCACAAAGTTGGTCTTGCAGGATGCATGAATGAGCTTCGAGATGAAAGGGTATAAGTCTCTGGCTGCATCCTTTATAATTTGGGGTGGACAGTCATCTCCTTTGCAGGTGGAGGGTTTGAGCGAAAGTATAATTATTTCTGTCTCGACAATGGATATATTTTTTTTAGGCTGAATGGTGGGGGGTGTTATTATGTAAGTTTGGAGGTGGATGCTGCTGAGGTGAGGACTCAGCCGGTAGGAGCAATGAGGCTTTCTTTTTAGCAATTTTAATTTGGAGGGAGCTAATTTTATCCGAAAGGGCGTTCTGTATATTGGTGCATCAAGGCTTATCTTTAGGAGTATTGTCAACCTGAGGTATTGGTGATTCCATTT
The DNA here is from genome assembly GCF_040938575.1 of Ambystoma mexicanum. Lineage (NCBI taxonomy): Eukaryota > Metazoa > Chordata > Amphibia > Caudata > Ambystomatidae > Ambystoma > Ambystoma mexicanum. The sequence continues at coordinate 528,877,547 of NC_090934.1, forward strand.
CGCGAAGGATAGAGAATAATTCCTTAGTGTTTGATTTGGCCTTGGATATTCTATCGGTGAACATGTTTTTTTTAGTACTAATGATTTCCTTTTTGTACAATTTGGAATGATTGTTTAACTTAATTGTGTTCTCCTCGGTGGGCGAATGGCGCCAGATTGATTACAATTTTCTTTTTTGAGTCCTTAGTTCTTTCAATTGTGGTGTGAACCAATTGTTCAGGTGAGATGACTGTCTGCCTTTGTGAATTTTAATCGAGGCAATAGTGTCGAGTGCCTTTGTGATAGCACTGATGAAGGCTTCCACAAGGTCTGTATTATTAGCTAGGTTGTCAAGAGTAGGGAGAAGATGTGGTAGTAGATTTTCCGCAGTAATGTCTTTTTTCCTCCTAGTGGGGAGTGGTGTTTACCATAACTGATGGTTTAGGGAAGAGAAGATCAAGTGAGGCAGAGAAGGTAATTAAATAGTGGTCCGTCCACGAATGGGGTATTATATTAGTAATATTGATGTTACAATTAAGGTCAACAACCCAGTCTAGGGTCCTTCCTTTAGCATGTGTGGGGGTAAGGACTTTTTGTGTCAGCCCATAATCCTTCATTAGTGAGGCTACAGATAGGGCATATATATACTTACTGACCTTCATTGTGCTGTCACGTATTTATGACTCACGCCATAATATGCTCACTGCTTGTTCCTACTCACGCGCCAACAGCTGAAACCAACACTTTGCTCACAGAAATGTAATTATTGCATTGACTTGTACTCACCCGGCAACCTGACGGTTACACTATTTTGATTGCTACACCATTTTAGCCTTATTATCTGAATGCCGCATTCAGTTTATATCTGTCATGACACTTGAACATTGTATTTAGCCATTGCCTGTCTCGCCAGCCTAGCATTGCATTTATCCATATCTGCATTGCTATTTGCGCATGGCACTAGCCTATGCTGCCCCAATAATGGCTTGCTGCATTTAGCCTACGACTGCCTGCCCTTTGAATGTTGCATTAGCCTACATCTGCCTTATTTTTGAATACAACATTTAGCCTACACCTGCTTGCCACTTTCAATGCTGCATTAGCCTATATCTGCCTTATTTTTAAATACCGCATATAGCCTACACCTGCCTGCCACTTTGAATGTTGCATTAGCCTATATCTGCCTTATTCTCGAATACCACATTTAGCCTACACCTGCCTGCCACTTTGAATGCTGCATTTGCCAATATATGCCTTATTATTTGTATACTGCATTCAGCCTCCCGGACAGTTGAGGATCGCACCTAGATTATGCCCAATTATGCAATAACCCAAACTTGCATCTACTTGTGACCTGCCAATCCTTACCTATGATCATGAGGAACCATAAAAGCTCAGACAGCATACCTTGTACTAGGCCTTCTTGCCATAATGGCCTCTGCCTCCCTCGCCTCATGCCCACCCAAGGATAGAAACATGAGATTAAGATCTAGACTGTCCCGTCTCCATGAACCCTCTACAAACCATACCATTAGAGGCCTTTCATGTAAGGCTACCCAACCCATTGGATCATCCAATAAACGCACACAACACCAGACCCATAATCACCTGCCCTTTGTCCTCCCGGCTACACCCCAAACAAACCACTGAAGAGCCACTAAAACTAAACAACCTCCCACTACTAAACTTACAAGCACCCTACCATTATCTGGGTCGCTCATCAATGCCAGATCTATGGTGGCTCACGCCACTGATATTGCGGACGTTGTAACTCATGAGAATCTGGACCTCCTGGTCATAACTGAGACTTGGCTCCACAAGGCCGCAGGCCCCACCATTATGCTAGCTGTACCAGAGGGTTACCAACTTCTAAGAGCTGACAGACCAAACGCTAGAGGCGGCGGTCTAGCCATTATCCACAAATCTAACCTATCCATCAGACTCACTACCACCCCTTCGTTTCAGTCCTGTGAGACTCTCACAGCTAAATTGCAACTCTCTATTAATCATACCCTTAACATCCATGTGATCTATAGACCACCTGGATGTTTAGGCTCTTTCGAAGATGACTTAGATAGCATCCTGACCAAAAACACAAAGGACCATGCACAAATTCTGCTATTGGGAGATTTCAATCTTGTTTTCACCGATAGTAATGATAAACATGTATAGCACTTGGTGTGTGTAGGTTTAATATGTTGGCAGTACACGCATACTTGCCAACATAATGCATTCCAATCTGTAGGTTCTTGTGTAGTCCTAGTTTTTTTATTTTTGCATAGCGGGACGTGTAGTTCCACCTTTCTAGTTATAAAACATGGACTAAAAGTTCCAGATTGCAGAGAAAAATCCAGGACTGGACAAGCACCTACAGATGGGAATGGGTTATGTTAGCAAGTATGCATGTACTGCCAACACATTATACTTCCACATACCAAGTGCCACTTAAACATATTTTGTACAAATGTTTTGCATCTGCTTTTTCTTTGTTTTAGGAAATGGTTACACCCAGTGCTGCTATGAATGCACATATGTATTTTTATACTTAAATGAAAATTCTCATTAAAAAACATTTTTAAACACACAGCATTGCAAGTATTTACTGCTTCGTGTGAGCAGGTGCTGAATGCTGCAATGCATGGAATTTACTGGAGTGGTTAAAAAAGAGAATATGCTTATTGAAAAGCGTTTTCTATTGTAAGTAGCAGGAACCCTCTCTCTCTATATATATGTATATAAATATAAATATATATATTACACGCCCACAGTAGTGGCCGTGTAGTTATGGCTAAGTTGCTGTTTCCATACAAAGAACACTTTTTGGGTGGCTTATAACTTTGCGCCCCCTGGACGAATCCTCACCAAACTTTGCAAAAAAAGCCACTGAATTTTTTTGCAAAGATTGGTAATGTTTGGTCCAGGGGGGCAAAGTGATAGGGGGGGTCCCAACATGTTTTTTATTCCCATAGACTGAATGGGGGAAAACTTTGCACACTATAGGCGAAACCGCTGGACGGATTTGCACCAAATTTGAGGCAGTGGCAGGGGCTTGGGCGTGAAAGCGTGCTTTTGCAAATTTTGTGCCAATCCATCCAGTAATTCCCTTAAAAATGATTAAAAAGTATGTTTCTAAAAATTAGTGATAACTATGTCCGCTCCACGGTCACACTTCCCTGACGCTCTGTGGAGAACATTGCAATTGGCTATTCCGTGGCGTGCTGCCCACGACCAGTTGCGCTTTTCCGATTGGTTGTGGTACAGCGTGAAGTGCGTCGTAATCTTTCGATACGTCCGCCATGTTTACTTCATTTTCTGTTCAACGCGAACATCGGTGCTAACATACGTAAATGAAGAAGGCACCAATGCACTTATAACACTTATGGAACACTGTTTCGAAAGGTGAGCGTTAATGAGACTTGGTAGTAAAAAGTCAAACATTGAAGTATTCTTGTTAGCACTGGCATACGGTACAGTGGGACTTGCTACTGATTGTACGACACGAACTTACTTTGTCCATTTTACAATCCATAAACAACATTACTGCGGTCAGAGTGGCGGGAATCTGAGGCAGCCACCTGCTCTTTTTCGTACATACAGCCCTTCTGCACGTGTACGCCAGTAGCGGTTTTCATAAATAGACGCTGATATGTTGTTGCAAAATGAGAATGTATTTGCATTTGGAGTGAAGGCCACTGCATTTTCTCTTTCCAACACAAGTTCAGTACGGCCGCATATTTGTCGATACCCATAAGGCTATCTTGTTTTTTAACCTTGAAGTACAGGGAAAGAGTAGAAAGAATGTAGGGAGTAACAGTTTGAAAAACATATCGTTCGATAAGGTTATGCTTCAAAAACATTTGCACCGACCATGAGAAATTAGTTCCCGAACAGGCGGTCTTCCAGATACACTAGTGTCTGACTACAGCTTACATTAGATCATGTAAGTGTATTTTTGCCGCCTAAATTCCGAATTGATGTTATGTTTTAGTTTGTAAAAAAAAATATACATTTTCCCTAATATTTTGCAAGTGTTATGTGCCGTTGCAATTTTTTCCCTATTATGGACATTGCACATTGTCGCCGTTTATAGGGTGCCACTACATTTCCCCAAATTAAAATAATATTTAATAAGAAAGGTATGTGTTACAATTTTTTTTTGTGTAGAGGTTGTGCAGTGATACACATTTTATTTCCCCTTCCACCGCACAGCTACTTCCAAAGAAAAATTGTATTATTAAAAACGACGTACCAGCTTTCTGTGCCATTCAATTTATTTTTTCCAATTATGGACATTGCACATTGTCGCCGTCCCTAGGGTCCCACTACATTTCCTCCTATTGAACACATTTTTTTACTGAAAATGTTATGTAGTACAAATGTGGTTTATCCAAAGGTTGTGTATTCATACATCTTTTAATTCCCATTTCCTCCTCAGATACTTTCTTCCCTATTGTGATTGTCACGGATTACAGCTGCCAAGTGACAGGTTTTTTAACCGTCAAATGCAACTGTTTATAACCGGCTGTCTCTGCATCATCATTCACTGGGATGATTGTGTGGGCCCTTTGTGTCCTTACGCAGCTGTCGCTATAAGAAGTAACATTCCATCCTTTCTGGTGCTGGAGATCACAGCGGTTGACGTCGTCTTGCACATCAATGTGGGAGGAAAACGACTATTGTGGCGGCAACGCTTACTTTCTGTGTGTGGAAGAAAATAATGTGACCTTTAACATTGTCAATGTCGACCAAAGAGACAAACTTAATGCTTCTATGGAAAAGCGAATAGTGCTATCTTTTCGCACAGTTCATTGTGAAAGAAAACTACTTTAGTACTTGCAAAGGGCGATGATTTCCCTCACTTTATTGTGAAATAAAACTACTTGACAAATTTTTAAATGTTAGTCTTTTCTTTACAAATTTACTCTCTGTTTGCACAATGTGGCATGCTTCGTTGCAGGTCGTAATGAGTTCTTTTGTAGGTGCTACATCACGGCACGTACGTCCATATGGATGCATTTGTTTAAGCTGCCAAGGAACATTATGGAGAAAGTTACTCCATACCACTTGGATTGGCTACGGGAGGGTCTGGCACATCTCATATGCATTAGTGCCGTCCGGTCAATTTCTGTCACCGTCAGCCCAATTTCTGTCACCCAGATGCCCGATGCACAGAAATGTGTGTACAATAATATATGGTTACACCCTCCCAATACACATATCTTCACACCTTTCCACCTGTGTCACTTACAAATTTTGTGTCGAAAGGTGGGTGGTAATGGTGTTGCATCCAGTATTTCTGATGTCATTGCACTTCGCATCACAGAGTTTGTTTGGTATCATATGTCAACGTAAGTACAGTACTCCTTTGCTGTTTTTACGCACATTTTTACAGAAAAAAATTAGTAAATGTACAATACATGAATGTAAAGGTCAATGACAACGACTGAAAAGCTTTGTGTTGTGCATGTGATAGTCTTTTCATATTTAACAGTACAGCTTCCGTCTCTGAGGGGTAGCCTCTATGTATGGGTAGTGCCCACAATGTCGGGGGTATGCCTACTGGCCTTTACTGCAAGGAGACAACATTGCATTTAGGTCTCCATGACCACCAGGGACTGCCTTTCTGGTAAAAGTCTTACTCTTAACCACATATTTATCAAGGAACACAAATGTGGTGCTGCCATAACGGTAACACAGTTTATTTTTTGGTTTCTGTAGCCTGCAATGGAAAGCGAAGAAGGCTTTCTATCCAATGCCCGTCTTCCCTTTGTATGGTGGCCATCTTGAAAAAGGATTTGTTATCTTCAGCTGGGAACGCCAGAGGCGTTCCGGTTGAAGACAAAAAATCCTCTTTCTTGGTACGACGAATTATTGCTGTAAAATCTCGATTGCCAATGGCATTCATCCCCCACTCTTTGGGGAGGAATGGGGGTGAATGATCCAGAAACGTCAGTATGCATTCTTGCTTATATTGTATTGCACACTTACATTGTGGAGTTCTGTGGCGGAAATTTTGCAGTTAGAAGGTCTTACAACAATACCTAATGTATTTTCGCACTGTTACACATGTCATCGTGAAGTGTGTATGACTGTTTGAACACGCCCCCATGCTATACGTCAGCATATGACAATGTGGAATTCTTCGAAAGGTGGGCAGTTACTTCAAATGTTCCTTTACAGTGTTACTATTGGAACCCTGATAAATGTAGTTGAAAATATTTCTTACAGTAAAGTTATGATGCATTTATATTACTAAAAACCTATGGCATTCAGTTAAAAAAATTTTATTACAGGGAGGTTATGGTTACATTGCCCTCCCAAAAACCTGTAAAATTCACTACAAAAAAAACTTTGTTAAGGGGACGTTATGGTTAAGTTTCCCTACGAAAAACCTGTGCACTTCACTAAAGAAAAATGTTTGTGATGTCATCTTTCTTGCCCTGGGTGTAAGTGTTAGCAGTGCACAGTGGTGCGGGCAGTTATGGTTGCTTAGCTTACCATAATGGGCGAGTGTGCAGTGTTTTTTGGTTTCACTGTGAAGTATAACATCCCTTTGACAAGGTTTTTTTACTGAATGTACATATATATATATATATATATATCAGTAAAAAAACTTTGTTAAAGGGACTTTATGGTTCCAAATAAAACCGAAAAACCCTTGAAATTCGCCAGTTATGGTAAGCTAAGCAACCATAACTCGCGCCACCACCGTGCATTGCTAAGACTAACACCCAGGACATCAAAGATGACATCACAAATGTCATTGATGACATCACTGATGACATCACATGTCTGGCTCACTATTTTTTCTTTTGCTGACATATCTAGGCCACATGGTTTTCTTAAGTAACAGTCAGAAACTAAGAATTTTATTTTATTTGTAGACATATCCTTCTAGTAGGTTCTTACAGTAATTCTCTTAGAGTACAGTCACATCATAGGAAACATATACATATGGGAAAACACAAGCTTGAAAGACAGCAATCCTTTTTGTGCATAAAGATAATCACTAGACTTATGAGCACTTTCTGATAGTTCTGTTGTTTTTTTATGGCTGTACTTTCCCTGTATATGGTCATATTTGTATACATTGTACTCACACTACTTTCCTTAGGGTCCAATCACATCAAGGTATACATATACATAGGGTAAATAGCAGCTTTGAAACAGAGCAATCATTTATTTGCATGAAACTAATCAGTTAAGTTATGAATTGTTTCTGCTACTACTTGTGCTTTTTTGCTAACTTCACTTTCCCTGTATATACCCATATTGGTATGTGTTCTTGTGTCTTTGTGTTTTGTCTATAGTAATGCAATTATGTAATACATGGGTTTTATTAGCTACTTATTACATATTTCACAGTACACAAAAATCTATTAAGAAAACAATTATCATTTCATTATTCAACATATTAACATTACGAATATCATACCTTCATCTTGTACGCTGCACACAATGTTATGTTTCTGTATGAGTAGCTTAGTATACTAGATAGAACCCCATAATAGGATGCTATTTATATCAATGCATCGTTCAATGCACTTATTAGGGTATATTTCTTGCAATGATTCTTGACACTTCTTTCGCAACATAATAAGAATCCCTTCTACACATATTTCATGAGAAGTACATACACATGTGATGTCATCAGTGATGTCATCAATGACATTTGTGATATCATCTTTGATGTCCTGGGTGTTAGTCTTAGCAGTGCACGGTGGTGGCGCGAGTTATGGTTGCTTAGCTTACCATAACTGGCGAATTTCAAGGGTTTTTCGGTTTTACTTGGAACCATATCGTCCCTTTAACAAAGTTTTTTCACTGAATTTCATAGGTTTTTAGTAGCGCAACTTAACCATAACGTCCCTTTAACAACGTTTTTTCACTGAATTTCATAGTTTTTTTAGTAGCACAACTTAACAATAATGACTTTGACTTTATATACATGTCATATGGAACTGACTAGATCTCTTCTTATGAACTTGATGTCCGCGAACTTATTTAATGTTCGCGGACATGTTCGAAGAACAGTACCACTACCTAAAAACTGTGGGGGGGGGGGTGGGGGGGTATGTTTGATTGTTATATCATCATATAGGAACATTTAACAAATTCAAAAAGCAGCACACAAATACATTATATATAGTAATACATAAGAAATGTAACCCATATATGTAACACACTAACCATTCATTTAAATACAATATGTTCTGAAATGGAATATACCACAAGAAGATAAATTGGCTTCCAACATAATTACCTCACAGACACAACAGAACTGAGAACAAGACCAGACCCACTGAATACATAGGATTTATCTTACCAGAAATAGTAAGTGTACTTCATTTTACTCATATATTTATAAACTTTCTGTATTAGATTGAAAAATATATTATCTTTTTTTTTTTTTCACAGAAATGTCTAGTACTCTGGAATGGCTAGAGGACAATTTCCCACATGAAGAAATGTCACAAGATAGTGAAACTAATGGTAAACACTTTATAATATAAAACATTTATTAATTATTTTTTTTATATACATTTAACATATATATTAGTTTTTTTGTACAGAGCATACCAGAATAGAAAAAACGTCAGAAAACCCTGTTATGGATAACAGTCTTCACAATATAGAAGAAAAAATGGATGTATTGTTGGCTAATTTTAATAATTTAAAAACTTTTGTAGAAAATCATTTCAAACCAAAAACCTCGTACCATTGCCCCACATGTACTTGTCCCTCCTCACCATATCCCAGTCAATTATCCCCAAACCCTCTCCATAATCCAAAACGTTTTGATGAGATTTCCATCCCTTCTTCACCTAATACCAATCATGTTGAAACCCCAAATTCTCCTGTTTTTGTTTCTGTTTCTGCCTCACCTTCTCTGTCATAGATTATTAATATATGTTAAATAAAGTTTAATTTTTATATTGTATTGTGAATAGTTTCCGTTTTTTTTTATAAAAACAATAAAAGTTTCCGTGGACAGTGCGAGTGTTCTGAAATGTTCGTACATAAACGAAAATGGAGGTGTCCTGAAGAACACCACACCTGTTCGTACTGTTCGCTAGCAAGTTGAAACTGTTCTAAAAACACACGTGGTGTCCTGAAATGTTCGTAAAGAAACAAAAATTAAAGTGTTTTAAAGAAAACTATATCTGTCCGTAATGTTCGCTATCAACTTAAAACTGTCCTAAGAACACAATTGGTGTCCTGAAATGTTCTTAAATAAACTAAAATGATGTGTCCTGAACAACAGTACAGCTATTCGTAGTGTTCGCTAGCAACATGAAACTGTACTAAGAACACACGCGGTGTCCTGAATTGTTCGTAAACAAACAAAAATTAAAGTGTCCTAAAGAACACTATACCTGTCTGGTACTGTTCGCTAGCAAGTTCAAACTGTTCTAAGAACGCTATTGGTGTCCTGAAATGTTCATACGTAAACGAAAATGGAGATGTCCTGAAGAACACTATACCTGTTGGTAGTGTTCGCTACCCAATTGAAACTGTTCTAAGAACACAATTGGTGTCCTGAAATGTTCGTACATAAACTAAATTACACGTGTCCTGAAGAACCCTATATCTGTCCTTACTGTTCGCTACCAAGTTTAAACTGTTCTAAGAACACACGCGGTGTCCTGAAATGTTCGTTTCACGTGTGACGCACTTTTAATTACTTCAGAACCCGAACATTGTCCATAGGACATCAATGCGCATGCGCTAACCAATCTCTGTGCACTTGGTGTCCTGCGGACAGGCGCTTCCTTCGCGGATTAGTTCGCAAACGGATCATATGACCGCGCCCACGCTCATCGTGTGTCCTGAAATGCGGACACTGTTCGTGTCCCCGAACAATTTAAAAGTACATTTTCAGTTAATCCATAATATTTTTCAATAAAATCTCACCATGGCACAAGTCCCACATAGCAATCTTGAGTTTCTATATACCTTTTGAAACTTTCCGATCCTTTTTTTGTGTTCGATCTGTCCGCGGACAGTGCACATGTCCGCTGACCGTGCACAAGCACCCCTATAAAAGACCACGCCCAAGAGCTTATTCCCATTGTGTTTCTGGCTATTCTTCAGAACACAGTGATTTTTGCTGCCACCTGCAGACTACACCATCATCGAGATGGCATCCTTGGCTGCTGAACTGCCACTTGGTGCTGCACCTGCTTCAACACCACCCCCACCCCCTCCACCACCACCACCTCCCCAAGGGCCTGAAGAGGGGAACAGGAGTGAGGATGCGGAGGAGGAAGAAGAGGATGATGAGAATGAGGTAGAGGAAATCCCTACTACCCGCACTAGGCGTGAGTCTTGGGTGTGGCGGTTATTTACCATTCATGGTAATGTTCCTAAGGCTCGTGCGAACCGTGTTACCTGCAATGAGTGCAAAATGATACTCAGTCGCGGGAAGCACAGTAAGTACAGCTTTGGGACCACTACTATGAGGCGACACCTGAGGTCATATCACTCTGGGGCTATTCGCAGGGTTGTACCTTGCGAAGAAGGTAGCAGGTTGATTTCCTCTACTTCATTCTCTGTTTCTGATCCTGCCACCACAAGGACCACCTCTGTGGGACAGCGTCTTTCTCAAGCTGCCTCACAGGCCATACAGAATGCTGATGACCCTTACCTTTCGAGGGTCACAGTTGTATGTATGTACTGTGACACAGTACTCTGCAGGGGGGAGCGACTTCGGAGTGCTTTTGAGACTATCGTCTCAGAGCACGAGAAGACCTGCTCACTACCCAAATAAAACCCACTCTACATCTTCCTCTCTCAGCTCGCCCTTTCTTATCCCTGTGGTTGGTGTCCCCCCCTTTACCCTCCTTTACCCTCCTCTCCTAGTGTGTCGTGTCTGAAAAACCAAAAAAAATACAAAATTACAAAAATCAAAAAAAATAAGGCTCTTTTCAGAGCCGCCTTTCCCAGTTAAAAAATAGAAGAGAAAATAAGTGAAGCAGGGCTCTTTGTATTTTTTAGAAGTCCGCGGACAGTTCGCGAACATTAAAAAAATTGGGTTGCTACTCCATCACAAACATTGTAATTTTCTCTGGAAAGAAGTGGTGGCTCCGAAAAGAGCCTTTGGGTGGTGTTTGTAAGTCAAAAATTGTAAATGCTTAACATCTACTTCAAAATCGTTGTTGTAATTCCAAAAAAGGTTGCAATGCATTTTGTACATTTCTCATAAAAATCTGATTGCCAGCATAAGTAAGATGGACTCCATCTCTGCGAAAAATGTATGTACTACAAAACATAATATTTTCATTGTGAAAAGAAGACATGCCAAAATCTCTTAGAAAGCCACACACAGCCTTATTAACATTGCGCCTTGCTTTTTCCATTTGTGGACCAAATGAAGAAGAACGAAGCCACATTTGTCTCTGCGCAATCCGTGCAAATATCACTTGAGAATTATGAAACATGTCCATAACCTTCCTAAGTCCTTCTTTCATAGCAAATTGCAAAAAAATTCCAGTCACATGTCCTAAACTGTTCCCTCCACAATGAATTACAATTATGTCTGGATGTTGCTCTGTCTCCAAAGTAGCACAGAGAGGTAGCAAGTCCAACCACTTCATTTCACGTACTCCATGCCAGTGTACTTCCACATGTGGGAATCCAAGATCTACAGCTACTCCACAGCTTTCTGCAAATGTTAAACTAACATTTTTTAAATGAAATATATAGACTACATATATTCAAACAAAATTGCATGCAAACACAATCTATGTTTAAACCTTTATAAAAAATACTTATACAATTTCATATTTTTTGTTTTTATTTATTTATTTACTTAATTACTTTAAATTAGACATGACATTGAGGCGCTATTACCTAGAACAGTTTACTTACAGAAATAGTGGTATTCACTAATATATTATAAATTTCACAAGACATAGTAAAGATATTTTTTTTTGCTACAGTTAGTCATTCAATACAATTTGTTCATTAAGAACATATCATATGTACTGAACTGATGCAATGTATCTTATGTAAATAAATTAGTTTAATGGTTTTACAGAAGGCATTGAGGATTTCAATTAAAAAAATCAATATCTAAATTCAAAACAGTGCTATATACAAACAAAGTTACTAATTTGAAGTTTTTACAATTGCAGTGAAGACCAGTTTCCTGAAAAGAAGCAGCCGAATTCGAAGAAGAAAGAAAAACTAAGAAGTTACCTGTTAATTTAAAAAAAAAGTAAGTAAAATATCACCATAATATTTGTATTATTAATCAAATATACTATAACATTAATACGAGCTATTTCGGTTTATTAAAATAGAGATTTTGTACCATTTTGTCCAAAAATGTCCATATCTTAAACAGCGATTTACAGCCAGAATGGCCCAAAAATTTCTATTTTTGGACACACAAATTACCCAACTGAACCACAACAATGTTCATATTATAGAACAAACAACTGTTTTAATTGTATACATTAGATTTACTATTTGTACTTTTCCACACCACTAGCTTACTTTTTTGTCATCTGAACCCCAGTTTAGTAACAAATAAATTCAAGAATACCTATCCCTACTAGTTTTAGTTCCCAATGCACAATCACACACCATTACATACATCTTTATCATCTTACTCAAACACTCATGCACACAGCACACATACATTCCAGAACACCCCAACCCATATCTTCTTTATTTTTTTTAACAGACCCTAAAGAATACCTACCAAAAGTCAAGTCCGTAGAAAGCAACGCAAAAGTAGAGCAAATGAAAATAAAGGTGTCCAACATAAGCATCCATCTCTAGCAGAATTTGTAAAAAAAAGTTGAAACAAAACAGCTAATGCAATCATTTAGTGAAACACAAGAAGTTTCAAGTACAACAACTTCGCTTCCTCTATCAAAATTTAAAACAAACCAAAAAACAATTAACAGAAAATCAGCTATCAGTACAGATAAAACTACTTCTTCAAATGTTAATATAGTGCAAAGTAAGCATACCAAGAAAAGTATTTTAGCCAAAATATACCGTCACAAAGTCCTTCAAAATCTTATAAAAACAGGAGAGAAATCAGGTTCAAAGCTTAAAACCTATCGTAGGAAATTAATCTTAGAAGCATTGATGGACAGTGCAATTCTTCTCAAAAGAAATTTATTTATTTTACTGTTAAACAAAATGAAACCACTAACAAAACTAATAACTAAATTACAAAAAGACTTCTCAATAAACAAAATATCAACAGAAAGAACTTCTTAAGTATCAGCGGAGGTGAATGGAATCACACTACAAGCACAGAACCATATTTTAATGAAGAAGCGTACAAACAAAAGCAAACTAATACAATTGCCATACATAGCAGTGGTCGAGGTTATGAAAAAGTGAATAATACCATAATGGAACAAGAAGTACTTCTTACAAAAATATGCCCTGAAAACTTAGAATTACCCCTCCATTCAACTGAATCAGAACGTCTAGTGTACAAATGGCCATGCACGTCAATGTGTAACATTCCCAAACAATGTTTCAAATCTTTACGCCAATTCCTCAATAAATATGTAAAAAGCAAAGACAAAATCAAAATTAAATTACTGCAAAATATAGATACCTGTCCAGTGCGCAAGTACACAGGACTACAAGGACATTCATTGGCCTGCATTACAGGACCTACTTGTAAAACCACTTTCCATGATATCAAAAGAATATCAACACATCATTCAACTATAAGAAATCAAGTCTTTAAACTGTACTATGCTAAAAGTCCTGCTTTAGCACTAGCAAAGTTGAATAACATCCTTCTACATGGTACAGCAAAAGACCTACTTGAAGAAATTCACTATATCCAGAAAAAATATTTTGGAAGTGAAAGCCATTTACAGAATGAAATAGCTTTAAACCAATTAAGCAACAATTCTACACATGGCAACCTTTTGCTAAACACATACAAAAAAGAAATACTAAAATTTAAAAGTACATCAGCTGAAGTACCAAACCATGTATGTGTATGTTGCCGTAGAATTTTTTATAAAAGTAACACAAAAACTGTGGACCTATCATACAAAATAGAAGACAATGAAGATTCTAAATGGTTTTAATTAGCTCTCTACCTTCTAGCAGAAAACAAATATGAAATAACTGAGCCCTTTATACTTTGCAGTTATTGCACTACAAAACTTGACAACAACCAAACTCCTTCACGTTCTATCACAAATAATTTGGAAATATCCCCAGTACCAAAACCTCTACAACAACTTAATTTATATGAGAGCATCATAATTCAAACAGTACACTCATTTCAAGCAATAATACGCCTTCAACCAAAAACAGCAAGATTACCTCCCTCTGAATTGGTAAAAGGCATTTGTGGAAAAGTAGTTTATTTACCATTAAATCTAAAAGAAAATGTGCATACTCTAGGAGTGCAACGTCCAATGCAGCAATCTTTAATTATATTAGTAAATGGAGTACCTATAAAAGACAAAAAAATATGGCAACAGCTGGTAGATTTATATAAAGTTAGACAAGCCTTCCAATATCTTAAAGAAAATAATGAATATTACAAAGAAATTAATATTGAAGAAAACTTGAAAGATACAACTGAAATAATTCAAGAAACACAAGAAGCTGGTCAATTTGAGCTACTAGATCCTGCTACAATATCAAATACTTTAGACCATTATACAATTCATCCTTTGCACTGTAATGACACCGTACAAGATGTACTGGAAACTTACCAAATGCGTCAAACAAAAGGATCGCCAATCAGTATATGGGAAAAAAGTATAGAAGCACGTGCTTTTCCTCTACTCTTTCCTACTGGCAAAGGAGGAAGGTATGATGATAGACCTATTCAAATATCAGCTTCAGAATACCGCTCATTACGGATGTATTCTGAAGATCCCAGATTTAGACAACATGTGGAATACATATTCCACCTACTCTTTGAAAGTGAACTAGCAACTTTATGTTACGGAGTTGCACACATATAAAAATCAGGATCACACTTTCAAAATATGACAGCTACACAATTATTAGAGAAAGTGCAACAAAAGGATGAGGTTTTACAATCAAATATTACAAATCTATTAGCAAATATGCGTGGTACTAAAGAGTACTGGTTTCGACGTCATGGAGATGTACGTTGTATGATCAGAAACCTTGGCCCACCCACTTGGTTTGTTACATTAAGTTGTGGAGAATATGCATGAATTTACATGACTTCCTACGCATATCAAATAAAAACAAAACAAACATAGATATTCTAACACCTGGAGAACTTTGTTCTTTGGATCCTGTTAATGTTTCAAGATATTTTCACCATGGCTTCATTGCTATGCTACATTTTATTTGTAATAAAACTGTTCCTCCCCTTGGAGAAGTGCAACACTTCTTTTGGAGAAAAGAATACCAAGCCAGAGGAGCACCACATATCCGCATGCTTTTATGGATTAAAGAGGCTCCTAAATTTGGTCAAGACAGTGATGCCACTGTTTTACAGTTTATTGAAAAATATGTCACTTGTGAAATTCCATCAGAAGCCACAAATAGTGATCTTTGTGCACAAATTTTACAATTTCAAAGATACAAATGTGGAAAATATTGTCGTCGCAAATACAAAAACAAAGGCAAATACTACACCAAATGCCGATTTGGTTTCCCTAGACCAGTTACAAATACAGGTCAAGTAAACAACCTCATGTCTTCAGTTAGACATACTGTTAAAGGAAAGTCACCTAAAAATACATATTACATAAAAAGAAAAGAAGAAGAAAAATATATCAATGATTATAATGCAATCATTGCCCACTTATGGAATGCAAACATAGATGTGCAGTACATTGCAGACAATTCTACTGCAGTTGCACGATATGGCACAGCATACTTAACTAAAGCAGAAAAGACAGAGCTCCAAGACCTCTGGAATGACCTGTCATCAGATAAAACAGTATCTCAGAAATTATACAGCTTGGGCATAAAAATGCTCACCCATAGAAAATGTGGATCTTATGAAGCAGCTGATCGTTTAACTGGTACTTCATTGTATGGTAAATCTGAAAATATAGTATGGCTAAGTCTTGGTCCAGCTAAATCTAGAAAAAGAGTTCTAAAATCATATGAAGATATAGAAACAATAGCCAAACATGATCCCAACATCCAAGACATTTTAAAAAACAATTTATTGGACACATACTACCCAAACAGAAGTAATACTTTGGAAAACATGTGTCTATACCAAATAGCCCAAAACTACACATACAAAAATAATATGAAACCCGATGAAAGAAAAGGTAAATATAGAGTGACAGACTGTGAAGGCAACTTAGTTAAACTCACTAAACCAAATTTAATTAATCATATCAAATTGTCATTGAAGACTCCTCAACATAAAGAAGTATATTACATGTCCCTGCTACAACTCTTCAAACCATGGAGAAAAGAAGAACAATTACTAGATAACTATGACTCATATGAGGATGCTTTCAAAGCAAATGAAAGCACTATAACTGATGTAAACTTTACACAGTACAAAACAATGTTGCACAATGAACAGCAACATGAAGAAGAACCCCAAGCTCAACTAGATAAGGATACTGCTGACAGTAGTCAACCTTCTGTAACAGGAAGCCAAGAACCACTGGGAGAACCACTAATAACAAATGAGGCAGAATTAGCTATGATAGAAGTAGAAAACACCATGTGTCAGTATGAAGATAAGGAAGACTTAACTATACTACAATCAAAACTAAACAATGAGCAAAGTAGCATTTTTCAAGAAGTAACAAAACAAATTGCACATGGTGTAAAACATGAAAATAAAGAATGTTCCTGCCATAATTATAAACCTATACTACTGTACGTCAGTGGTGAAGCTGGTTCTGGCAAAACATTCCTAATCAAAATCATTATTAAGTTCCTTCAACAATTGACAAACAACAAACTGTCAGCTGTTGTCTCTGCCCCCACAGGTCTAGCTGCCTACAACATAGGTGGTGTTACATTACACTGATTACTACTATTACCAGTAGAACACCAGAACAAATGAGACTATTACAAACTTTCTGCAGAAGCTGCAATGGAATTACGCAGAGTATTGAAACAAATGAAAATGCTACTAATAGATGAAGTGAGCATGGTCTCCAACCTGATGTTAGCTTTGATTCACCTCAGATTACAAGAAGTACTCAAAACAAACTATGAAGAGCTCTTTGCAGGAAAACACATTATTGTTTTTGGAGATCTGCTTCAATTAACACCAGTAAAAGGTGAACCTATTTTTAAAACATTAGGGCACAAACTCTGCCGTAAAACTTTTGGCAGCATTGGAAATGTCAACCTTTGGCAACATTTCCAATACAGAGAATTAACAGAAAACATGCGCCAATCTGCAGATCTCACTTATGCCAACATTTTAAAAAGTTTGAGAGTTGGTATACTTTCTAAAGAAGCAGAAGCAACATTGAAAACCCGGCATATTAATGCACTTTATGGCGATAATGCATGTGCTACAGATGTTATGGAACAATTAGCCCACACAAATGTCAATTGTATGGCCTTAATGCCAACTCCTGCAAGCTGTTTCAAATTCAATGAAATCATGCTAAGTAAAGAAATGCAACCAATAATGGAAATTAGCACCACAGACAAACTCGATGTACATGGTATGACACTACCCATGTGTGACGAAGCCACAACAAGACTAAATAATTTAGAAAAATCAATCTCAAACACAGCAGGCTTAGAAAAGATGTTAAAATTATCCTTAAATTGCAGAGTAATGCTTAAACGTAACCTTGACGTGGACCAAACACTAGTTAATGGAGCACTGGGTACAGTTGTTGGCTTTCAAACATACCCACGTGACAACAAAATTCAGTTTGTCAATATACTCTTTGACAAACTTTCAGAAGTAAAACGGATAGGACGCTCAAGAGCTAGATTCCTTCTCTTCAAAGATATGTATGTACGCAGAGAACAATTTTCTCTAACTCTTGCATACGCAGTCACTATTCATAAATCACAAGGTCTCACCCTAGACAAAGCAATGATAGATATTGGTAACACAGTCTTTAAAGAAGGCATGAGCTACGTAGCACTATCACGCTTACGTACACTTGACGGTCTATTTCTAATCAACTTTGATGCAAGTAAAGTAAACGCTGATATTCCTTGCATTTTAGAATATAATAGACTTCACTCACTATACACTCCCCATCTAAACACATATTCTGTCCCACAAAAACTAAAATGTTGTAAAAGAAAACTAAATCAAACTGAAATGCAACAGGACGTCACTGGAAATCCTCCAAAGAGAGTAAAAGAAACTAATACTCCATCAAGTACCACAAACAAAAAAGAATCAATTAGAGAAAGTAAACCAGGTACTTCTTTAAAGAAGGAAGACAAACTCCAAAAAAGCAGTTAGATACAGAACTACCTGGACCATTTAAATTCTCAAATATAGTTGGTTTAAGTTGCTATGCAAATGTAGCAATGAATATTCTATTTCAATTACCACCAATTGTTGACAACATTTACTCATACAGTACAAACCCATTGTGTTTGCAAATGTTAGTACTTCACAGAAATGCAGCAAACAATCCTGACAACACATATAGTGTTTTTGGAATAAGACGACAATTGGACTACTGTGCTGGAATGGTGAAATTCACTATAAACTCACAGGAAGATCCACAAGAATTTCTAATGTACTTACTACAAGTACTGGAAAACACAAACATACCTATAAATGAAATCTTTCAGATTTCATACATGTGGAAACATACATGCACTCTCTGCAACAATGTGACACAAGAAGAAATCCCCAATGAACGCTTCATATATATATATCAATAAAAAAATTGTGAATCCATTCCATTTCAGCAACTTGTACAAAATGCAAACCATGGTAGATTATGCTCTACCTGCAATTCAGATAATCGCTCCACGTTAGTAATACAAACACATAGTAAATACGTAATACTAATGCTTCTACGTTACAATGCAGATGGTACCAAAAACAACTGCAAGCTGACTGGATTCACACATGGTCAAATATCACTTGGTAAGAAAACCTTCACAACAATAGGTATAATCTACCACGCAGGAGCCACAACCAATTCAGGGCACTACACTGCATACATAAAACAGAAATGTTGATGGTTTGAATGTAATGATAGTACCATTACTCTAAAGCAGAGATTACCAGCAAATCTTACAAACGCTTATTTGATGTTCTTAAAACCAAAATTTGATAAATAAACTGTATTTAAACCTTTAAGTAAATTTGTGTTACAAAAATATAAACTGTTAGAATACTCCAAAACCTATATAACTGCTCAAAGATTCTACAACAACTAATCAGATAAATGAATACCACTAAATTAGACCAAAAAATACACAGTTAGAATACGCCAATCGGTATCTAACTGTCCCAAAATTATAAATGTGTGTTAAAGTAATATAAACTGTTAGAATACTCCAAAAGCTATCTAACACTCAAATATTCTACAACAACTAATCAGATAAATGAATACCACTAAATTAGACCAAAAAATACACAGTTAGAATACGCCAATTGGTATCTAACTGTCCCAAAATTTAACAATATCCAAATAGGTAAATGAAAACCACTACAATATATTAAAAAAATAGACAGCTAGAATACGCCAATTGGTATCTAACTGCTCCAAAATTTTACAATATCAAAACAAATGAAGAATCTGTTACTGTTCCAAAAGAAATACAACAGAGCAAAGTATAAAGCATTAGCCAGAAACAACAAGTGAACACTGAAAACAAACAAACAAATAAACTGTAGCATAACAGAAAAAGGTTTTTTTTTAAATCCAACATGGATTTTTTTTCTCCCACAGACCCAATGATTTTAGCAACAAATACAGAAACTGAGCAAATTGCACAGTACTCTGATTTGTACTCTACTAAATATGAGGGTCGAAAAAAAATAAAAGTATATTGCTTATACAATGTAATAAGTCATTACAAAATACTAATACTAACATGCTATTTTCTTTTATCACAGAAATGAAGAAAAGAAACATGGACTCCCATTACTAGACCAAACAGTAAGTATACAATAATAAGGACAACCATAGCAGCACATCACATCCATAGTATCTAATACCTTTGTTCCTTATACATTTGTTTTTCACCCAAAGTTATAAACAAATATGAATGTGATATGCTGCGGTGGTTGTTGCCAGGGCATAGAGTCTTGGGTGCATGGCCAAATGGCCATGCACCCAAGACTCTATGCCCTGGCAACAACCACCGCAGCATATCACATCCATAGAGTCAAACATTTCAACTATGATCTATGGGAAACTTTTAATGTCCGCAAACAATGTGAGTGTTCTTAGAACACTTTGAGCTTGCCAGCGAACAATACGGACACCGTTTTCAGGACACCCCCTACGAACATTTCAGAACAACGCGATAGTTCTTACAACACTTTCAACTTAACAACGAACAATACGGACACCGTCCTAAGGACACCCCCTACGAACATTCCAGGACACCGGGAGTGTTCTCAAAAACATCTTCAGAACACCCCCATCTTGTTTATTTGCGAGCAATTCAGGACACCCCGACTGTTCTTAGGACACATTCAACTTGACAGAGAACAATACGGACAGCGTCCTCAGGACACCCCCTACGAACATTCCAGGACACCGGGAGTGTTCTCAAAAACGTCTTCAGAACACCCCCATCTTGTTTATTTGCGAACATTTCAGGACACCGCGAGTGTTCTTAGGACACATTCAACTTGACAAAGAACAATATGGACAGCGTCCTCAGGACACCCCCTACGAACACTCCCCGGATAACGTCCCTTTAACAAAGTTTTTTCACTGAATTTCATAGGTTTTTAGTAACACAACTTAACCATAATATCCCTGACATGTAACATAGAACATACTAACCCCCTCGTAGTGATTTTCATGTCTGCGGACTACCGCCATGTCCGCGGACACATCGAAAATCTGAGCGTGGTGAATGTAAATTTAAATAGTGTGCCCCATTTCCCCTTTGAAGTTGGCTCTGAAAAGCCTTTTTTTTTTTTTTACAGATGCTTGACAGACACCTGTTATTTTATATTTTTTTTCTTGTTTTTTTTTCTTACTTTACTCCTAAAATCTTCACATAACCTTCTCCAAAGCAACCCTTACATTCCAAAATAAAAAGGCGTTTCCGGTAAAAGATAAAGAAATGCCATCTTCTTTAAAATTAACAGCATTACTGGCATCAATATTCTCATTGTTACAGAAGAACATACCAGCTCTAAGCATGAAGGAACACATGCCTCGGTTGATGACACACCTAGCAATGTTTTGCTGAGGACAAAAAACTGAACTATTTTCCCATATTGCCCTAGGTAGTAATCCAGAAAAGATTACTTTCGCATTTGGAAGGATCTTCACTACGGCTTGAACCAAGCATTCCAAATCAGCCAACAAAGTAGGGGCACTGACGTTGCCCAAATGGAAAGCACCATAGTGCAAAACTACCATATGCGGACTGTTCATCGTGGCCATATCCGCACAAACTTGTACAATTCCTTGTACATTGCAATCAGGCACAGTGCTCCACACCACCTCCACTCCTTTGACATCAAAGTTCTTTGCAACATGCCTGCATTCAGCGTACTGCTGTAAACCATACACAAACATATCTCCGAGCACCAACACCCTGACTTTCTCCACTTCTGCCATCTTCACCACACACAGTCTCTTTCAACACAAATCCACAACCTCGACATCTGATTGGCTGATCCGTACAGTCTTCTTTCCATGTTGGATTTCCTGGAAAAACCCGGATTTACCACGCCCTGTCCACGAACAGCCGCGGTCTCCGCGGACGGCGTCCACTTTACTCTCTGTACCATTCCCTCATTGCATACAGCTAAACAATCACACAATACGAATAACGTCCTCAGAACAACCCCATTTTGTGAATTTTCCAACATTTCAGGACAATTATCATTTCATTATTCTACATATTAAGATTACAAATATTATACTTTCTTGTACTCTGCACACAATGCTATCTTTCTCCATTAGCAGCTCAGTATACTACATAGAATCCCATAATACAATGCTATTTATTGATATAAATGCATCGTTCAAAGCACTAATAACGGTATGATATTTATTACAATATCCTTGGCACTTTCTTCGGAACATTATAATGAAAATCCCTAGTACACAAATTCCATGAAAAGTACATACACATGTGATGTCATCAGTGATTTCATCAATGACATTTGCGATGTCATCTTTGATGTCCTGGGTGTTAGTCTTAGCAGTGCATAGTGTTGGTGCGAGTTATTTTTCATAGCTTACCATAACTTGCTATTTTCAGGGGCCATTCGGCTGTACTTAGAACCATAACGTCCTTTAAACAAACTTTTTTTACTATCACGCAAACAATATACAAACATGGTGTGCAAAAACCAACTTCTACAGATGGCTTTACACAGAATGTTGCAAAGTAAGAATTTATGCTCGTTCACAGTGAAGGTCAGCTGCTTCATTTTTTTCTCGGGCCCCGGAGAGGCTCACGAAGCAGACTATAAGGTGGTATTGTGTTTTGACCTTGGCAGACAGAGATTGTGATGAAAGACTTCTCTTGAAGGAGTGTTGCTAAAACGTAAGAGAAGATAAAGATGAAATTTCTGAAACGAAACCACTTTTACATATTATATCAGTATGCGAAAGATCGTTGGCACACGCGGAGTCGTATTTTCGGACTGCACCACTCGTAGACAATGGAAATTGCAATTGTACTGTAAGTAACCCTTTACATTACTTTATACCAAATATAATTACAATAGCGTAGCATTAAAGACCGCTGAAGTTGAACTTGTTCGTTGAAAGTGGCACAATGTTTTCTACCGCGTACTATCACCTCCAAATTGATCCCCTGTCGTTTAGAGGGCTCTGAAAAAGGCAGACGACACAGAGGGGGTTAATAGAAATAATTTAACCGGTCTATAGGCGGTCAAACGCTCTACTCGCTGTGCCACTTTACTGTAGCCTGTCAAGTGGCACAGCGCTCGCTTTGACATCCGTGCTAAGCTTAATAAGCACCGCTTAGATACCTCACAGTTCTTAGCACTATATGAATGGGAAAATATTATTTTTTTATTATTAACATACTCTGTTGCACTATCTTCGATAGCAAATAGTTTCACGCCCTAATAAATAAAATGATGATTTTTAATGAAGATCGGCTGGTGAGACTAATTTATGTTTTTTAAAACAGGTACGTGGCCCCGTTTTGTCTATGTCACAATTTACAGACTCCAGCGCATGGGGTCTTCAACTGCCAGGTGCAAGTCCAAATATACAACTTCATGACCTTCACCATTTTATGGGACAATCACCAAGGACCAATATGCCCTTACGCAGTACTAGTGGCTACAAACAACATACCAACCAATACGGTGGTCTAATGGCTCGTTGTTGGCGCAACCTTCTGATTATCAGAGAGACCATTTACTGCTTTTATCATAAACCAACAGCCTATCTACCGCAAAGGAACAACGCGGGGCTCCAAATAAACTTTTGCTGATCGACAGCAGAGACAATAGCAAATCGCTGAATATTCACTAAACATTTGTTGTGAAATAAATGTACTTTACCAAGTTACCAAGTGTACAATCCTGCTGTTTACTTTTAAACCACAGTTTCATATTCCGAATTGTGACACACTGAGTTGTATCCTGATCTAACACTCTCTGTACCGCAAAGGAACATCGCGTGTCTCAACATGAACTTTTGCGGATCGACAACAAAGACAAATGCAAATTGCTGAATATTCTCTAAACATTTGATGTCAAATAAATGTACTTTACAACATTTACAATCTTGCTCTTTGCTTTTAAATCACAGTTTCATATTCTGAATTGTGGCGCGCTGTGTTGTGACATAATGTGTTTTGTCTTCCGGGTTCTGTGTAAAGTCGCGTAGTACTGGAGATGACTGGGCGCGTTTCATTACGCACCCTGTAACGTCACGAAGAGAGGCAGGGAATATGAATGCTTTGATAATATCAGGCTTAGTGGCGGGAGATATGATTTAGTGTCGCAAAAGCAAGTCAGCCAGGTCAATAGCGCCAGTCATAAGATTATCTCATAATGTCGACGCACACCAGCCGCATTTATCGTTTCTTTAGTGGACAAAAAGTCGGTTGACGCCCCTAGGAAATTGTACTATTAGCAGACAAAAGGAGTGCTCTTAAAACACTTTCACCCTGACAACGAACAATACAAACAACGTTCTCAGAACAACCCCATTTTGTGTAATTGCAACCATTTCGGGACACTGCGAGTGTTCTTAGAACACATTCAACTAGACAGATTACAAAACGGACAGCGTCCTGAGGACACCCCCAGTTTGTGTATTTACGAACAATTAAGTACACCGCGAGTGTTCATAGCTCATTTTTACCTTCCTTGCGAACAAAAATGACACATACTTCGTCCTCTAAACACCCCACCATTTAGTTTACTTACAAAATGTCAGAACAGTCGTGTTCTCCGCGGACAAATCGAACGCAACAAAAACGTCTAGCACATAAAAAAACAAAGCATTGAACCTATCTCATACTCCCCCACCCTCCCCAAACACTCTTACACACAACACACGGCACTAAATACAATTTTTTATCCACGTTTCACTGCGCTGTACGCGGTCGACTGCGAATACAAGATGGCGGGCGCCACAGAAAATCTGACGCGCTCCACGCCCCTCGCCGTCCAATCAGCAAACACGTTGCATGTCCGCGGACATGACGCAAGCCCACGGGCCAATCGGGGTGCTGTCCGCGGAGCGAACAGGGAAGTCCGTCCGCGAAGCGAACGCAGATATCACTAATTTTTTTGCCTTACATTTTAGTCATTTTTAAAAAAAACTACTGGACAGATTTACACCAAATTTACAAAAGCACGCTTTTGGGACCAGGCCGCCGCTCCTGCCGCTAATTTGGTGTAAATCCGTCCAGCTGTTCGGGCTGTAGCCGTGCGCAAAGTTTTTTCCCATTCAGTCGATGGGAAAACAAAAAGTTTTGGGACCCCCCCTATAACTTTCCCCCCCTGGACGAATCCTCACCAAACTTTGCAAAAAAATTCAGAGTGACCCAACTACTTTTTTTGCAAAGTTTGGTGAGGATCCGTCCAGGGAGAGCGAAGTTATAAGCCGCCCAAAAAGTGCTCTTCCTATGGAAACAGCAACTTAACCATAACTACATATATATATATATTTATTTATTTGTAAAAGCGTTGCAGAAAATACTTTAAAAGATATAAGCATCCCTCTACTTTGTATGGTTAGATGCAGATGTTCTTGAATGTGGAAATAGAAATCTTGGAGAGCTTCACAGTAGTGTTTGATGCAGAAGGCTGTGATTAACAGGAGATATGTACTCTCAGAGTTCAAGTGCGCACCTGAAGTGTTAAACTGAGATCACAGGATGAGGTGTAGAGTTTTTGGATGTGCTTGATGGATGGATGTATGATTGTTTGAAAGGAGCCAATGAGGGAGTGCTAAAAACAAGAACATGGAAAGGGTAGAAGGGCTGCTCTGTGTTAAGTAGTCTGTGGACACTGCGGTAGGCTGCGGACACCAAGCGTGCCATCAGGGTTTTTTTAAGTATGTCTGGCATGGAAAGGGGACTGCAGGGTTCAATCGATAAGGTTTCCTAAGTGTGGGGTACAGGAAGAGAGGGTAGGAAGTGTTGTGCTTGTTGTGTGCAGTGAAGATGGATATGTCTATCGTTCTGAGGAAGCAGAGTGTTTGGATTTTGAGAGATTCCTCAATCCAGTCATTGAAGGAGTATGCTGAAAATCATGGCATCTATGGAACTATTGGATTGGAATAAGTGGAAGTTTTGAGGCATGCCGTTTGTGTGTTATACTGGGAAACTTTGTTTTCATTGAGAATATGGCTCACTTCAAATGTTCAGACATTGTAATTGTGCATTGTGGAGGGAACAGTTTGGGGTATGTGACTGCAATTTATGTTCAGTTTGCCCAAAAGGACTTTTTCAAAAGCCTAATGTTTCCTGCTGCAAAGAATATATTTTCAGAAATGAATCAGAGGCAAACATGGAGATGTCCACACTTTTTCAGTACACAAATCAAATTGAGGCAGCTTGTGAATAAAGTTGTATCTGCTTTTTTAAATGCTGGTGGAATGTCATCTTTTGAGAATGACAATATAAGATCTGATGGTGTGAATCTTTTTCGGGAAGATGAAGTTCATTTCACAGATGTTGCAAATGCAATTTTTCTTTACAATGTTGTATAGGAATGCATTGTAACAGTTCCCGTTGGAAAGTTGGAAGGGAAGATGTAGAGTGTACAGTATTACATAAGATAAAAGGTTTTTGTTAACAACCCCTCAAAAAATGTTTCTTTTCAGAGCCACCATTGCAGAATACATGATTTACACTGAGTTTGAACAACCCAAACCCCTTCAATTGGACGTTCTGTCCATGGACGGCAAATTCCACATCCAGCTCTTTTGAGGGTGCTTAGCATGGAAAGGGGACTGCAAAGACCACATACAGTCCTGGGTGTCCTGAGACATAGGGGGATCGGCCACTCAGGTTTCCTTGGTGTGGTGTACAGGAAGAGAGGGTAGCAGAAGTTCTGTTTATTGAAAGCACAGAAGATAGCTATGAGTTGGCAGAGTGTATGGATTTTGGGGGACCCTTGGATCCATTGGCTGAAGGTCTATTGAGTGCCCTATGGATTGGTCGAAAAATCTTGGATTCCATGAATTTGAAGTGTCATGGTATGGAGTGCAAAAAATGAAGTAGTATTTCCCCCCGTTTTGTATCACTATGGTTCACTTGACACATCTGGATATTATTGTTGTTCATTGTGGAGGGGATAATGTGAATTATGTTACTGGAATGTCATTGCACTTTGCAATGAAGGATACATTTGGAAACATTATGGAACTGTTTCCAAATTCCCAAAATATTGTTTAACTGATTGCTGAGAGACAAATGTGGATGTGCTTGAATTTATTTTGTTCGAACATGGAAAGAATCCCCACTGCCATGATTTTTTATGGGTGCTCGAGGTATGCATTTCCTCCATCTCATGTTCCTAGTCCTCTTGATCATCCTTGGCATCATTGCGCCTGTTCCTCTATCCAGGCCCTTCAACCGTTGGTGGTGGTGGCCCATGGGGATGAGGAATGGCCATGGCTGATGCCATTTTTTTAAGTTAAATAGCAGGTGTGCCAATACTCTTCCAAGCAGGTTCTTTCTCCTGGATTGCAGATGAATAATAATGAATAATTGGTATAGGAGCTGTGGAATGGTAAACATTGAACTTGAAACTTCCTAGGTTGCCCACAAATTCACTTTCAAAATGTCTGCGAAGCACAGATGAGTTTGTGGACCCATCACATAATGTGGGTGCATGGTCACATGGCGCCTCTTTGGAAGAATGCAATGTCATCAGACATTCGCGAGTGTTGGTAAACAAAATACGGTGTACCAAGTTGTAGAATGTAAATAAAAGTGTTAAGAATGTTGCAAGGAGGTGGGGAATTGCACAATTTTAACTTGAAATTTCCTAGATCTACCACAATTACAGTTTAAAAATGTTTGCGAAGCATCGATTTTGATCGCGGACATGTCATCACGGCAAGCAGGTGCGTTCAAGTGATGACATCCTCGATTGTTTGCCAACATCCGCAGACCTCAGTGATGGGAGACACATATGCAGGGGTATCCGCAATCGGAAATACTGGCCCTCATTACGATACCGGCGCTAAACCATGGCGCTATTAGCACCATGGTTGGTGCCGGTATCGTAACGTGTCCGCCATGGTGAAATGGGGAAATCCTGCCCTATTCCAAGGTTGGCGGGCGGTATTTCCCCATGGCCCTTCCCCATTCCCATTTTTGCCCCATAGGGCATAATGGGAATGGGGAAGACCCTAAGTACGGTACCGCAAATTGCGGTACCATACTTACCGCGAAGGTCCCTTTGCGGGTCCCTACTTTAACGGCTGGTCTAGACCAGCCGTTAAGATTGGGTCCCGCAAAGGGACCTCGTAATTAGGCGCTAAGTGTTTAACGGCGCCGCAGCCTTTTACGGCGCCATTAAACACTTAGTGCCAGGGTCCTAATGAGGGCCACTGTCTGCAGACTTAAATGTGCATCAACTTGCACCGGACACCACCCCGGCCCCAGACACAGGGTGACGTCCACGAACATCACCCAATACCAAAATACGAAAACTGACCTGTGCATTCCTATAGTCCGCGGACTACCTTTTGGGGGGGGTTTGATGGCAGAATAATATACAAAATATGTATAGTATAAGAAATACATTTATTTATGAAAGGGATGGAGTATTGAAATGGAAAACATAAATGGGAACATTTGACATTTTTAGAAAGTCATAAGGAACTTAAATTAAGGGGGGTCTGGTAAAAACATATGAAATTTAGTGAAAATATTTTGTTAAAGCGATGTTATGGTTAAGTTGCACCAATAAAAACCTATGAAATTATGTGAGAAAACTTTGTTAAGGGGCCATTATGGTTACAAGTAAAATCCCCCCCAAAAAATAAATTTGCCAATTATGGTAAGCTAGGCAACCATAACTTGTGCCAGCACTGCGCACTGCTAAGATTAACACCCCTGACATAAAATATGACATCACAAATCACTATCTCTCCCACTGGCATTGAGGCTAACTAGCTGTCTATTATTGTAACTCCTGGAAGCCTTTGACATGGCATACTACTCCTTCCTCATCCCTCACGATTCCAACCTTGATATCTAAGACACTGATTTACCTGGTTTCATCTTGCCTATGCACCATGACTCATTCTCTGCTTCTTGCAAAAGGTGCATCTTCATTCCAATTAATAGCCCAATAAGAGTCTACCAAAGTTCTGTACTTCACACACTTTTCTAAACCTTCAACACCTCCTCACTTGGCCAACTCATTTGCTCTTGGCTGCTTTGCTGATGACATGCAGTTATTGTTCTCTTCTTCAACCTTCACTAAAGAACTATCCTCTCACATCTCTATCTGGCTCACCGTTACCTGCCAGTGATTGGTTCTTTAATGTGTAATGCTCAACTCCTCTAAGAGAAAAGTCATCTGACTCATGGACTTGATTGCCTCAAACATTGTACATTTCCTTCTATATTTTTCCCTGATCACCTTAAACCATTCCCTAATACCCCTACTTTTGATGTTCTATTTGAAAGCAAATCATAATCTCAGAAAGTGTATCATCTCCACCACCACATTATATTTCCAGAAAGATCTGCTCCTTCCTCACCTCCCATGCCACTGAAACACTAATCTTCACTTACATGCTCAAGAAACTGGACTCCTTTTATAGACCCCTCCTGAGGTATCCACCCTTCTACTTTGCAACTCAATATTATTCTTCTTTGAGTCACAGTTGCTACAACTCCTGTCACTTCCTTCTCTTCTTTTGCCCACTGCCGTTATGCTCACTGGATATCTTCTGCATTACTTACCCTCTTCAAATATCTCCTGCTAGTATTCAAATAGTATTCAGTCCTTGGACTGGGAACCACCATCTAGTTTAATCAATCTGCCACCACTCCCAATCTTTGTTCTACTTCTCCACTAAACCTGTTTGTCACTCACCCTCCCTTTGCTGCCTCACGCTTATGCACCTCCACCATTCTGGCTTCCTAACAATGTAACTCCGTCTCCCCAAGATCAAGAGCATCACCACAGTTTCAGCAATCACAGCCGCCCTCAACCCTGATCTCCACCCACTTGAAGGGTCTTCTGCAATGATTGGTTTCATCATCCTTCCAATAATCCTCCCTCCTCTTCTCTGCTCTTTTAAATAATCCCAAAATTCTATGATAATGCCTAACTTGTGTATGGGAGGACAGGTCTTTAGGAACACCTCCCCCACATTGCCCACCTACGTGAGGCTGTACGGCCCATAGTGTAGCATAACATAGACACCATTCTATAACACACCAAGACTCCATTTTGAGCACACTGAACCCAGGCCCCAGTAGAACAGCCTGCATACAAATGCTTCAGCTCGGCCCCCACTTGACCGCGCACAGAGAGTCCTGCACTCCCCCCACCCATCCTCCCTCCATGGCAGATCCGCTGAAGGCCCGTTCTCACGAGCAACTAGATGCGAACAAGTAACAGAACAAACAATCTATCATTTAACTTCAGCAGTACATCATTGCCCTAGAAGTGACCGGACTTGCAGTTGAGGTCTGGGAAAGAACAAAAGTCGCCCCTATCAAGAATAACCCGACCCTGCGCCTAACCCCCTGCGCTTGTGATATATGGTGCTCATGACCCCCAGCCCTGTTCTCCCAGATGAGTTGTTAACCATATATGCTAAACTCTCGAGTCTCTCAGTCTTATCCATGCTGCTAAAGGATGTGTGTTAGAAAGTGCTAAAATGTATGATGCAAGCCACTCATACTAAAGCGAGACACCCCTGCCCGAGACACCTTCATGTACTAAGGCCCAGTGTGCGACCACTAGAAAATCGGCTTTGTACCAACTAATGTTTTGCTGCTATTGTAAAAAAGGGTAATGGAAAAGCAATATATAAAATGCTTGTGTATGATGTGATGAAATATGTTGTATTGCATGTAAGCCACCTATGGAATTGAGCCAGTCCTTAATATAACCAAAATGTTCGATCAGCACATTGCTTTCTTGCTCCCGAGTATGTAACCCAACCTGATACTACCTCACGTTTGTTATAAGTTCACCTTTCTCATGAATTGCAAGCATAAAACCAATCAACGTTATGTAATATATGTGCCAATGAAAAACCTCCATTGGTATGAACCTAGTAAGGTAAGCACAGGGAAAAGGCAGAAATGTGTAAATTACCTAATGCCCCCAGCCCCGACATCTGAATTTGTGGAATCCCATGAATAAGAGACTTGCACAAAGTTACAAGGCCATCTCCCCCTCCACGCGCCAAGGCCCGCCGGGGCTTGCTGGTGTTCAAACAGCACAGCTTTACCTCCCCACATTCCTGCTGGACCCGCTTCAAGTATTTACATTCCCCCATGTCAGAGGCCGCTTTACAACCACTGTGTACTGCCATGGCCAGGCCAAGTGAATTACGAGCCACCCAGTCCTAAATCCCGCCGCCTTTGAGGTGCCAGCTATGTGCCTCCCCAGACCTATTGGAATTCCAGTTCACCCCAAATTCAACAGACCACAAAGACAGTTATCTGTCCTTGCGCACACATCCCCCAGAGCCATCATTTACTGCATCAAACAGGATAAAATGATGAAGGTAGCTTGACCCGTGCCCCCTGATTAGACACCTGGACCCATGAGACTGGACCCTTTGTAAATGGCAACTTTACGATGATGTATGGAGGAAGCCTCTTATTGCATACTGCTTTCTTGTGTCCCTACATAGGTATTAGATTGATGTGTTAGAAGTTTTACATAACAACCTGGCATAGATGAGTGTGATGAATGCATATGAATGGCCATACGGGCAAGTATCTCGAACCAAAGTGGTGAATCTCCATTGACAGCCAGTGCCCTGGAGCTCCACCCCGACGAGCCCAGCTGACCCAAGCACTTCGTGATGCCACCACGTGGATCCCCGCCAATCATGGAGCACCGAACGTATAGACAACATAGTAGCTAGACATCGCCATCCCATCCCCAAGACTATGTGGCCCCTATATCTTAGCTCATGCATGATGTCTATTTGTAATATAACTGTCTGTCTTTGCTATTGCCAGACAGAGCACTCTCGGAGTTTGCAGAGTCATTTGTATGCCCTATATTGATTTTGATAAAACCTTTTAATTTCAACTGCACTTGGTCCTGGTCTCATTCCCTCCTAGTGTGTGTCCTTTATTGCCTCTCATTGAGGGGGGTTAACTGCCTCATCAAGGGATGCTTACTTTCAGTGGTGACCCCTTAGATGTGATTCGTCTTTATTGACCCTTTTTGGCACGAGACGTCCCTTGCCACAGTGGAGACACACGGCGCGCCCGCTCAAGAGAGCTGCCCGCCTACGGCAACTAGTATGCTTAGACGTGTGCATGCAGTAGGGCGAAAGGGTACGGGACCCACTCCAAAAAACCCTTAGTACCACTTGCCGGAGCCGGGGGCAGCCATTGAGTGTGAGGCAGTGCCACCTGGACAGACCGGGTCCAGAGAGTCTCGAAACAAGACGGGCACGTGAGTTTTATGTGAGAGTGACAATAAAATGAGGGGGATAGAGCTAAGAGGGTACAAGATCAAGTGAGGTAAAGAAGGAATTTTTTTTAGGGTAAATCGACTGGTACTATAATACATTAATACTATTCACTTTTCTGCATATGGCCATTTGGATAATAAGGTGAAAAAAAAGAAAAAAGGAAGACGGGAACCTAGCTCTGGAAGGGGGTAGAAGGCGGCGCCGCATAGTGCTATCTTGACTAGTACTGGGAATAAGTCAAATAGTGGAAAAATAGAAATAAAGATGTCTGAGAAGAGAGAGACATGGTGTATAGATTAGAAAATGCTTTTTTATTCTTCCTTATTCTGGGTGAATTAATATTAGGGAATATTGTATAAACTTCCGGGGTTTGTTTGTTTGTTTATTTGTTTATTTATTTATATAGCGCACCAGACCCAGGGGTATTCGGGCGCAAAGGCAACAAGAGGATTGTTCAGTTTAGGTTACATGTTACAGACAAAACATAGAGGTACAGCTATGGTTACAATGCTGTAGACCTGTAATGTCAAGGAGTCACAAAATATCTACAATAAGTTTACATTAAGACAAGGAGTGACATATGAGTAAAACAGAACAGAATTGCAAAATATACATGAAATCCCTGATGTCAGTGGGGAGAGGTTAGGCATCATGTTCTTTTAGCCGTTGGATCAACTTAGATCTGAATTGCCGGTAGGGGAGATCTTCCCTTAGGGCAGGGGGAAGGGAGTTCCAATATTGTGCTGCTTTGACAGAGAAACTACTCCCACCAGATTTAGTGAGTTTAAATCTGGGTACTAGTAGAAGGTTGGAGTTGGCTTTTCTTAAGGGGCGAGAGGCTGTTTGTCTGGTGAATCTGTCAATGAGGTATTGCAGGGCTGCTTGGTTAAGGTATTTTTGTGTGAGGGAAGCTGTTTTAAGAAGAATTTTGTCTTTTGTGGAAAGCCAGTTAGTCGATCTCCTGAGGTCTGATATATGGGTATTTTTAGGGAAGTTTAGGGTGGCTCTCAGGGCATTATTTTGAAGTGTCTGCATTTTGGCAGTGATGTGTTTGTTGCTACCTACGTAGTGGGAATTGCAGTAATCAAGTTTCGACAGGATTAGTGCTCTGCTAGTGTGATGCAGTTATTAAGAGAGAGGAAGGGCTTGGCTGCTCTAATTAACTTGCAGGTGTAGGAGGTGGCTGAGGCCATGGCACTCACTTGTTTACCAAAGGTAAGTGTGGAGTCTATATAGAAGCGAGGGTTTTAACTACTTTGGCCACCATAATGGTGTTATTGTCAATTATGAAGGAGTTGTAGTTGGGGCCTAGTGTTTTGATGTTGGATGAGGTGCCTAGGATGAGTAGTTCAGTTTTGTCATCATTCAGGCATAGACCGTAAGAGGCCATCCATGCCTGGATGATGAGGTAGATTCTATTCACAAAGGCCAAATCCTTGTATAATCTCCCGTCAACAGGATGAGGATCTGTGTATCATCTGCCTAGTTTGTGTTGGTGATACCTAGACTGTCTAGATCATCGAAAAGGGGTTTTGTGAACATATTGTAAAGAGTAGGGGATACACATGATTCTTGGGGTGCGCTGCATGCAATAGGTGCGGGAACTGCAGCTGCTAGAGGAGAGAAGACTCGCATTGTCCTGTTATCTAAGAAGGACTGGATCCATGCGACTGCTTCATGGGAGAAGCAGGCTGCTGTGACCAGATGATTGCAGAGTTTTGCATGGTCTACCAAATCGAATGTGGCAGACAGGTCGAGGAGTAGTAGGAGTGAAGTTGTACCTTTGTCTCTTAGTGCGCCTATTTGGGCCTTAAGGTCTAGGAGTGCAGTCTCAGTCCCATGCTGTGGTCTGAACCCGGACTGTTGCACTCCTAGGAGATGGTTTAGTTCCAGGTGGTGCTGAATTTGTAAATAAGCTACTTTGTCTAGGATTTTCAGTAA
This sequence comes from Ambystoma mexicanum, assembly GCF_040938575.1. Lineage (NCBI taxonomy): Eukaryota > Metazoa > Chordata > Amphibia > Caudata > Ambystomatidae > Ambystoma > Ambystoma mexicanum. The sequence goes on from NC_090934.1 coordinate 528,911,701, forward strand.
GAATGGCACAGTAGTTATGGGGCGGTAGTTGGGTTGGGATGGAGGGGTCCAAGGTTTGCTTTTTGAGGAGGGGGAGGACCCAGGAATGTTTCAGGTTGCTAGGCATGGTACCTGATGTGAAAGAAGCGTTTATGAGTTTAGTAATAAAGGGTGAGAGTTCACGGGCCGCGTCTTTTATGATTTGGGCTGGACATGTGTCGCCCTGGCAGTTGGAGGATTTGAGAGTGAGGATGACTTTCTCGACTTCTTTAATGGAGACTTTGCGGAAATAGAAGGGAGGGATGTCCAGTGTGGGTGGAGAAGGGGTGGATTTCTGAGTAAGGAGTGAGTTTGTGGTGGCCTTGGAAGTGACAATATTTTGGACAGTTATAGATGCTTTTTTGTTGTTGATCTTTGCCTTGAAGCATTGTTATTTTATTGGCAAGGGCGTTTTGTATGCCTGTGCACCAGTTCTTATCCTTGAGGCAGGAGTCAGGAGCTTGGATAGGGGATTCTACCTCCTTTAGGATGGTGAACAATTCTTTGGTGTTGGATTTGGCTTGGGTGATGCGGGTGTTGTAGGATATTTGTTTAGCAAGGATGATTTCTTTTTTGTAGAGGGTAGCTAGTTTCTTCAGGTTATTTTTATTAGTGTCCGAGGGGTCTGATCTCAAGGTTTTTTCACTGAGGCGTTTCTTTTGTCTGATGTCTTTCAGTAGGGGTGTGAACCAGGTATTTAGGTGTTGTTGGAGTTTGCTCTTTCTAATTTTCAGAGGTGCGACAGTGTCCAAAGAGGCAAGAATCACTTCATTGTACTTTTCTACCATAGAGGCTGGGTCAGACTGATCTGGGATGGAGTTTAGGGTGGGGAGAAAGAGGGGGATAAGATTTTCAGGGGTAATGTTTTTTTTTTATTTCTGGTAGGTGTGGTAGGAGCTAGGATACTATTGTTCATGGGTGTGGTGGCTTCTAAGGTAAAGGATACCATGTAGTGGTCGGACCATAGCTGAGGCATTTTAGAGTTAATAGTGATAGGGCAGTTATGTTCGCCAATCCAATCAAGGGTCATACCTTTGATGTGGGTGGGATCTGTAATCTTTTGGGTGAATCCTAATTCCTCAAGAGTGCTGTTGATTTGTAGGGCATTGGGGTCACGAGAGTCATTGAGACCAAGGTTAAAGTCGCCTAAGATGAGACATTGAGTTGAGTTTTTCAAATTGTTAGATAGTAAGTTCATGAGGTCTTCCTCAAAGGAACCTAGGGGCCTGGTGCTCGGTATATTAGGTGGATAGTGATAGTTTGATTGTTAGAAATGGTAAGTTTAACAGTGAGGGATTCACAGGACTGGTATTGTGGGGTGAGGAGAGTCTTAAGGCTAGGTTATTTTTGACAATCATAGCAAGGCCGCCACCTCTAGACGTAGTGCGATCCATGCGTATTAGGGTATATTTATCTGGGATGGCTAGCATAATGGCTGGTCCTGCTGCGGGATGAAGCCAGGATTCTGCAATGGCCATGAGATCTAAGTTCTCGTTTTGGATTATGTCTGCTATTTCAGTTGCATGGGCTACCATAGAGCGGGCATTTATTAAGGCGCCTTTTATTCCAGGTAAGGTGGGTGGGGCGGATGGCAGCTGGACTTTGTGTTGGCATTTTGGGGGAGGTGGATTCTCTAAAGATTCGACTGTTAAGTTGTAGTCTGTGTTGCCCTATGTTGTATGTATGTAGTGGAGTGTTGGTGGTATGCAAGGTGTGCCTATCATGATTAGAAGCGGGTTGGGCCTTAGCTAGAGGGTCATAGATTCTTGGGGTCTGGTGCGTAATTTTAGCTTTCGCTGTTGGAGGATACAAGGTTTAGTGGCCATGTTGGCTTGCTCCTGGGGTATAGTACCATGAGGTAGTTGATTCTGTTGCTTGGATAAATTCACATTGTGAAGGGTGGTCAAATAGAGGACGGTTCTGAGTAGAACTGTGTAGAGTAGTGTTAGATACCTAGTAAGCTAGTGTAGGTGGCTGAGAATACTTGCATCCTAAATTGCTATTGGGCATATACAAATAGCTTAACTGCAGGTTTTCTAAAGTGAGCAAGAGTAGGTAAACATTGGCTGGTAACTGGTGGGCATTCACATACAGATTTCACTAAAATAGGTAGCCTAAATGCAAGTTTACTGAAGCAGGCATGGATGGGTAGGCTAGGAGCTAGTGGACAGTTACAGGCAACCTAGATGTGGTATAGCTAGAATAGGCAAACTGGATGAAATGGAGCTAGAACAGGCAGCCTAGATGAAATTTAGCTAGGACAGGCCACCTAGATGCAATTTTACTGAAACAGGCAGCCTAGATGTAATTTAGCTAGAACAGGCAGCTAGATACAATTTAGCTAGGACAGGTAACCTAGATACAATATAGCTAGAACAGGCAGCTTAGATGCAATTTAGCTAGGACAGGCAACCTAGATGCAATATAGCTAGGACAGGCAACCTAGATACAATATAGCTAGAACAGGCAGCCAAGATACAATTTAGCTAGGACAGGCAACCTAGATAAAATATAGCTAGAACAGGCAGCTTAGATGCAATTTAGCTAGGACAGGCAACCTAGATGCAATATAGCTAGAACAGGCAACCTAGATGCAATTTAGCTAGGACAGGCAACCTAGAAACAATATAGCTAGAACAGGCAGCTTAGATGCAATTTAGCTAGGACAGGCAACCTAGATGCAAATTTCCAGAAACAGACAGCCTAGATGCAATTTAGCTAGAACAGGCAACCTAGATGCAATTTTACTGAAACAGGCAGCATAGATACAATTTAGCTAGAATAGGCAACTTAAAAGCAATATGACTAGAACATGCAACCTAGATGCAATTTTGCTGAAACAGGCAACCTAAGTACAGGTTTATTGGAGCAGGCAAGAGTAGATGGGCTATATGCTAGTGGATGAGTAGATGGTCTGCCTAAATGTGGAGCAAGAATATCTGAGCATTGGCTAGGGACCAATGAGCATTTGTGAGCAACTTAGATAAACATTTGCTGAGGCAGGGGGGTATAGCTAACCAGGGGTAGATAACTGTTATGCATATGCAGGCATCCAAAAAGAGGGGGCGGATCACTGTAGTTAGTCGAGGGAGACGGGCACATCGGTAACGGCCGTGAATGAATAGGAAAGTACTTGTTTTTAAACATTCTATGTAATACAAAAGGACAGTGGGGTAACTTGGTGGTTGGAAGGCAGTGGCGGTCACGTTAGCATTATAGGTAGCGTGATGGGCGAGTCAATCTTGCAGCATGATGCATCCTACCTGCTAGCAAGGGTCCATCGGTGGGTGGAAGGGAAGAACTGTGTAAGGGACATAGGGTCTTTTTCAAAGAAAACTACAGGGCAAAGGAAAGGAGATTTTTTTAAATTTGTTATTTGTTATACGTTAAATGTTTGTTGGATATCTATCGTGAGTTGACTATGTTATGATTTTTCCAGTTAAAAAATGTCACTGCAAACTAATAAGGTTGAATTAATGGTAACAGGGGTTTCTGTGAAATCATCCTTGTAAGTGTGACCCGGTAAGGTTCAGGGCAGAGATATTGTGTAGAAATAATTTAGTATTTAAGAATTGTTAGTGCTAACACACACACACACGTGAGCCACAGTGATAGTCACAGGAAACACAGGAGGGTGAACAACGGGAAAATAAAATAGCATGCATAACCAAGTATCATGACCAGTGGGTCACGGAGTTGAAGGGAGAAGGGCTACCCCAGGTATGGCCTCAGGGACGGTCATTTGATAAGAGTGTCCTGGACATGGTAGCCACATGCATATTCATAAAATACAAGGGAAAACAATTCCATAATAGAAGAGAGATACTAGATTTATGGAGATTGTTTGAAGAGGTGCCCCCACTCCAAAGGAAAGACATAGCACCAGAGCAGCCCACCACTACCAACACACCCCTGGCAGCAAACAAGAGTGAAGGAGAGGGTGGGGGGAAAGAAGGGTCAATAGAGGTTATAAGGTTATGCCCCCCTCCTAAATAAGCCAGTGCTCGCCGAGGGGTATAGTGATCCCGCGTATGTGTCCACACCTACCCCTGGAGCTGCCCCACGACCAACTGCACCGCCACCATATGATTGGCCCAGGACTAGCGGGCAGGTAAGAACTCCCACAGTAGATATTGAGAAATTAACAGAAGACTTAGATTCCCGACCCTCAATGGCCCGAAGTGAGCGATCTAGAATACGAAACATAGGTTACCAAGGCGGGACAAGCATGTCAAGAACAGAGCAAATGCCACGGACACAAGCATTTGACAGGTCCTCCGAGGAAGGGTTGAAAAAGGGGGAAATACTATTCTGAACACAGGAAGTGCCAACTAGGATAATAGAATTGGAACCACATACGCTCGGAGGCAACACAGGGGAGGGAGAAATGGGCACCGGAGGAATGGAAGAGCTGTGGTGTGACATAGAGGACGATGAACTGGAGGCATGGAGACTGGGGGTAGCAGCAGGGGGTATGTCGGAAAGGGTGAATGAGACACCGTTGGGGAGGGCCATGCAAGAAGAGTGGACCGGGAGGTTAAGGAATAGGATGGGAAGAATGGCCACATTGGGGAGGAAAGGGTCAAAGGTGAGTAGTGGGAGAGGAAGTAAAAACAAACTGCAACTTCGGCTGATACATAGAGGGGGTCGGAGGCCGAATTACATACCCTGGGCTCAGATGGACAAGGCCAACTTATTAAATTACTGCCCCCGCTGTCGGGAGGAGCAAGTAAGTAGATATATGCATTTGAGAAGCATACAGCAGGGGTGCCATTAGCAGTGGGGGATGTCAAAAGTTTGTTGGTATCAGCAGTGGGTGACCAAGCAGACAGAGTTTGGGCAAAGGCTGGTTTCCCAGGAATAACATTAGATTGCGACCGTCATGATGGAGCCTCCTTCAATAAAGTGCGGGCGAGGGTCTGGGATGACTTGAGAGACACCTTCCCAGGCATGCCAGATTTACAATCAGTAATGCAATGCACAATGACTGACGGGGAAGATGCTCTGGGTTTCATTTGATGGGTGCAGGAGATGTGGAGAGCGGAGACTGGTACGGCGTGGGATCAATAAACATCCCTATTTTACTTTATAATAAAGAGAGGGCTCCCAAAAGAAGTTCAGAAAACACTCGACAAAATAGCAGGGATTGAACAGAAAGGCTGGCCCGAAATTCAAAGTATAATAGTACACAACAGCAAGAGAATCAAAGAAAGGGAGATAGAGATATCACAGAGAAGGTTGGCAGACGAGGCAAAGTTAATCCAGACGAAACTGGTGAAGGTCGCCGCAGCTGTAGCAGCACTCCCCACAGATAGGGATGCGGAGGAGGAGGAGGGATCAGTAGTGATACAAGGAAGGATGGTAGCAAATTGGGCTGGCAATGGGCAGTCACAGTGGAATGGACAGGAGCAGTACAGAGACCGCAGTGGCAAGTGTGGAGCCCCCGGGGAGGAAGAGGTGGGTACATAGGGCGCAGAGGGGGTGGTCCGTGGTATGGAGGAAATGGTGGGTATGGGGGGCAAGGACCTAGAGGAGGACAAGGAAATTGTTGGAACAGTGGGAGATGGGGACACTTCTTACGAGAATGTAGGAGCAGGCAAAACAATAATTACCAAGATGACCAGCATTATGGTCACCAACATCCAGGGAGCCCATACGGGTTACCAATGGAAGGGGGGCAAGGACAGCAGGAACAAAGGTGGCCAGAACAACACAGAGAACAATCACACAATGCTCAACAGCACCCACAATGCCGCAAACACATGCCATACACACAGAGTAACCCCTTCACCACAACAGCAGATGGTGTACCTGCACCATACGGGGGAGTGGCAGTGGTATCAGGAAATGTTTTCAGCCAAGGGGAGACCATGAGACATCTTGCATAGGACAGCCCACAAAGAACACTTGTGTGTCCAGTACTATCGACGACCCTCGATGCAGCAGAGGAACCATTAATAGGGACAGAGATAGGGAACAAACAATTTATTTTTATGGTGGATTCGGGAGCCGAAATTCATGTTTACGTGAGGGCAGGTTTCCACTATCTAATCATAAATTGGAGACACATGGGTTCTCTGGGGCGGTGGTCGAAGTTCCTTGCACAGAAGAATTGGATGTAACAGTGGGGGGTAAAACAGACGACCCCTATTGTACTATGAACAATCCCTGATTAACTTATTGGGGAGGGATATCCTCAGTAAGCTTAATATGACTATCTCCCTTACAGAGGGAGGAATAGTATGCTCAACATCAGGGATTTGTCCCATGCGAGTGATGCTGGTAGTGCACGCATGAGCAACAGCGCTGGAAGTGCGCGGCATATTAGTAGACCCAGATATGTTCATGCAGGGGTTAAAAACATTGGCACGGGTGGACCCAGAATTGAAGCCCCTAGAATGGAGGTTGCCTGCAGAGTTTGTTTTTCACTCAATAGCACGCCCGGAGATAGTGCCCGGAACCGTGATGTCATTAGATTTACATGCAGTTCAGGTATCAGCCCAAAGAATAGCAGTAATTGCAATGGACAAACATGGCTGCGAGTGGCGCACAGTGCTGTGCATCAATGCTGACATTGCACTGCAAGATTTATCCGATGAAGATCTCTTCACAGATTCTGATAGTGATGGTGAAATAATAACAGTATCCCCTGTCCCGGGAAGCGGAAGAAGGAATAAAGGAAACCATGACTGCATTATTAGCACAGGGAATAATAGTGCCCTCAAACTCACCATGCAATACTTGTATTTATCCCATCAAAAAAGCAAAGGGAGGGGCTTGGAGAATGATCCAAGATCTACACCCACTCAATGACGTCATCCAAAAAGAGTTCCCCTTGGTCCCCAATCCTGCATCCATCCTATGCAGCATCCCGAAAGATGCGACTCACTTCACAGTGGTTGATTTGAAAAATGCATTCTTCTCAGTACCCACGGAAGAGTGCAGATATCTAACAGCATTTACATTAGGAGGAATAAGGTATGAGCTGTGCAGACTACCGCAGGGGTATTGCGAAAGCCCAAGCATATTCAACAGAATTCTACATGAAGATCTAGGAAATATGACAACAGGTAGCACAATTATTCAGTACGTGGATGATTTACTGATCTGCGGAAAAAATGATGAGGAGTGCAGGAAAGATTCTATCACTCTCTTGACATTGTTTGCTCACAAGGGTTACAAGGTAGATCAAGGAAAGTTACAATATTGTCAGCGAGAAGTGTTGTACCTGGGACAACTAATTTCAAGACGGTAAGAGAATCATACCAGACAGGGTAGCCGCCATCAAAGCAGTAGGCAGACCAAAAAAAGTGAAGGAAATGCAAACATTTCTCGGCATGTGTAATTACTGCCGAGCATGGATATTAGATTATGCAGCATACACACGGCCATTACTTCAAGGACTCAAGGAAGCTCAAAGAGAAAACACAGAAATACAATGGTCAGCAGAAATAGATGATGCTTTCACATCACTCAAAGAACTAATTTCAAGCACACCAGTACTCGCAAACCCAGATTATGAGCACAAGTTCTATCTGTTCTCACACTGTAAAGGGTCCCTCATAACAGCAGTACTGACACAAAACACATCTCTGGGACACAAGCCCCTGGCCTATTACAGTGGCACACTAGATAGAGTAATGCAAGGACACTTCGCTCGCGAGCAATCTCTCGCAGCTGTATTGTTCGCCATTGAGAAAAGTGCAACGATAGTGATGGGATGTTCCGTGACACTGTTCGTAGACACTCACTATTCGAAATACTGGAAAGATCAAAAAGCACACTCACACCACAAAGAGCCACAGCATATGAAATAATTCTGTCCAGCGCAAACATACACATAGTGAGATGCAAGACAGTGAACCCTGCAAGATTCATTACTGAACCATGCACAGTGGAGGACATGCAAGCAACCGATTGTGCAACATACAGGGGTGAGGAGGGAGAAACGACCACGCTGAGGGAAAATGCACTAACTGAGGGAAGGTATTCTTCATAGACGGGTCAGTATCAATACATTTAGAGACAGGAGAAAAACACACGGGAATAGCTGTCGTAAGGTTGGAAGAAGGTGAGTACGAAGTGCTAATACAGCAGCGCCTACCCTCCCACTACTCAGCACAAGCTGCAGAATTAATAGCACTCATTGAAGCATTGCATGCAGTAAAGGGGTGTGCAGTTACAATTTACACAGATTCAGCTTAGATGACTACTACCGTACATGGGGGACTGGCAAGATGGGGACAGAGAGGGTTCCACAGAGCAGCTGGGTCACCTGTACAGCATGCAGAGCTTCTAAAAAAATTGATAGAGGCATTAAAAGACCCCACCGTGGTAGCTATAGTGAAGTGCCAGGCCCATACAAACAATACAGATGTGATCTCTTTGAGAAACACGGCAGCAGACACTGCTGCCAAGGAAGCTTCTTACTTAATAAAAGAAAGAACAGGTGAGTACCTAATACAAAAAGACATAGAAGAGGATCTCCCAGATGGCCATAATGCCATGCCCATGTCACAAATACTGGAGCTGTAAAATGGAGCAATAAAAGAGGAAAAAGAATTGTGGGAAAAAAGAGGGTGTAGCCAGTCAGCAACAGACCTCATATGGCGCCAAACCAGCACAGGTAAAGTAGTAATGCCAATCAAACTATTAGGAATAGCTTTTCAACAACTACATTTTCCAAAACACAATGCAAAACAACATATCGCCGCAGAAATACAGGAGAATTGGTTTGTCCCAGGTTTGTAGGAGCAACTTTCAAAAATGGCAATGGAATGTGCAATGTGCCAAATATATAATTCAGGAATGACACTAGGGACATTATGAGGAACAATACCAAAACTGACAGGCCCCTTCTGAGAGCTGAACATTGATTATGCAGACATGGGAGAGAAGTGCAATGGGTCACGTTACATGATGGTAGTGGTTTGTCCATTCTCACGATGGGTCGAGGCAGGACCATGTGCACATCCGGATGCCAAGTGTGCTGCAAAGTTCCTGGTGAGGGAGGTATTCCTGTGCTGGGGAATTTGCGACATAATTCGCTCGGACAATGGCACACATTTTGTCACTGATCTCTTCAAGGAAGTAACAGCTTTGCTAGGAATCAAACACAAACTATGCTCGATTTATCACCTGCAAAGTAATGGCGCAGTTGAGAAGATCAATGGCCTCCTGAAAGGGAGGTTGTCAAAATTGTGTTTTTCACTCAAGAAAAACTGGGTGCATTGTTTGTCCTTGGCCTTGTTCGAGCTTAGAAATCAGCCTAGCAAGGACCACCATCTTTCACCACACGAAATCGTAACAGGAAGGCGCATGCAGACGGCACACTCGCCACTCCACAGACATTCAGACGCCCATAGAAGCGCCCCTGTACTAGGTAAAGAGCTCAATGAGTACTTGGCAAAACCACGAAAGTGGCTCGTATGATAGCAAAACAACTCGCACCACCGTTCATAAATGAGGAAGGAAGCAAGGAAATAATGCTCACAGGAGAGAACCCAAAAGGTCAGCTAATGCCAGGGGAGATGGTGTATGTAAGGAGTTTCGTGACTAGGTGGAATGCCCCAAGATTTCATGGCCCATAGGCAGTAGAGTATTGCACGCCGACGGCAGTGAAAGTGAAGGGCCTGAGATATTGGATACATTTAACAGACGTGCGAAAAGTCTATGATATTGTCACACAAGCACAAGATGAAGGAGTACAAAACACAGAAGAAGTGTCACAATAAGTGAAGAGAAAATATTTAGTTGGATTCTATCATTAGATAGTTGTATACATTAAAAGCAAATAACTGAATAAAATTACTGAAATAACTGTGCAACATCTAAAAGGTATATCATTTTCAAAATGCAGCATGAAGATCTCTCTCTATCTCTTTCTTTCTCTCCCTCTCTCATTCTCTCTCTCTCTCTCTCTCTCTCTCTCTCTCTCTCTCTCTCTCTCTCTCTCACTCTAATGAAAATGATATAACTAATTATTTGAGAATGCTTAATGCACTTTTAGGTTTCAAAGTATAAGAGAAACCATGGCAACGAAAGGGCAACCCGCACGGAATAATGTTAGGGCTGATAGAAATGGCAGCGAGAATTTTGATTTGTGTAGATATCCATAAGAGTGTGGCCTGTTTGTGTGTGCAATTATATTCTTTACAATGATGTTTGGACACTTTTTTTTTTGGGCTATTACATTCATCTCTATCGATATGAATGAGGGGGGAGGGAATGGAAGCAACATGGGGAATAGAACGAAGATGGTTAAAGAAGGAGGCTATTTAATCTGGGATGGCTTTCAGCTCGTATGGGGTTATGACACTCACCCTGATCATGCACAGTACCCAAATGACACCAGCAATAGGTTGACTCCACGCCCGACTTCCCCATACAATGCCTCGGAATACAGTGTCTATGGTTTAAATGATCGCAATCCTTCTGTGTTATCATGGTTATATGACACTACCACCACCCTGCCCACACCAACAGTCAATCCATCCACAGAACATGAATACCCCACAAGTATACAGGAAGAAAATGCAGAAAGACTGAAAGATTCCTGGCCCTATATGATGAGTGGGAAAAGGGGGGGGGGTGAACAGGGCAAAACGCGGCAAGTAGCAAGGAATGCAAAAGAGTACCTCAAAAGCAGCAAAAGGAGGAGGGAGGTAGGAAGGAGGAAATATGACGAGTATTTCGAGCTGGGGCTAGACACAATTGAAGACCCTAGACACCCACATCAATCAAATAAATGGTATGCAGATATGAGCTACACTGCAAAGCAAACAATGAATGAGAGCTGTTACATATGCTCCTTGATTCCCCACGCCTCAGGCACACCCAAGGTTCTACTGCCTCAGGAATTGCCTCTTGCAGACGCCCAGTGTCTCCTTCATCTCACCCTATGTAAAATTAAGAACACCTTCCAGGCACACACAGTATCTTTTGAAATGCTGCAAAACGAGAAAACCTACTACTCGAGACCCAAAGGAGTGATATGTTTAAAAGAACCGTTCTTAGTGATTAAAGGAACTTTGTTTTCAGAAAATAAGTGGAAAGAGGAAGTTATAACATGCAAAGCATAAGCGCTACGGAGATTGCCAGAAGAGAAACTGCAATGGGTCGAGAAAACCTGCACACCGGTTTGGACGAAGCATATCACAATGCTAACATGGGTGACAGCCATAGAAAAACCGTTCAAGCTGCAAAAAGAAATTACATACGAACTATGCTTCCTTGGCGAGGGGAAAAACAACATGGGCATAAATAGGAACTGCAATAGAACGCTCATTATCCCAAATATGAAGAAAGGGACAGCATCCCTTATGGACACTTACTGGGTCTGCGGTAAACAGGCATACTTTCACCTAACACAATCTTGGAGGGGCACATGTTATTTGGCGACGCTGCACTCTGCCCTGATGGTGATTCCAGAAAGTCACATCGAAGGAGGAGAAGGACTGCAAGCCACCCGTCGCCCAGAAAATTCACAACCAACAGAAGAACCACCAATGTATGCCCTGTCCGCGGACAACGCACACAGTGTGATATTCAGAAAGCAGAGGTTGTCCATTTACATATCCAAGGCCTCCACAGAACTGTTGGCACAAATTCCTGACAGGTACCGGCTATTCAACTCCGCTGAAACATTCTTAGCCCCCCCCGTCCCTAGTATCCAGGCGCGAGACAATGCCAAGTGGCTGCAAATCACGGGCTGGGAACTGATCCAATTGGCCAATGACACTGAAGAAGGGTTCAACATGATCAAGGTGGAGCTAAGGGACCTAAGGCTAATGACAATGCAGAACAGGTAAGTCCTAGACCTGTTAACGGCGAAGGATGGAGGTGTTTGCCAAACAATAGGGCGCGTGTGCTGCACATTCGTACCTTCTACAGATGCGGACAATGGAACTCTATCGCACATTATCGCGGCAGTGTACAATTTGGGGGAACGGATGAAGAAAGAAAGTGGTGTGGACCCGAGCTCTTGGTTCAACAGCATTTTTTCCTGGCTACCATCCTGGCTAGGATTGATTGTCAAAATGCTGATACCCATCATCGTATTTTTCCACCTGATTTTTTGTGTGTGCCAGCTAGGTCTTCTGTGCTGCGCAAACGCAGTCCCTAATGGTACAATGATGATGGTGAGAATGGGCAACGCTAGAGGAGCAGCACAGATCATGCAGGAGGCACAAGTGCAAAAAGGTGAGGATCCTGAACCCAAATATAGGATGGTGCCATTATATTATGACGGGGACATAGTCGATAGGTTATACCACACAACAATAAAAGAGCCTCTGGAACAAGAATGGTATAAGGAGGAATGGGTAGACTTGGAGGTGGATGGGGGATGCATATATTTGACCTGCACATCGGATGAGTATGCTAGAAGGGGGGAAAGTCTCCATGGGGTGTGTACAGCCTGGATGCCAATAAAAGGGACAGTGGTGTGGGATGAAGCAGTTGCTAATGAAAAAGAACATCAGAGGTTGGGTGAGTTACAGTATTCGTTACTTAAGTAACGAAAGGGGGGAAGTGTATGGGAGGACAGGTCTTTAGTACCCCCTCCCACACATTGCCCACCTACGTGAGTTTGTACGGCCCATAGTGTAGCATAACATAGACACCATTCTATAACACACCAAGACTCCATTTTGAGCACACTGAACCCATGCCCCAGTAGAACAGCCTGTGTACAAATGCTGTAGCTCGGCCCCCTCTTGACCGCGCACAGAGAGTCCTGCACTCCCCCCTTGCTCCCTCCGTGGCAGATCCGCTGATGGCCCGTTCTCACAAGCAACTAGATGCGAACAAGTAACAGAACAAACACTATATCATTTACCTTCCTCAGTAAATCATTGTCCTAGAAGTGACCAGACTTGCAGTTGAGGTCTGGGAAAGAACAAAAGTCGCCCCTATCAAGTATACCCCGACCCTGCCTTACCCCCCCCCACGCTTGTGATATATGGTGCTCATGACCCACAGCCCTGTTCTCCCAGATGAAGTGTTAACCATATATGGTAAACTCTCGAGTCTCTATGTCTTATCCATGCTGCTAAAGGATGTGTGTTAAAAAGTGCTAAAACGTATAATGAAAGCCACTCATACTAAAGCGAGGTGACCCCGCCCTCCCCCGAGACACCTTCATGTTCTAAGGCCCAGTGTGCGACCACTAGAAAATCCGCTTTGTACCAACTAATGTTTTGCTGCTATTGTAAAAAAGGGTAATGGAAAAGCAATATATAAAATGCTTGTGTATGATGTGATGAAATATGTTGTATTGCATGTAAGCCACCTAGAGAATTGAGCCAGTCCTTAATATAACCAAAATGTTAGATCAACACATTACTTTCTTGCTCCCGAGTATGTAACCCAACCTGATACTACCTCACATTTGTTATAAGTTCACCTTCTAATGAATTGCAAGCATGTAACCGATCAACGTTATGTAATATAAGTGCCAATGAAAAACCCCCATTGTTATGAACCTAGTAAGGTAAGCACAATGAAATGGCAGAAATGTGTCATTTACCTAATGCCCCCAGCCCCAACATCTGTATTTGTGCAGTCCTGTGAATTAGAGTCTCACACAAAGTCACAAAGACACCCACCCGCCAAGGCCCGCCGGGGCTTGCTGGTGTTCGAACAGCACAGCTTCACCTCCCCACATTCCTGCTGGACCCGCTTCAAGTATTTACCTCCCCCATGTCAGAGGCCGCCATACAACCACTGTGTACTGCCATGGCCTGGCCAAGTGAATTACAAGCTACCCAGTCCTAAATCCTGCCGCCTTTGAGGTGCAGCTATGTGCCCCCCCTGACCTAATGGTATTCCAGTTCACCCCAGATTCAACAGACCACGAAGACAGTTATCCGTCCTTGTGCACACATCCCCCAGAGCCATCATTTACTGCATCCAACAAGATACAATGATGAAGGTAGCTTGACCCGTGCCCCCTGATAAGACACCTGGACCCATGAGACTGGACCCTTTGTTAATGACAACTTTACAATGATGTATGGAGGAAGCCTCTTATTGCATACTGCTTTCTTGTTTTTTTTCTTTTTTTTTTGGTACCATCTACTACCCTTTTTCCCTGACTGTCCTTAAGATCTCCATTGGCTTTACAGTGTGAACCACCACAGTCCTACTCCTTAGGATATCAACACTAATTGAGCCACCCATAAACTCTCTTTGTTCTCCCTATCACACCTTCTTCCATCAGCCCCTAACCAGATCCAAAGAGTTGTAGTCTATCAATCTTGAGCTGTCCCTATGGGTAATATACTAGACAGTCTCTCAGCCGCACCCATATAAACCAGTTGGGCACACAGCAACCAGTTATTTGGAGCCTACACCCACCAGTACCACAGGTTTTGCATCTGATACTCCGACTGTAATTACCCACTTTTGTGCAAAGCTTCATACAGTGCTGTTACCAAAAGTGGCAGTAAACACTATAAAATACCACATACACTATATTAAAACATGTTTAAACAGAATTTGTATTGGTGACCTCAGAGGCTATATAGCCATCCTTTGCAAGAGTTGCTCAGTGTCTCAGTGCCTCAACTCTCACAAGATCTGTTCGGTTATGCTTCTCTTCTCCCCATTTTCTTATTCACTTAAGTGATCACATTCTCACTTAACCACTGTCCCCAACCCTTTCTCTTCCAATGGCTCACTCTTTTACACACATACGCAGTCACTCACCTCTGCGCTCACTCATTGATGCACCCCATAGGCATAACAGACACAGCGCTACGCTGGACTAAATCATTCCTAGCAGACAGAACTGAAACCATCTGGATCAAACCCTTCAAATCCACCCCACGAGTCAACGACTGTGGAGTACCACAAGGATCCTCACTATCACCACTGTACTTCAACATCTACCAAACCCAGTAATCAGAATCTTCAAGAAACACAACATCAAATGCTACAACTACGCAGACGACACTCAAATCATCTACAAGATCGAAGACACCCAAGCCGATCATTCAAATTTAACCGACTGTCTAAAAGAAGTCTTCAACTGGATGAATGCCAACAACCTGAAAATCAACCCAGGAAAAACCGAAATCATGATCATATCCAAAGACCAAGAGAAAGAAAACCACCATCCCGTGGCCAACGGAAATGGGATCTGCACCGTCACCATCCAAGGTAGTAAAAAATCTGGGAGTCCTGATGGACAACACCGTAACCTTAGAACCGCAAATAAACGCAACAGTCAAGAAATGCTTCTTCCTCCTCCACACGGCAAGAAAAATACTACCTTTCCTCTCCTTCACACACAAAACACTCACCATCGTCGGCCTCATCATGTCAAGTATCGACTATGCAAACAGCCTCTACCTCGGTATACCGGAATACCTAATGAAGAAATTACAACAGATCCAAAACACAGCAGCCAGACTACTCCTCAAACTATCCAGAAGAGACCACATCACCCCGGCCCTAAAAACACTACACTGGCTCCCAGTAAAACAGCGTATCATCTTCAAAACAATGTGCATAACGCACAGGGCAATCAGCGGACAAGGAGCAGAATTCCTACAAAAAAAATAACAATCTATAAGCCAACGAGACCGCTCAGATCAACCAACGAAATCCGACTGGAACAAAAACCTTGCATCAAGAAGAAACTCGGAGGCACCGCTTTCTACCACTTAGCCGCGAAAACCTGGAACAACACCCCAAAAGTAATAAGGAACACCAAAGATCACCTTAAATTCAGAAAACTACTAAAAACCTACCTCTTCAACACCAGAGACTAAAACCGAAACAACAATAAAACAAACGACTCAAAAAAGGACGCTGACAAACCCATAGAATGACAGAAGTACTCCAAGCACCAGTAGGGCTGACGCTGGACACAAGGGTCCACCCGCGAGACCCAGGGAGACGGAGGCAACAACTCCAGCCAACCCTTACCATCCCCCACCGCCCGTACAGCCACAACTAGGTACCACAGGGCTGTGGTACGGACGAGATACCACCAATCACCCCACAATCGGAAGTATGTACACTAGCAGCTGCACCAATCATGTGGGGGGGTAAGGAGCATGCAAAGTTATTAAGGGAGCGGGCGGAGGGGACAGCTAAATCCTCAAACGGCCTCGAATGCAAAAACGGGCACATACCTCCTGAGGCACAGGGCGTACAAGCATTCCGCCGTGTAAGATTACACGAGCCCAACTGGCTCAATCCAGGATAGAGATACCAACTAACCAATACCACTAACAATTTCCTTCTCTGCATACACGTCTCAAACTCCAAATCAAACACAACCACAAACCTCTAGCGCAGCAAACCGCAAGAACTTCACTACACTGCAACAACAAAACAAAACACACACAGACTCGCACATCAGCACACGACGACTACCGGCCGCATACACCCCAGGCCCAGCCGACGGAACCACCGGGCTGAGGCTGCCAACAGCACATCACTGCTCTCTTGCACTTTTCCAGCCTCCACCCACTAACCCACACCTCCCTCCCTCTTTCAGAGCCGCCAGAGCGCCAGGGGACCACTTCGGTGGTGATAGTGCGCGGTACAAATGACCTTTAACATTAACATTTAACATGCACTACATGTATTTCTTGACTGGTCTCCTCCTCACTTGTATTCCATTTTAAAGTCTATTTTATATGTTACTTGCTAGCTCGATGCCGAACTAATTTGCTCTTTCACCCACACAGCCACAATGTTAATATCACAGTCCATGCCATCTGTTCATATGTTCACTCTCGCTGCGCATTAATAAGCACACATTAAAGGCCACTGGAAAGTTGCACAACTCTTTCAAAGGGATGTGAGACGTACACAATGGTAAATAATGCGGCCTGGCATTTCCCGAATCACAGACTGAACAAAAAACGAACCCTTGATGCACACAGAGAGGAAATTAGAAAGCTCTGTACAATTTTCAGATCTCCAAGGGGCGCCCAGCATGAGACAGCCGCTTAGATATTTATACTGTTGTGAGGAATAGTTGATGGAGTGTAATATGTTTGCCTGGGGGTATGACCCATAACAGTGCTAATTTCACAGTCTGGATAAGCAAGGACTAATTAGACGAGCAGGGGTGCCATTAAATTATGGCACATTTCTATGTTCTGATAACTTCCCGATGCAATTTATGTACTTTTGAAAGAAAGAAAGCCAGTGTTTTCCGCATTATTAAAATTCTAAAGTATAGCTCAGAGCGTCTCCTAGATGGAAGGCTGAAGGAAGCCCTGCCTCTGCTATTAACATGAAATCCGCATTCCCGTGCAGCACAGCCAAGGACTCCTCTCCGCTGGAACTTTGCACGCCGTATCTCTTCCTTCACATTAATCTTACTTCTTAATTAATGGTGACGATGTGCGCACGTGAGGTGTACCGGTGGCAAAAAAAAAATACATTTATCTGCGTTGACAGCTCAATAAGCGTCCCCTCAATTTCTTCCATGAAGATTCGCAGCTGTCATGGGTTGTGTGTCTTGAAGGAGGGGACTCAATTAGGAGGCTCGCGCTTCTGCTGCACGTGTTTTAATTAGAAAGTGTAGCGTATAGACCTGGTTCAAGCTAAATGGAAATCATTACTGCTGACGCAAATGTATACAAATGTACATCGACTCCTCAAATGCATTCACATTACATGAATACAGTCACTCGAGCCCTCACTGTCCCATTCACCACTCAGGCGTGCACTACTGCCTACCCCTACCTCAGTCATCGTCCTTCTACCCAGACCTATAACATTGAGGGGATGGCGCACCGCGGCAGTCCTTGTCTACAAAATAAATCATTGTTTCTTTTAGTGGGTTTTGGCGTTGCAGCCACCAACAAATCACAACATTATTGCATAGGGAAGAGAGAAAGTAAGGGGTGTTAGGAATCTGACATATGATTTTTTATTTTTTTTATTGTGCAAGGGTTGAACATCAGAACCTTCAGCACACAAATAACAAATGCAATCCCTACAATAATACAACATCATAAAGTACTAAAATCCCTAATGTACACAAAGTCTAAAATACTATGCATACAGTAATAATAAATAAAGTAAGTTATCAATACCATTTGCAATAGCTGCCATATAACAGTCTGCAGAGGCTACTACAATTGAATTAGCACAATAGATGTAATTCCAAAATAAATGATATCCACTGTCAACACTGTGGTATGAATCAGCCAAACCATCACATTTCATTTCCTCTCATAGTTTGTGCTATAATTCAATGAAGGCTGTTAATCTCTCCATATCATAAGTAATGTAGCTTTGTCACATGTCTGTAAAAATGTAAAAGATGGGACTGCACAGTGACCTTCCCTTTGCCACTGCTTAGTTCCAGCCTGTCTCTGTTGACTGAACTGTATTGGTTTCAAACCTCTCTGTAGGCCTTTTCCTACACTGACGGCCCACCTCGCCTGAGTGGCAGGCCACAACTTAGTCTTAGTGGCAGGCAGCACAGTCCCCTGTGTGCCTGCTTTTCATGGGGGGCTCCAAGCAGCAGTGTGTCCCCACTACGCATTATTTGTTTGTTTGCTGCAGAGTCCATCACATGTAGCACACAATAAGGGGAGTCGGTCGGGCATTGTAATCTTGGTCCGCCACCTTCTATTATTTTGCTACCCACATAAACACACTTCCTGACAGGAGAATACCCCTCGCCAGTCAGGCAGTGTGTCTACGTCACAGTGAGATGGGGAGGGCCATCTGGTCCTACCCGTGATAGCGCAGGCGTGTGTTGAGGGTGCATTCAGGTAAGTTCAGTGTTTTTTTTCTTAAAGTCACCATGTCTGCATTCATGTATGGGTTGTTTGCATGAATGTATGTAGCTGTTTGTTTTTATCGATGTATGCTTGAAAGGAGTTGTATGAGTGATGTGTGAAAGTTTATGTATGCATGTTTGTTTGTGTCTGCTCCCACCCCTAAATTTAGAGGACCACTCAGTGAGGCCCCTATATTTAGGGGTGAGGTTGCTGGGTGCATTCCGTTCTTTTTGATGCAACGCTGTTTCACAGAAATGTGAATCAAGGGTGAAGAAAACATGGTAAGTGAAGGGTTATTACTGGTTTGACACTCCTACATTGAGTGTTAACCTGTCTGTCCACATAATAACATGTATCTTTACTTTACCCATGATCCATATTTACTATGCATCAAGACTAAAGTAAACATGACAATCTTTTTTGAGTAGCTAGACTGCCCTACATGTATTGACTTGTGTCAGTCTGCCGATACTTTCTTAATGTGGCATGGCATTTTTGTACTTGGCATCAAGGGAAAAGATTACGTAAGTGTTTTTATGTGGCTAGACTGACCTACATTAGTTGTGCCGGTTTCATTTATTTTCTTAACTGGCAAGACATTTTGTACATTGCATGAAGTGTAGAGCATACATGATAGCTGTGGCTAGCTTTTGCCGACAATTTCAGTGTGCATCCACCTTCTTACTCTGGCATGGAATTTGTTACTTTTTACTTGGCATCAAACATGAGGAGTGTTATTACTTAGCTAGACTAGATTCTTCTGGAGTCTAGCCATATATGTGTTGTGTGTCATGGCATTTGTGAATGTTGCATGAAGAGTAAACACAGACATACATGTGATTACTTGGTACACTGGCCTATCTTGGTTCAAAGAGTCTGGATATACTTTCTTTCTCTGGCATAGCATTGTTTACTGTCTGGGATTCCATAAATGGTAAATCTTGCATATATTGGTGCAGCATGCAAGGACATGTATAGGCACATCCAGCATGATATGATATGATATGATACAGCGTTTATAACGTGCATATACACAAGTGTTTCATGGTTCAACGAGGCAAGGGAGGGGTACAGAGGGAAGACAGAACAGCGATCCTACTAGGCCTGGTGTCAGTCAGATCGCGCAAGTGCAAGGGAAGGAGGAAAAGGAAAGTGTGAGGGAGAGGGGAAGTGCAGTACATGGGATAATAAAATAACAAGATAAATAAAATACTGGCAAGCTCATGGCAATTGCATGGTGAGTGCAGACATAAGTGCTGGTGGGTGGACTGAAGGGATACAGAAAACAGTCCCCAAGTGCAGGGGTTGCCAGGGAGGCAGTGCCGCGTGCAACTGGCAGAGCTTGGGCCAGGGACGTCATTTGGGGGTCACCAGAGGTCGCAAAAATTGTATTTTTTTTTCTTCCTTTTTTTGTAATGCAAGGTCCTGGAGTGGCTGGCTCTCATGTACAGGCCCTTTAAAAAATAAAATAAGAAAAATAAGAACAGGAGTGCCACAAGTCTAACACTTTCAGCACTGACCCTAAATGAGAAAGAATAGGAAACCAAATAATGTGTCTTCCTGGAATTCTGTACAATAATTGCTAGACTCATTAAAGGTTTATTTCAGGCACACTTCAGGGGGTGAGTCATTGATTTAGTCTGTTCTTAAACACCTCAACTCAGCCTTTCATCCTTCTGAGGTCGATAAATGAGTACCAAGACAGGTTGGGTGATATTGGGTGTATATTTTTTCTATATAAAGCGCTTAAGCGCAAGTGCTATATAATAACACATCATTATCATTTGGTCATGGATGTCTGCTTGCATTCACAGTAATTTGGTAATATGGGCCTATACAAACTGATCTTAACGCTACATATGGTGATGCATTCTTGCATGAAATGTACATCACATTATAGTGATATCGTAACCATATTTTTCATAGTGTACAATGCTGTGATGTCACTTCCTGTTTTGGCAACGGGTGAAAGGTCGTGTTCCATCGCTTCACGCGATATCACTTTGGGGTGGTCGATATCACACGACCCTTGACCCCCTGATGACATCACTTCCTGTGATGTCATCAGGGGGTCAAGGGTCGTGTGATGTCACTTCCGCTACCCCTGGCATTTTGGTGAAATGACGTCCTTGGCTTGGGCCCGAGATAAGATGGGTGGCTAGGTAACCAGTGCAGTTTCAGTATCAGCCAGGACTTCAACAGGGGAAAGGGTGAGAGAAAGCAGAAGCAAAGAGGAAGGTTTTAAGGTGCTTCCGGAACTGAAGATGGTTCTCCTCAAGTTTCAGGGAGGCAGGAAGGCTGTTTCAGAGGGAGTCCCCAGCCGAAGAGAGAGATCTACCACCAACTCATTGCTTGGAGAAGCGACTGACCCTGAGAGAGTTAGAAGCAGATGAGCAAAGAGCTTGAGAAGAAAGATATTAAGGAAGAGAGAGTTGAAGGTATTGAGACCCCAGGCCCCAGAAGGCCTTGTGGACGATGCAGAGGGTTTTAAACTTAATCCTGCCCGCCACTGGGAGCTAGTGCAGAGATTTCAGTCCTGGAGAGATACGATGACTGGGCTTGAGGGCTAGGACAAATCTTGCACTCCTGTTTTGGATGAGTTGCAGAGGGCGTAGAATAGAAGCAGGACGATTTAGAAAGAGGCTGTTGCAATAGTCCAGCCTAGAGAGAACCAGAGCTCTGTAGACAGTGAGTTTCTGGGGGAAGGAGAGGAAGGGGAGAATACCTCTGAGGAGGTGCAGCTGGTAGTGTGACTTCTTAGAGACGTCAGAGATGTGAGGAGAGACAGTGTGGAGTCAAAGATGACCCCAAGGTTTTTAGCCTTGCAGGTGGGTGCCAGAAGAAGGCCAAGAGAGGCCAGCCAGAGAGCTGCAGGAAAGGAGGGGGTGGGTGTGCTGATGAGGAGAATCTCAGTCTTACTGGCATTAAGGCAGAGGTCATTGGCAACACACCACTCCTGGAGAGCAGACATACAGTCAGAGATGAGGGACGGAGAAGAGGTGGCCGAAGGTAGCCTGAAAATGAGCTGAGTGTCACCTGAATAGCATGAAAATGTTTTATATACTGGCATATGTTGGGGGTAAAAGCATAAAGAAAATGTGTTGGAAAATGATCACGTGGGCTGTTCATTACTTGCATCTTTTCTTTTTTTTTCTTCATGTGCTACCATACAAAATTGATTGCAAATACAGCATGTTAACACATTATTTTAAAAATGTTCTTGGGGTAGAACCACCCCAAACCCTCTTGCTTGTTTATACACATGTATGTACACCCCACCAGTTCAGAAATTGACCAGCCTCCACTGCTTCCCTACATCACGGCACTTTCCTCTCCCCTCTGCCTACCCAGTTCAGGAGGTTACATTCAAAGATCCCCCTCCTGGCTTCCAGAGGCCTCAATCTAAGCCCCCACCCCGCTTTTAGAGTGCTCAATCAAAGCTCACCACCACCTCCTTAAACTATCTAATCCTCAAACCCTGGGTGACAATGAGTGAAGCCTCTGAGAAAAGCTGAGCTTGAAGATGAATGGGGGCAGGCCAGCCACTTAGTGTATTAAAGAGCCACGGTGCAATACACTAACACACTTTGATGTAAGTATATGTGGCTCTGTGTGCAGGGATGTGATTGTGTATGTGAGTGTGTTTGTGTGTGTCTGTGATAGAGCAAGTGTGAATGATTTCAGTATGTACATGCTTGCATGTGGGTGTGTGCATGTGTGGGCCTAATGTGTGTGTGCAGGAGGAGTGGAGATTGGAGAGTGGCAGAGAACTTTAGTGCTGCAGACTGAAGGCGATTTTTTGGAGGTTATATTTTGTATCTCATGGTATTTTGCAGTATTTTTGGTATAGTGGTATTTTCTTAGCTCTTGGCAAAATATTGTGGTAAACCTATTGGGGTATTTTTATAGTGGTGAACCTAATTTCAGATTACTGCCTCGTAATTATTTCACCAGGGTCACTAAAAGTAAACAATTACTGGACTTGGTACACTTTTATCTGCTCGTGGTTCCTTACGTACAATACCACTTTTATGCCTTTTTGGCTCTGTCATAAAATACATAAAGCATGAAAATGAACTACAAAACATTCATTCAGCTTCTCCAATTTACTGTGACTAACTTTGCTTTGAGATTTCTTATCGCACATTTTATCTCTCTATGCATGCCAAATCAATAAGGCTGAATGCAGAAGAAATACACTGAAACTAAATTACCTTTTCAAATTAATATTCCTTATCACAAAACTAGAAATATGCAAGTTACACAGAGTGACACATGCACCCACGATGTAATTCACAACATAAGTGAGGTTGTTCTGGAAATGGAATGTGCAGAACTCTGCCGGCTATCGCCCTGACTTTGCAACAAAGGTGGCAGAATAAGTACACTCTGAATAAACAGCAAAACTTAGAGAAATATAAACAGTTTTACAGGCACATTTAGGTTGGTATCACTAATTCAGTCCCAGTCTCAAACAGCCACTTCACATATCCCTAAATTAACAGCATCATTACCTAGATCTGTTGGTGATATTCCCTGACTCAGTTTGGCAGTGACCCAGAGTCATTCACAGATAAGGTTGCTTGAGAATTCACAGCTCTTCTAAGGAGTGTCAAACCAGGAGAGAGAAAGCCTCAGCCCACCAGCCAGTCAGCCCAGGAACCACCCTTCTGCTCCCTCCGTAGCTGAGTACAAGAGCCCAGACCTCTCTGCCTCAAACCATTTTCACAAAACCCTCTGGCCCTCATTACAACCCCGGCGCTAAACCATGGAGCTATTAAAATGAGAATGGGGAAGGGCCATGACCATGGTGGAATGGGGAAATACCGCCCATTCCAAGGTTGGCGGGGTGGTATTTCCCCATTTCACCATGGCCCTTCCCCATTCCCATTTTTGCCCCATGGGGCTCAATGGGACTGGGGAAGGCGCTAAGTACGATACCGCAAATTGCGTTACCGTAATTAGCACTGAGGTCCCTTTGCGGCACCCTACTTTAACGGCTGGTAAAACCAGCCATTAAGGTTGGGTCCCGCAAAGGGACCTCGTAATCAGGCGTTAAGGGTTTAACGGCGGCAACACCTTTTACAGCGCCGTTAAACCCTTAACGCCATGGTCGTAATGACCCCCTCTGTCACTCAACAAGACAGAGGGTTTTGACAAGATCCCCTTAACAAGATCAACCCACTAAAATAGCACATGATTTCCTCTGTGCCTTTCTCACTCTGCAAACTGCATTGCTAAAGAGAAAATGATGCATCAATAACATTTGTGGTGTCATCTTTGATGTCATGGGTGTTAGTCTTTGCAGTGCACAGTGGTGGTGTGAGTTATGAGTGCTTATGCTAACGGTAACTGGGGAATTTCTGTTTTTATTTGGTTGTACTCGTAACCATAATATGGATAGGTTGTTATTAGTGCTAAGTAACTGTAATGTCCCTTCAAAAAAGATTTTGCACTTAATTTGATAGGTTTTTCTTAGGGCAACTGGACCATAACGTCCCTTTAACAATGTTTTTCACTGAATTTGTTAGGTTTGTAGTAGCCCAGCTTAACCATAAAGTTCCTTTAACAAAATTGTTTCCCAGAATTTGATAGTTTTTTAGTAGCGCAGCTTAACCATAGTGTTCCTTTAACGTTTTTTCACTGAATTTGCTAGGTTTTTAGTAGCACAAGTTAACCATAACGTCCCTTTAAAAAAGTGTTTCCACTGAATTTCATAGGTTTGTACCAGGATATCCTTAGTTTGTATAGATGTACCATACAACATACTAAATCAATGGCTCCATGCTGATGGGCACAGTGGCCGCGGACTGTGCGTCTGTTCCCGGACTTTGGATAGCATCCATAGTGTTCAAAAAGTCAGGGGTTCTCGTACGTAGTGGTACCGATCAGCAAAGACACCGAACATATACAAACAGCACCATATATGTGAATTGCAAGGAAAAATACACTAGGTCAGCAAACCCTGTACCTATGAAACAAACAGAGCAAACGAATAGGGTATGCACCATAATGGAAGGCTTCAAGAAGAGAAATAATGTCTGCTTCCAACAATATTAATGCACTGCTGCTTTACATGGAAAGGAAGAAAGAACTGTTAGAGTAAAGACTGCAAATTACTGAGAGCATAACATCACTAGTAAGTTGTAATTACACTAAAGTATTTCCTATAATTGCACAGTTGGTTCAGTATACAATAGTAGCAAAACATGATGTTTTTTTTTTTTATGCAGCAATGGCAAGCACCCTAGAATAGCTGGAAGAGAATTTCCCTCATGACGAAATGAGTGACGATAGTAACCCCATTGGTACGCACCACAGTCTGTAAAGTAAGACAGTTAATACATTTTGCTTCACATAAATCTAACAGATTTGTTTTCTTTAACAGTACATACTGGAAATGAAGGAAATGCATCACAAGTGGCACCTCTTCCACAACTGCATACGGGGAAAGGAAATGAAGGATCGTCTGTAAATGAAAAACTAGACAGCCTGGATGCAAAAATGGAGCAATTGCTAAACAATTTTGCCGCCTTAAAAGATTTTGTAAAATAACATATTATAGAAAAATTTAAATACCACTGCACCACCAGCACCTGTACCCCTTCCCCATTTCCCAGCCAACCATCCCCACAAATTCCCTGTGAAGAGAGACGTTCTGATGAGACCTCAATCCCATCCTCCTCGCATGGCCAACTTGTACAAAACCCCTATTCCCCTGTATATGTGTGAATTTCTGCTACCCCTTCCCTTTCCTAATTGTATCTATGCCTGTATGAAACTAAAGGTTTATATGTAAATTGTTGCACTGTGTGTGTGTGTGTGTGTGTGTGTGTGTTTTTTCCTTTTTTTAAAGTCCTGTTCCAACCTGGCCGGCCGACTGCAGTCAAAATGGAGGTGTCCGTAGGATGCCACTCCTGTCCACATGTCTGCATTTTATGATGCACCTTTATTTAGTTGTGGGAGAGCACATCTGTCCATCGCACACCTACGCGCATGCATTTCTCATCCTCTGTGTCCTGGTAACACCACCACTTTGCAGCATGTCCGGAAAAACATATGACATACTTTCATTAGTTAGAGGCACCCACCCACGTCCTACAGACAGCTGGCACATGGGCATCCCACCTGCTGTTGCCGCATGTGTGTTGCACTTTTAATTAGTCCGGGGATCCCAACCCTGACCGTAGGACACCTATGCGCATGCGCACAAAGTATTCTGCGCAATACGCATCATGCAGTCATCCCATTCGAGAACATTTGCGACGTCACTATGTGACCACACCCCTGCTGAGCGTGTGCCCTTATTCACTGGACATGCTACAGGGCCTGCACATCAAAAAGTACTGTTTTTGGCAATGCAAGGAGTGTTACTTTGAAATTAGACCCTTACAGAGGTCCCACACTGTGCCTGTATCCATCTGATCATTGCTGGGAATGTTTTAGGCCCACTTTTGGGTGCCAAGTGCTCCACAACAGCCCCAAAAAAGGCCACACCCCTGGGCTGCTCCTCATTCTGTTTTTGGCTTTTCAGAACACAGCAGTGATCCAGAATGCTTTGTGCTGGAATTTCTTTCTGATCAATTTTGCTGTGCTATATTACCTTTGGAGCTAATGGCAACTATAGCTGCTACTGCCTCCAACTCACCAGAACTTACACACTCACTACCACCACCACCTTCCCACGGGCCAGGACAAGGGAACAGGTGTGGTAATGTAGATGGGGATCAAGAAGAGAACAAGGATGAAGTAGAGCAATTCCCCATTGCCTGCAGCCAGTGTGAGTCCTGGGTGTGGAAACTAATTACCACTGTAGGAGACGTACCCAAAGCGTGTGCTAACTAGGTGAGATGTACTGAGTGCAACACCAGGCAGCAGCACAGGGGTTTGTGCCCTTCAAACAAGGTAGTAGGTTGAGTTCCTCTGCAGCAGCCTCGCATCTGCTCCTGCCACTACTAGGGACACTCCTGTGGGGCAGTGGATCCCTAAACCAGCCTTAAAGGTCATATGCACCACAGAAGACCCTTAACTTTCAAAGGTCACTGTATTGTGCATGTACTGCTGTAAGTGACTTCAACCCAGAACTCCAACTAAGTAACTAAGTCAATGCCTAGTCTGGGAGGCCCAATGGAAGCCCTTATGTATATATGTTTATATCAACGTTCTTTAAATCTGGTTGATGATCCCTTATATAACGCCCCTCTCTTTGAATCCCCCTGACCTCACTGAGCCAAGAAGTAGGTTTGTTTTGCAAATTAAAAGGTTTATTTGAAGAATTAAACAATATGTATATCCCACTTTTATGAACAAAATAATATCTGAATAGCACACTTATGAATATGGATGGTAATCAACAATGGGTAATATTACAAAATCAACAATCTCTTTAATCACTTAGGAGTAGGAATAGGAAGGATACTGTAGCAGAGAATACTTTATATGATTCAAGGAAATGAAAGATGGGAAAGAATGCAATACAGAAATAACTTGATATGATTTCAATCAAAAGATAATATGATCACTTTTTCCCCTGTTCCTACTCATTCCCCCCTATGCAATATGAAGAGATAGAAATGAGGGCACACAGGTTTCAAGAATACAATCAACAATGCAGTTCAATCCCAGTTCCCCCAGCAAGCTTAGAGAAAACAGGTATGATTTTAAAACAAGCAAAAATACTTTTGAATGTGATAGCAATGAATGGGAAAATATGCTAAAATGATTTTAATTCACTAAAGGATATTCAGCACTAGTGAGAATTACTTTGGATTGGTACAGGTCAACACTAGCAATGATTCATAAATGATTATCAGATTGAAAACGAAATTCAGCAGTGGAAAACAAGAAACAGCCATTTTTGACAGAAAATTAAATTGTGCCAAATTGCAATTCGTGGCAACTTTTCCGCGTGAGTGAATCGCGATTACGGAAAAACTATAAGGAATTGGTTTGTTGGAAAGCTTAGGATCTTAGCTTCAAAATGACAGTTCTAGGACGTACAGTTCAAAAGTTATGGAGGTTTTTGTGAAGATAGATTTTTCGGAAATAAACTCAAGATTTCAAAATGACAGATTGCGCTTTATAAATTTGGAAACATACAGGATGGACACAAGATTCTATAATGCAGTTCTGGATGAGTGGAATGGTTGGAATATGATTACTTTAAACTAAGAGATGACTATGTGCAGTTCTAGGCTAAATACTCACTCCTAGGCTTTGGGATGGAATGGAATGGGACCGTCACAGATCTGGTCAAAGGGTTGGACTCGCCACTGGACAGGTCTCAGGTACTGGATTCTGCTCTCAGCACGGTCTCTGGTCTGCTCGGTCTATCGGACTGGATTGGACGGGTTCTGGGTTAAAGCACTGCTCTCTCTGGGTTTGGATCTTGGTTCTAGCACAGGGTTCTTAGCTAGAAGCAACACAGCTCAGCCAGGCTGTTGAATGGTTTGGTTAGGCCCTGTGGAAGTTTAGTGGTTAGAATCAGGTTTGCAAAAGATTTGAAGCCTGCTGAAAAGGGTTCACCTTGTGGGTTAGGCCTCTCTGCTTCAAGGTTCTGGAGTTTGGGTTCTAGAGTTTGGTTCTGGAGTCTGGAGTCTAGGTTCTGGAGTCCGGAGTCCTGCAGGGCGCTTCGCCAAGAAATTGGATGATGAGTGGAAAAAAGTGTGTCCTTCTGTGTCTCAGCAGTCCCTATTTATGTGTTTCCAAAGGGGGTGGAGGCTGACTCTCTATGCCCAACCCTCTAAGGATCCTGATAGGTCAGAGAATTTCCTTTCCCCTGATTTGAGGCAGGAGCAGTGTGTCATATGTGTCAGAGTGATGCTGTGTTTTATGGCTTAACTGAAATCCCTCCCCTTTGCTTTTACAGAGAAAATCTATTTTTCCCCTAAAGCATATTTCCATGATACACAAGTTGTTCATAAAACATATACACATCACAGATTAATTAAGGCATGTATCCCATTTTCCTACGAGCTTGGGATCAGAAATGACCACTTATTCGCGCTTTTGGTGGGTTTCCCAATATTGGTTCTGCACCAAATATTACACAGGCATACATACTCATCTCAGCACATCTCTATAATTTTTCCTGTTCCCTGCATAAAAATAGTGGCTACAACATGAATACATTTTGGGGTTTAGTCTTAGAACATCGCACAGAGTCCAGCTTCGTCTTAAACTGTGAGTGAATTTTTCAATTTCACAATCTGAAAGTTTTACATTGTTGTCAGTTCAGTGCACTTTGTTATAAGCATTTTTATAAAACATACATTTGCTTTCAATTCAATTCACATCTTAGTCTGGTCCGCCTCCTAGAGCTGGGCTGAGTCAGATGGTCACATGTCTTGTTTACTGCCAACACTTTGTTGACAGTTACACCCAAATTTAGCATATTCCTATTCAGTTGAAAGACTCTATTGTCTCTTTCTCCTGCCAGCAGAGGAATCCCCTCCCCATCTAATTAACATGTACATGCGACATCCTCACTTTTGCTGGGAAGGCCCAAGGTGTGAAGGGTTCTCAGGGAAGGCAAGCCTTTTGGAGTTTTAACTGCATCAGGTTACTTTCTGATCATTTGTAACATAGTTCCTTGTAAAAAAATAATACATTTATGCATTTAAAATAGGCAACATATCTTTAAATCCAGTCCTTTTCAGCATTGA
Organism: Ambystoma mexicanum; assembly: GCF_040938575.1. Lineage (NCBI taxonomy): Eukaryota > Metazoa > Chordata > Amphibia > Caudata > Ambystomatidae > Ambystoma > Ambystoma mexicanum. Next base: position 528,941,144 of record NC_090934.1, read on the forward strand.
ATCAATGTGTGGCACTCTATATGGCATTTTGATGGAATTCTCTTCTTTGGAATATGTAACTTCTGAAACACCAGTTCTCCTGTTAGAATTATAAATCGCCAGCACCTGACAGAGGCGAGTAACAGTACTACAGCCATTGACAGCTGTCTTTCCATCAGTATCTTTAAAAGGGGATTTTGCTCTGATAGCATATGATTCTTACTGATATTGTATTGATGTGGATTCTTGCAGTAATGATGTGGAACACCCAACAAAGAGGTTGGATCTTTTTGGTGGTTTTGTGAGCCATGATTTCTACAAATTTGACACCAAATAAAAACAGATTTTTTTGAAACTAGCTCTGTTTCTTTTCTAATCAGCATTGCTATTTCCAAGTGGTTTCAGACCACTTTGTGGGTAACCCAATGGTGTTTTTGGCAGTGATCTCCTGTGCTCACTACTGACATAGGCACAAAGTAGATGGTGGCCTATTTTTCAGGTTTTCACTGCACAATTTCTGGTGATTTCTAGCGAGCAGAATGCTCTCCGGCGGCCATTATGATGTTTCTACTGCCAGCAATGCACAGTGATGTTGCAGGGCTTGGATGAGTGGGTTGATTCATCCCACACTGCGATGCGGTACTCTGCAGGGGGTAGCCACTTTGAAGTGCTTTTGAGGCTCCGGTCCTGGAGCATGAGAAGGAGTGCCCCATGCCAAGACCCACCCAACATTTTCCTCTCTCCACTTAACCTTTCATATCCCTGTGGTTGGTGACCCTTTTCTACCCTCTCTTCCCTTCCTTTCCTTCTGTGTCGTGTGCAAAAAGAACAAGAGAAAAAAGTTTTAAAAAGGCTCTTTTCAGAGGCACCTTTCATAGTTCCAAGACAGAATTGCCAATGAAAGGAAGCAGGCCACCACATAGCCTGTAAGCTTCATGGACAGCACGGTAGTACTCGGATATTTAAAATAATTCGATGGGTGGCTGCGTCAAATATATTGCACTTGTTTCTGGAGGAAGTGGTGCCTATGAAAAGAGCATTTTTTTGGTGTTTGTTTGTATTTGGAAGGGTTGAAGTGGCCAATACCTACTGGGAAATGCTTGCTGTAATTGCAAGAAACGCTGCAGTGCATTTTGGATATTTTGCAGAAACAGCTGATTGCCTGCATCAGTAAGATGGACTCCATCTATGTGAAAAATATTGGTGCTTCGAAAAATAATGTTTTCATTGTGGAAGGAGTACATGCCAGAATTTGTCAAAAAATTGCAAACCGCCTTGTTCACATTATGCCTCGCTTTCTCCATTTTCAGACCAAATGAAGAAGAACGCAGCCACTTCTGTCCCTGGCAATGCGTGAAAAAATTACTTGACAGTTTGGAAACATGTCCATGACTTGGCCAAGTGCCTCCTTCATCGCAAACTGCAGAGAAATTCTGGTAACATGTCCCAAATGTTTCCCTCTACAATGAAAAATAATAATGTCTAGATGATCGAGCATCACCAAAGTGGCACAAAGAGGAGCCACATTCAACCACTTCATTCCACATACTCCATACCAGTGGACATCCTCATGATGGAATCCAAGATATGCAGCCACTCCACACTGTTCTGCATGCATTTCCAACCAATGTATACAGGATTTGCCCAAAATCCATACACTCTGCCTCCTGAATGACTCAGTTATAACCATAGACATCTGCACTCCTCTCTGCAAACACACCTTCTGCCACAGTCTCTACTTACACACCATACCCAGGAAACCTTATTGACCAATCCCCAGGCCTCCACAGCCCCATTTTCATGCCTGCCACCCTCAAAAGCCCCGGATTTGGCATGTGCGATCCTCGAACTACCACAGTGTCTGCAGACATATCGTTCTTTGTACATGGGTTGGGGGACACATTTCAACCAGGGTAGGGGATCTCCTCTTTAGTGGTGGCTCTGAAAACACCTTTTCTTTTATCGTGTTTTCCTCCTTACATTATTACACACACCTCTTCAAAATACCTCTTAGATTGTAGAACAAAATAGCATTTTCAATGGGGGACAAAAAAGGACAGCTGCACTGTAAAAGCTCACATTAAAAACATTAATGTTCTCATTGTCAAAGTAGAACATCCCAGCACTGAACAAAAATGCTGACATGTCTCTGTTTACAAGACATCTTCCAACCTCTTGCTGGGAACAAAGTACATTGGGTTTGTTCCATACACTTCCAGGTAGTTTTCCTAAAAAAAACACCTTTGCAGTGGGAAAAAGCCACATCAGTGCTTTCACCAAGTTCTTCAGGCTACAGAGCAAATTTGCAGCAGTGATGTAACCCAAATGCAGTGCTCCATAATGCACCACTAGGATGTCAACAGTACTCCAAGTGGCAACATCTCTGCAAACTGCAAGCACAGCTTGCAAACTGCGCATAGGCACGCTGGGCCACAAAGCGTCCACTCCTTCAAAACCAAAATTGTCGTCAATGCCTCTTCCCTGGGAATACCTCTGCAGATCACCCACAAAGAACTCACCCATGATCAATGCTCTTACTCTCTGCATCACTGTCATCTTCACTGTACACTTACCACCCCTTCCTGTTAAGCACACCCTCAACACCTGATTGGATAATCCCCACAGTCCCATTTCCATGCCAGGCATACTGAGAAGGGCAGAATGTGCCACGTGCGATTCCCCATCTACCACGGTTTCCACAGATCGCGTAAAGCAGGGGCACTCTTTCTTCCCTTTCCACTACTCCTTTTGCAGCACTCCCTCATTGGGTACTGGTAAGCAGTCACACACACATTCACCAATCATATCCAAGACCTCTGCCTCTAACTCTATCATCTCTGTTCAAAACTATATGTACTGTTAAACACTCAGAGTACATGTCTCCTGTGATTCAAAAGCACCTCCAGTAAAAAGCACTGTAAAACTATCCAAAATTTCTCCATCCAGATTCATCCACATCACCATCCATCACCACAAACTACAGGTATCAATATTTGTATACAGTACATTTGCAACTCTGTTATAAGTGCCTCTCACCAGGGTACCTGCCACTTAACCTCTGTAGCATACTCAAAAAGCATACTGTAATTTCTCCCATCACCTATCAACAAATGCCACCTACAATGCTATGTGCTTTGAAAGACCCATATCACCCATTGTAATGTCCAAACTTTTACTCTCTTCTTTCCTTCTGTCATGTTTTACGACCTTTTCCCCCACTAACACACCTCCTATGAAATTTGTAAAATTCTAACAGAAAAGTATCACTAAATGTATCCTACCAAAGTAAACCAAGTACATACATTGGGCCTCATTACGAGTTAGGCAGTAGCCATGGTGCTAGTAGCACCATGGCTACCCCCTTACCGCATTCCAGGTCAGGGTTGTCGAAATAGGGACTTACCGGGTCATTCCAATCTTGGAGGACCCGGTACATCCCCATTCTGAGAACCATTCCACATTCCCATTCGAGCCCCCACAGGGCTCAATGGGAATGGGGATGGAGCTAATAACGGGCCCGCTAACAGCGGCCTGTTATTAGCTCCCTGGTCCCTTAACAGCTCCCGCTAAGGACGCCTGCTAAAACCAGGTGCCCATAGCGGGACCCGCTAAGGGACCTCCTAATAGGGCGGGAAGGGTTTACTGGCACTGGTCTCCTTACTGGTGCCCATTAACCCTTACCGCTCAGCTCATAATGAGGCCCATTGCATGCATTTCAACAGCGTTCCTGCCACTTACCTTGCACACTTTACAGAATTCACCACAAAATTTACACAAAAACCAAAATAAATGTATGTGTGTATTTAGAACAGTATCATTTATAAATGTGGATAAACAAATCAAACAACTGAAATGATTGCTACACACATGTGGCAAGAATATATATGCACAAAAGTTAATGCATAGCACACACAAAAACAGTCTCCTTTCCATCCGTACATCTTTCCGAACCCTTTTCTCACACTTCTACAACTACGACTAATCCATGTTCAAACTAAATAGTCCTACACCACACACACACTTGCTAAAGTGCAAGTCATACGGCACACTTACAAATAAACCACTTACCCCCTTACCAAAAATGTTGATGCTCCCAAGTCCCCATTCATATACAAAGCCAGTCAATTACACACACACTAACTCTTCCTGCCAAGACATCCCCCTACACTTTTAAGTAATGTATTCTCCAAATGCAATCACTATGCTATTAACAAACATATGTTCTTAATTACTTCTTTGACATTTGCAGTAACCACCTCGGTCCTGAAAGCCAGTGGCATGTCATCTTGAAAATACAACCTAGAATAAACCTCCTCTGAACAGCAAACAAAGTAAGTGCAATATGATTGTAGTGTTCTAACTCTCACTGCAACAGTGCAATGTTCTTGTATTGTAAGATACACAATTCCATCAACCCTATGGTATTTGCTTCATTCTTACTCATTTCACCTCAACAGTTGCCCACTTTATATTATCATCTCACTGCCATTATAGTACCACCCATATACCAATATAGCCTTCCCAACCTAAAGTAATAAACCATTACACAATCACACACCTCTATCTACATTCCTACCCTCACATTCAACCATCCATGTACAGTGCACACATATACATATCAAAATCTGCACACCCACATTTTCCTTTTTTCTCCAACAGCTACTACAGAAAGCCTACCAAAAATCCACTCCGTAGAAAACAATGCAGAAATAGAGCAGATCAACAAAATAGCCATCTACCTATAGCAGAATTTGTACAGAAAGTTCAAAGACAACAACTAATACTGTCACTAACGAAAACGAAAGCACCTACCAGTAAGCAAACTTTAACTCCTCTTTCAAAATGTAGAAATAAAATAAAATTGCTAAAAAGATTGCAACTAGCACTACTGCTAACACAGCATGTACACATGGTAACGTAGCAAGAAAAAAGCATTCCAAAAACATAATTTTACAGAAAATGTTCCACCACAGATTCCTTCAGAACCTTATAAATGCATGTGTGAAATCACGCTCAACTCTTAAAACTTACAGCAGAAAACTGATCTTTGAAGCTCTTGTAGACACTGCAATGCTCCTCAAAAGCACTGCAATGCTCCTCAAAAGGGAAATTCTTTATATTAGTTTTAAACAGAATGAAACCACTAACAAAATGAATTAGTAAACTACAACCAGAACTTCACAACAAACGCACTATCAACATTGATTCCTTTGACAACATCTGTACAGGTGAGTGGAGTCACACAAACAAACCACAATGTCATACGTAGCAGTGGGCGAGGGTATGAAAAGGTAGACAATACCATGATGGAAGAAGAAAAACTACTTTCACAAATATCCCCATCAATCTTAGATTCAACTCTCAATTCCACCGAACCAATATGCCCCATCTACAAATGGCCATGCACATCAATGTCCCAAAACTCTATCAAATCTTTGCAGCAGTTCCTCAATCACTATGTGAAAGCCAACGACAAAGCGAAATGAAAATACTACAAACTACAGACTCCTGTCGAGTGCACAAATAGGACAGGACTACGAGGACACTCATTATCCTGCATTTCTGGACCTGCTTGCAAAAGCACTTTCCACCATATCAAAATGTTAACAAAACACCATTCTACTGTATGAAATCCTGTACACAAACTATACTATGCAAAAATCCCAGCTTTAGCACTGGAGCATTTAAATGATATTCTCCTACACGGTACACCAGCTGCTCGAACAAATAGACCACATCCAAAGCAAATATTTTGGAACTGAAGAGCACTTACAAACTCCAGTACCTTCAGAAAACAGTAGCAACAACTGTGCAGATGGCATCTTTCTATTTCACACATACAAAGAAGAAATACGTAAGTTCAAAAGCACATTTGCTGAAGTACCAAACAAATTATGTGTATGTTGTCGCAGAATTTTATATACAAACTATAGATATAATGTACAAAATAGAAGACAATGAGGAATCACAATGGTCCAATTAGCTCTCTACCTTATAGCAGAAAACAAATAAGAAATTACTAGCACCTCCATACTGTGCACATACTGCACTGCAAAACTTAACAATAATCAAATGCCTTCACGGGCTGTCAGTAATAATTTGGAAAATTCTCACTGCCAAACGCACTCCAACAGTTTAATTTATATGAGAGCATTATAATCCAAACAGTACACCCATTTCAAGCAATAATACGACTGCAACCAAAAACTGCAAAATTGTCTCCCACTGAATTACTAAGAGGCATTTGTGGCAAAGTAGTTTATTAACCATTATATCTCAAAGAAAATGTAGACACTCTATGAGTGCAACGGCCAATAGAACAATCTTTGATTATCCTGATGAATGGTGTACCTACAGAAGACAAATAAATTGGCAGCAACTAATGGACTTAAACAAAGTTAGGAATGCCTTGAAATATCTTAAAGACAACAATGAATACTACAAAGAAATAAGCGTTGAAGAAAATCTGGGAGAAACCACCAAAATAATTCAGGACTCCTCAAGAACTGGCCAATTTGAACTTCTAGATCCGACTGCATGCCTCCAATATTTTAGTTCACTATACAATTCAACCGCTGCACTCCAAAAACACCATATATGATGCACTAGAAACATATCAAATGTGGCAAGCCAAAGGATAGCCAATCAGTACATGGGAAAAAAGTGTAGAAGCATGCGCCTTTCCTCTATTCTTTCCGACTGCAAAAGGTTGAAGATACGTTGAAAGATGCACACAAATGACAGCATCAGAATACCACTGTTTACAAATATAGACCCTAGATTTAGACAAAATGAAGAACACATATTCCACCTCCTCTTTGAAAGTCCACTAGCAACTCTATGTTATGGAGATGCACACCCATTGAAAACAGGTTACCATTTTCAAAACATGTCTGCTACACCGCTACTTCAAAAGATATAAGAGAAAGACAAAGTTTAACAGTCAAGTATTACAAATCTCTTGGCAAACATGCCTGGTACGAAAGAATACTAGTTCCGATGGCACGCAGATGAATGGTGTATGCTATGCAACCTTGGCCACCACATGGTTTGTCACTTTAAGTTGTGCAAAGTATGCATGGGAAGACTTGCACACTTTCCTAAGCATAGTAAACAAAAACAAAACAGGTATATACATGAAAACACCAGAAGAACTCTGAGCTCTGGATCTTGTAAATGTATCAAGGTACTTTCATCATTGCTTTATTGCCATGCTGCACTTCATTTGTAATAAAACACTTCTTCCCCTCTGAGAAATGGAGCACTTCTTTTTGAGAAAAGCATATCAAGCCAGAGGAGCACCACACATCCACATGCTTTTGTGGATTAAAAATGCTCCTAAATTTGGCCAGGACATTGATGCAACTGTTTTGCAGTTCATTCACAAATATATCACTTGTGAAATCCCTTCAGAAAGTACACATAGTGACCTACATGCACACATTTTGCAGTTTCAAAGATACAAGTGAGGCAAGTGATGTCAGGGCAAATATAAAAACAAAGGCAAATACTGCACCAAATGGCGCTTTGGTTTCCCTAGACCAGTTTCAGCAACAGGGCAAGTAAACAGCTTCATGTCTTTGGCTAGACACAGTGAAAAAGGCAAATCTCCTAAGAACACATACTGCATAAAAAGAACCGAAGCATCAAAGTACATCAATGATTAAAGTGCAATCATTGCCCCCCTATGGAATGCAAATATAGATGTACAGTACATTGCAGACAATTCCTCTGTAGTTGCACAATATGTCACAGCCTACTTAAGAAAATCAGAGAAAACAGAGCCTAAAGACCTCTGTGATGACATGTCATCTGACAAAACACTGTCACAGAAATTGTAAAGTGTAGGCATAAAAATGCTCTCCCATAGAGAATGTGGCAGCTATGAAGCCACAGACCGTTTAACCGGCACTGCTTTATATGGGAAATCTGAAAACATAGTGCGACTAAGCATTGGTCCTGCTGCATCCAGAAAAAGAGTTCTGAAATCATATGAACACATAGGAACAATAGCCAAAAACGATCCCAACAGCCATGACATTTTGAAAAATAACTTATTGGACACATACTACCCAAAGAGGAGTACTGCTTTAGAAACCATGTGCCTATACCACATAGCCCAAAACTTCTCATACAAAAATAACATTACACAATATGAGAAAAAATGGTAAATACAGCTTCGAAAGTTGTGAAGGCAGCCTGGTGAAACTTACCAAATGCAGCCTGATTAATCAAATACAGCATCGAAAGTTGTGAAGGCAGCCTGGTGAAACTTACCAAACGCAGCCTGATTAATCATATGAAGCTGTCATTAAAAACTCCTCAACACAAAGAACTGCACAACATTGCTCTATTGCAACTTCTTAAGCCATGGAGAAAAGAAGAAGATTTATTAGACACCCCCCATGCCTCCTGTGAAGATGCCTTCAATGCAAGTGAAAGTACCATAACAGAGATACATTTTATGCGGTACAAAACCATATTGGACAATGAACGCCAACAAGAGGAAGAACACCCACCAGTAAAAACAGAATTGAACACAAACAAATCACCTACTACTCTGTGGAAGTGCAACAACTTAGCATACAACTAGCCAACAAATACATTAGTGTGCCTGCTGTAGAATTTTGTCCCCAATGATTACAGACAGAAAACCAGTAAGTGTACAAAACTCACACTGATATTGTTTCCTGAAAGGTGCTTAAAAGAAAATCTGCTAAGTATGAGGGTTTAAAGCTATTCTCACTATCCACTGAAACCACGAACTACTCAAATAAGACAACAATTCTCTAACAATGCCCATACCAATGCAAGAAATATGCAAACATTATTAAGTGAATGCATAGTGGTGCACCAGCACTTCAGAATGTTGAAAGATGTGAAAGTACCAACGGGAATGCACAAGCTTCTAAACATACTCTGCAAAAAGGGGAAACTGTAAACAGTTAGATAGGCCAACTGGTATCTAACTGCAACCATAATACTTAAATAATTCCTGCAGAATTCAGTCTGCCAAACTGAACCTTGAGCAACTACAGTGCTACAAGCATATCCTCAAAAATGTCCAAACTATCAACAGTAAGAATACACCAACAGGTATCTAACTGCCGCCACAATTCTACAATATCACAGTGCAATGCCACAATACTTACAAAACATCAGCAACAGCCAAACACATTAAGAAATGCTACCAAACAAAGGAAACAAGTAAACAATTGGAATATGACAACTGGTATATAACTGCAACCATACTACCCACAATTACAAAACAGAAATCATACACCAATTGAATTCCTCCTACTGCAACAGTGCACCTTAAACATTGCTGTAACCAGTACAAATGATACTGAAAAGGACTGTGCAGCATAACAGCAAATGTATTTTGAAGTTTCTTTTTTTAATCCAGCATGGATTTATTTCCCCACAGACCCAATGATTATGTAAAGAAACACAGGAACTGCACCTATTGCACAGTACACTTCTTTAAAGCATAGTAATTACGCAGTACTAATTATGAGGGTCCACAAAGTATATAGATGTCTGCAATGAAATGAACAACAAAATAACGAAGTGCCTGCTCTAACATGTTATGTTTTCTTTTTACCACAGAGAATGAAACAATGATTACTCCTACATTTCACATACCATACACAGAAGCTGTATAGGCCCTCAATAGTAGAAACAGTAAGTCTACAAATATTGGTGTAATACTTCTTTATAATCTCCACATTTTTATCTGTGCACATATTTCAGCAATCCACATACTAATATCACAATGTGCAATGCATAGCTATATTATGCTGTGCTGCTTGTACCGACAGCCTACACTCTAGACTGCATACCCTACAGTCTAAGGCCTCCAGCCATACACTCAATACTGTAGACCCTGGCCACAACCACCACAGCATACTACAAGCATGCATGCAAACATCTACCCACTTACCACAAACCACAAACATAACACTACCACCTACCCCCTAGCTATTTCAGTTCACATACTATTACAGTAATTCCACTCAATGGACAAACTCTTTGCTGAATGCCCTGTTCACCCAAACCTCTAATAACTGGCCACAATCAATACATTATATTACTGTAACCTACTGAATAATCTGCACAGTCAGCACAAGCCAAACACAAAATGCATCCATATCTCATACATAGGTGTCCTATGATCTGTAAGATTTGGCTCCTCGCATGCCACTGGCATAGCTTAGCCCATTACTTCATGTTTGTTCTTATCTACACCATTTGACTGGAATGGGTAGAACACACAATAGAGTGTGCCACATGGTGCAGAACTCGGCAAGCATATTTGAAAATCTGCTGCAGCCCTTAACATCTTAATCTTCTCCTTTACTCTTTCAATATGTAATGCAACCACAATTTGAAAACCAGACCCCCCTTACAGTCTTTTGAAGGGTTGTAAGGTCATTTCATTTGTTTCATGGAGGAGGGCACCCAAAGACGGGAAACCGCTTCACATGGCCCTGAGACCCAGGTATTCTCAGCCGTATAACACACTCTCCCAACATACACCATTCATTCGTAAAACACTGCATATATAAATATTACATATGGGTCGTAATTGTGGAATTGTATTGTTTATCATCCTTTCAATCATTTCACCATGTATAAGGTACCATCATCTCTCCATATACCTAATACTAACTTCTACGTAACCACACTGCTTAAAATTGCAAAATGCATGATAGAATTCTAACACTGTCAAGCCTGAATGCTTTTTTTTACATGTAATGTGCCTGGAAATCAAAACTGAACAAGAGCAGACATTGTACAAAATAAAAATAAATAAAACTAAGATAACTTATACTATAGTCACAGCACACATTTTCCACTAAGGTAGTCTGCAACTGTTTGTTAGGGAGAATTCTCCAGAATGGCTAATTCCCCTTACCTACTGAGTCCCTCAGCAGCTTTGCTGGATTTCTAAGATTTCTTTTTTCACCTGGTAAGAGTGTGAGCCCTTTTACCCACTCTTTTTCTGTGTGTGTTCAACATTTTAATGTTTTCATAGACTGTGGAGTCTCACCTACTCCACAGGCATCATCTTTTTATTGTGTGTCACACAGCACCTTCAGTGCAGTGACACAGGGTTGTCTTGGGACTGACTACTGTCTCCCAGAACATGTTTAGTCGCCATCAACTTTATTAGTCTTTAAAAATCCATAGACCCAGTACGCCATATCTTACATAGAGTACTGGAAAGGGATAATACTTTTTTTAAAAAATTTCTTTATTGTTTTTTTTTAACAACAACAAACACATAACATACAAACAACTTTAACGTAGATGGCTTATTGGCACTTCATGCAGATCTTGTCTTTCCATTGTGGTTTCACAGTTTCCCCAGAGACCATATCAGTTTGGTCTGGACCTCCCGTGGAGTCGGGCACCAGGTCTGGTACGCACAATGTTCAATTCTTGGGCTTCGTGCTGGCCTTACTATTTCACCTATGGATCCTCTGTTTCCAAGGGGTCTTCAGAGCTTCCTTCCTCCGGGTGCGCAGTTTCACCTTCCCCTCTTATCACTGCTCTTGCCCACACCACTGTCTCTGCCTGCACCCACTTCTGAAGGTCTGACAACCATGCCTCTACACGCGGGCCCTCCTTTGACTTCCATGTCATTGATATCCGTCTCTTGGCCAGTATACTTATCAAATCTTTCATCTTTGCCAAATGTGAATCATGCTTACCCCCTCTCGAGAAGAGGCCCAGTAGGTACTTTTCGGGATGTTCCGCCTGGATTTGAAGTCCACTTCCTGCTATCTTGAGTCTGATCCCATGCCAGAACTCCTGTATCACTGGGCAGGACCAGAACATGTGTACCATGTCCGCTTCTTCCGACGAGCAGCGGGGGCACCCACTCTGAACCCCTGTATGGACTTTATTCATCTTCTTGGGTGTGAGATACGCTCTATGCGTGACGTATAGATGCGCCTGTCTAAACCTTGCATTTCTGGATACCTTTTTTGGGTATTGTAAGGCCCTAGTCCATTCTTGATCGCTGAGGGGCCTCCCCAACTCCTCCTTCCAACGCTGCCTCGTGTGCTGTTCCTGTGGGTCCTTGGCCTTCAATAGTTGTTCGTACAACCTAGAGGTCGTGTGCGTTCCCTCTGCAATGTCATACCATACATCTAATGATGTTTCCTCGTCCTGGTCTTCCCAATCTGGCCATCATCCCGTGATGTTTCTCAGCATGCCGGTATATAGGATGAATTGACCCATATGTACTTTGTATTCATCTACCATTTCGTGGAAGTCTGCCCACCTTCCCTCCCTTCTCAGGTCTCCAATTTGTGCTACCACTTTAGCTTCCCAGTGTGCTCGGTATGTTGCTAATGTATTTGCGTTCCCCCCCAGAAGACCCGCTAGTGGGATTTGCGTTGACTGCGGATCCTTTACCCCTTGGAGTTTTCACACTCTTTTCCATAAGTCCACTGCGATGTTAAGCATATTCGGCAGGGTTCTGAGCAGGGGTCTATCGAGCCATAGTATTTCCCTTAGGTAATACTGTTTCAATGCAGGTAGGAAAATGCGAGTGTCTATTGTTTCGTCTTCCCCCAGCCATTTTACTGCAAATTGTAGCTGCCCCACTAAATAGTACCTCTCAAAATCCGGTAGTCTGATACCCCCTTCTTCATAGTCCTTCTGCAGGGTCCTTATTGCAATCCTATTTCTCCCTCCCCCCCATAGGAATGAATGCGCTGTTGTATTTAGTTTGGTGAAAAAGGCCCTGGGTATGTTGTATGGGATGTTCGTGAGGAAGTATAGTAGGCGGGGCAGCACCACCATTTTCAGGAGGGCTGCTCTTCCCATCATTCCCAGTTGTAGTGTCCCCCAGAAAGTCATTGACCGCTGCGGTCTATCTAGAGCGGCGAGCGTGTTGGATGCATGGGTATCAACGGTATTATGATGTATCCCTAAACCCAAATATTTAAAGGTGCGGGGCGCCCACGTCAGACCCAGGTCCGGCAAACAATGGGGGGGACGTGTTTCAGTCCTGCCAAGGGGAAGAGGAGGGACTTCTATTTATTAATCGCTATGCCCGAGAGCCTAGTGTACGCCGCGATCGCCGCTAGGAGGCAGGGTAGGTTAGTGGTTGGCTCGCGTACAAATAGGAGCATATCGTCCGCGTATAGCGAGATTTTGTGGAGCACCCCATCTATGTCCAGTCTGGTATCTCTATATTCTGCTCTAAGGAATACCGCAAATGGCTCTAGAGCCAGGATATATAACATTGGCGATAGCGGGCACCCCTGCTTGGTTCCCCTGTGTATCTTCCCCTCCTCGGAAATGAATCGCCCCGTTTTCACCCTTGCTCTGGGTTCCCTGTATAGTAACCTGATCCACCGGAGGTACCCCTCCCCGATACCAAAGTGGGCGAGTACACCCATCAGCCATTCCCAATGCACAGAATCGAAAGCTTTGACAGTGGCCAAAGACACTATTACACTCTCGTCTGGCAGTCGATTTGTTTCATCTATCACATGGTGAAGTCTGCGGAGGTTCCAGGACGTGGTCCTTCCCTGAACATAGCCTGTTTGATCCAGGTGGATCAGCGTGGATATTACCTGTTTTAAGCGGTTGGCTAGGACCGCCGTTAATATTTTGGCATCCTGATTAATAAGGGATATTGGCCTATAGGAGGCGCATTTCCTGGGGGGCTTCCCTTGTTTGAGAATCGGGACAATTATCGATTCTGACAGGCTTGTCGGGAGACGCATGGTCTTGTATGCGTCTTGGAATGTCTCAAGCAATTTCGGGGCAATGGCGCTCTTCTACGTCTTGTAGAATTCCCCCGGAAGCCCATCCGGGCCCGGGGTGTTGCCGGTGGGAAGCTCTGCGATCACCATCTCTATTTCTTCCACGGTGAGGGGTGCATCTAGCAGCTGGGCCTGTTCCTCCTCCAGCCTCGGCAACCCTATTTCTACCAGTGCATCTGTTATGTCCTGCGGGTCTATTTCCAGATTTGGGGCGTACAGTTGCTCATAAAAACATGCAAACATTGCGTTAATGTGCCCTTGGTCCCTGATCTCTGCCCCGGTGTGATCTTCTAACACCGTTATGGGATCTTTTTTATTCTAATGTCTGGTAACCCAGGCCAGGAGCCTGCTAGGTTTATCCCCTTCCGCCTGTAACCGCTGTAGGTACCTCCCATAGTTTAGCCTCCCTAGTTTTTCCCAGAGTAACATACATTTAGTCCGCAGCTCTATCAGCTCTCCAGGTACCTCCCCCTCTAGTCCCGCTCGTTGTTCTCTCAATTCAATCACCCTCTCGAGTTCATTCAATTCCCTCATGGCCGCCCCGTCAATCCTCCTGTTTTGCCTATTGCCACTCCCCTTATTACCACCTTGAATGCGTCCCATAATACGGCACCACTCTCAACACTGCCCTTGTTTTGCTCAAAATAATCATCGATCACCTCGCGGAGGTGTTCCTCAAACACACCCTCCCTCAGGGCCTCTGCTCGGAGTCGCCACATTGGGATAGGGGCTTTCCTATTGGTGTGTGCCCATGTCGCCCTACTGGGGCATGATCAGAGAGTGTGCGTGCTTTAATGGTGATTCCCATGATATCTTGTAGTGATTCCCTGCCCGCGAATATGTAGTCTATACGTGTAAATGTTCCATGTGGTGCGCTGTAGTGTGTATAACCCCTCCCTTCCCCGTGTACCTGCCTCCATACGTCTTCTAGCTGTAGCTGGTCCAGGATCCCACACAGTTCTTTGGCTGGAGGCGCCGGCTTCTTGTATTTATTATCAGATCTGTCGAGGAGGGGATTCAAGGTGCAGTTGAAGTCGCCGGCCCAGATGAACGTCGCCTCCCTATATTGCGCTAACTTGGGCGCTAGCTTCCTGAAGAAGTCCATTGCATCAGTATTCGGTGTGTAGGTGTTGACCAGGCATACCTCCTTGTTTTCTAGCATGCCATGCACCAATACCAGCCGTCCCTCTGTGTCGGTCTCTTGCTTGAGTAGCTGGAATGGGACTCCCGGGGCAATCCATATTAGTACGCCTCGTGCGTAACTTGAATATGTGGCGCTGTAAATCTGTCCTCCCCATTTATTGTCCACCATGACCTGCCTGTCTCTTGTGAGGTGTTTCTCCTAAAACATCGCTATCTTGATTTTCATCCGGTTTAGCCAGGCATAAACCCTAATTCTCTTGACATACGCATTGAGTCCTCTCACATTCAAGGTGGCTATCATCAGTTCATCCGGTTCCATGATCTCCTTTGTTTGCTTGGCTTCCGTGTCCCACTACCATGTCCTTGCACCCTGCACTTTATTCCTCTCGTGCCCATCTCCCTCAGTGTCCTGGTCGCGGATCTATGCCTCTCGATGCAGCGGCTGCTGCTGCCACATGGGTCCTGTCCCATGTTGCTCCGGTCGCTTATTGTCTGTATTATTTCAGTGTTCTCTACAATAGTCCTTCCGTAGTTTGTGCCTTGTACTGCCCATTCACTCCATTCAACGTCCATAACTTCAACCAAAACTGAAAAACTAACGCCCAGCCACCCTCCCCCTGCTAGGGCTCCGCCGCTTTTCTTGCCATGCTCCTGTAATGGGTGCATGCCTTAAAACTGACTTCCAAACTGATAGTTCATTCTTCTCGGGGCCCCGCTTCTCTCAGCCAATGCAGCTAATGTGGGGCTGATTGCTCCTCCATGCTTACTGCTAGCTCCATTTAACTTACGTAATGCTTATTTTCTTGTTCCAGGTTGCCTTTGTTACTTCTCATCGGGGTCTATTTCCAGGATTATTAGCGTTTCTCTGTCTCAACTGGGGGAAGCCTTGTGAGTCCATCCAGCTGTGGGCTTCTTCAGTGTAGTCGAAAAAAAATGTTTTGCCTTGGTGTATCACCTTGAGTTTAGCGGGGAACAGGAGCATGTATCTCACCCCGCGGTCCTGAGGCGTTCTTTGGTTGGGCCGAACTGTGCTCGTTGCCTCTGTACCATGGCCGTATAGTCCGGATACATTGTGATCTTGGAAGAATTCCTGATGATTTCCTCACCCCCTGCGTTGAGAACGCTAGTATTTTCTCCCTGTCTTTGTAGTTCATGATCCTAGCAATCATCGCTCGCGGGGGGGCACCCGGTTGGGGTCTTCCAGTCAGGGCTCTGTGTGCCCTTTCTACCACAAAGCCCTGGAATAGTGCACCTACTCCAACCTCCTGGATGAGCATGTTCTCGATGTATTCAGTGGGGTCTTTGCCCTCCTCATCTTCCGGAATTCCAATTATGCGGATGTTGTTCCTCCACGCTCTCCCATCTGCGTCTTCTTCTCTCCTTTCTAGAACCTTAATTCTCTCTAGTACCTCCGACTTCTGTGTCTGCGTTACCGCAACCCCCGCCGTATTTTGCTGCACCTGCTGTTCCGTCGTCGTCACTCTCTCTGTTAGGTTCCTCGCATCCTGGCGGAGAAGGCCCACATCTACCATTACTGTATCCAGTTTATTTTCTAGAGATGCTTTCAGGGCCCCGATTGCTGTGTCCATTTTGTTTCGAGCGATTCCTTCATGGAGGCGATTGCTTCCAGTATCGTGCCTTCGTTGGCGGGTTCTACTGGGCGCGATGTGTCATCCGCCGGTGGCGACAATTTATGTCCGGACGCCGTCGTAAAAGTCTCCATGCTTACTTGCTTGGTTTTCCCCTGCGCTTTCTTGTTCGGCATTGCGGGGGAGCCGCCCTCTGCCTGCGTCGCCGGTACTGTGGCCCCTGCTTTTCCGCCGCCCTGCTCCCGGTGTTTTACGGGTCTCTCCTTATATTGGATTTATTGCACTCTTCCGGCGTGTGTATTCGTTAGGCTCTCGCGGGTGTCGCTTCGGGTTCGGGCCTTCTCGTGCCTGCTGCGTATGTCGCCTCGCTGTGTCAGGGGCCTCCCGCCTTCACGTTCCACTTCCACCGGCCGTGCCTATCTCCGTCGCGGGGTTGACTCAGGCTCGGGTCTACCCCGCACTTTTTGTTATGCGTGTGATGTATCCCTCTCCTGTGGATTCACCGGTTCATTCTGTATTACGCGGCCGAGGTCCTCCCACAGCTCGCGCGTCTGCCATTTTGATTTCGCAGGGCGATTCCCCTCTGGCGGTCTAACTCCTTTTCCACTGCCCGGTTTCCTCCAGGGGCTTTGCTGGGTGGGCAGCAGGTGTTCCTGTCTCTGCGGGGAGACTATGGCGGTCTTCTGGAATCAATTTATGCTAGTTTTTATCGGATTTTGTCAGGATCGCTCCGGAGCTCCTTGGCAGCGCGTCTCACTACATTGGCTGCTAAGCCACGCCCCCGGAAAGGGATAATACTTATCCCTTTTTGTCTGTTTCTCTTGGAGCATTGTTTTGCTCCCTTTTCATCAAGACTTGGCTGGTGGCAGTGGTAACTACCCTATTTTTTCTACCGTGGTTATTTTAAATAACCTTGGAATTGTTTTAGGATATCTTTGTAGCCTCAAACTTAAACCCGCTAGACCATATAGGTTTTTATACGGTTCCAGCTGGGTTTATTCACCATTTCTTTTTGAAATTGTCTTTATCGTGTTTTACACTGCGTGCCAAACCAGGTTTGATTCCTTTGATCACTGTCTTTTCACTGGCTTCTGCACAGAAGCCCTCATTAGGCGCCTGAAAATCTGGGTAGGCAGGATTTGAGGGAGGGGTTTTGGGACCCCTGCCATGGGTTCCCTTGGTAACCCAAGTCGCACAACTGTTTGATTGGATAGGTGACTGTCCCGGTGGAAGAGCCATCCTGCTGTGTGATTGACAGCCATGCTGTGTGAATGGGGGAAAACTGCATAAAAAGCAGATCTCTGGGTCTGGAAAGGCAGAGTCGCCACTGGAATGAAAAAAACAAAGAGGCGCTGACAGATGAGGACCCCTACAATGATTTAATCACCTGGTGAAGCCCTGCTGCAGGTCCAAATCTTCAAACTCCAACGACAGAGAAGATCTACCAGGAATCTTCTTCCCCTGAGCTTGTGGGACCAAACAGTTTGCCCAAACTGCAAGCCAGGACTCCCTCCTCTGGTCAAATTTGCTGCACAGTGCCACAGTGAACCGGATAGCCAGGGAGGTCGGACCCTGCTTGGGTTTTCAGGACCGCATCTTACATTCGTTGCTTTGCTCTGCTGATGGTTTCTTCCCTGGGAAGTGCAGGACCCTCCAGTCTTCCTACTTCATGTCAGTCAGACAGTCGCTTCAGGAACCATGAGCCTGCAGGAACTGCCAGGAACGTCTGCCTCAGCTACAGCTTCTTCTCCATTTAAAGGTACTGTGCAAATCCAGTTGTTCGTTTCCTCCAGCCACGGTATAGGGGTGTGAAACCTTTCGCCAATCCGAGGGCTTGTCCCTCTCTACTCTTTAGACTACATTTTCTGCCAACCAACTTCGTCCGGAACTCTTGGCAAAGACTTAACCACAAACTACCCTGAACTGTGTGATCTTGAGCAAAAGACTTTTGTCATTGTCTTATTGACTTTGGCTCTAAGCCTTTTTGATTTGATTCTATCACTGTAGTTCCTCTTTCTAGATTGCCCTGCTTACTTACCTGTTGGTGCTACTCAATTTTTACCTAACTTTGTCTTTCCCTCCCTTTTTAAATTACTGGAGTGCCATTTTCCTCATACTTCATTTTGAGTTTAACTCTTCCAGAATCTATTGGGAGTGATGTGGTGTATTAAGAGTGTGATTTTTCAACTGCTTTACTTTAGTGAAATGTTTTACAACGGATGTGTAAATAAATGTATATTCTTTTACTCAGAAACCTTGAGTCAGTGTTTGTTTGAATCATAGTGATTGCTGTCCTTTGTGTAACTATTGATACTGCTCACTTGTTCTTGAGATAAATCTGGCTGCTCAGCCATCACTACCACTTTACTGTGTAGTACAGGCTTGTACCAAAGGTGAATTTGTTCTTTCACTTGTAGTCTTAATTGTGTGTGGTGTTCCCAAAGGGTACTGCATATAATTCTGCCTAACACTGGTATACAGCGGTGAGGATGAAGTATAGTAATTACACTAAGAGTGCTGCTATTACTTTGTATCAACTAACCACAAGGCTAAACATCACTAAAAAGCAATATTAATCATGTCTGATATGGAAAGATACAGTTAGTAGACCTTCCTTAGTTACACCGTGGATCATTTAAAAAATCTGTGTAGAGAAAGGGACCCATCTGCCAAAGGCAAAAAGTCTTAATTGATTGAAAAATTACTAAATAACCAAAGTCTGGGGAGTGGGTCTGAAATGCCTGACTCTCCAGCAAATGTGGAAAATAATGAGGATGATAATGTGTCTATTATTGATGAGTTAGAGGAAGTAGATGTGTCTCGTAATGTAGGCCTCACTGCTCCCTTACCGGCTCAACAACCTCAAGCTTTGTCCACTGGGACCCCATCAGGTCCTACACTCAGTCATGAATTCATTGCTCTAGAAAGGATGGGGCTTGAACTGGAATTCAAACGTTTAAATGCTCATATTGAACAAAAGCACCAAGAACTTAAGCTCAGAGAAATGGAGTTGAATCATGTACTAGAAATGAAAAAGTTATCTCTTGAAAATGCTTCTCTCCCAGAGTCCTCTAGGTCTTCCAGTCTTAAGAGACCCGTATGCCTAAATAAATTGTGGGTATGTATGAGGTTAAGCTTTATATATTTTTTTTTTTATTGTTTATTTGTTTATGGCTTTCCTAAGAAAACCTTTACAAAAGAAAATAAAAAGAACAATAAAAACTATAGAAACTACCAAAGTCTTACAGATCGATCGAGAAATGTTCACCCATTAATCGATACTTCGACTATACTTTGTGAGTATCGAGCAATTTTCTAGAACCTTTACTATTGCCGTGGTGAGCATAACTTCCTGACCGGAAATTAATCTGTCCCAAAAGGAATCTTGTATTAAGGACTCTTCTCTAGCGACGAATCTTCCAAGCAGCTGACGTCTTATAGTCCAAGTCCCCTCACACTCTAGCAACAGATGTCTCAATGTTTGTAGGTTCGGTGGGTCACAAGACCTGCAGAGCTTTATGGTTTTATCACCCTGATGTCTTTTAGCCAAAATTTCTCCGGTATGAGCCAGATTTAATCTGAGTCTGAGGAAA
This sequence comes from Ambystoma mexicanum, assembly GCF_040938575.1. Taxonomy (NCBI): domain Eukaryota; kingdom Metazoa; phylum Chordata; class Amphibia; order Caudata; family Ambystomatidae; genus Ambystoma; species Ambystoma mexicanum. Next base: position 528,961,235 of record NC_090934.1, read on the forward strand.
TTGTTTCGAATATTCTTGTCTGGGAATTTTTGGAGGTATCGTGGTAATGTGCCTACTTTTCTCTCCACTATCAAGAAGAGGTTCGGTGGGTTTAGAAGCCTAACTCCTTCAATCGTACAAATCCAATCATATATTTCGAGTTGTTTTTTTATCTTCAGAGGATTGACAATCAAAAGTTCTAATGTTGAGTTCAGCCTGAGTAAAATGTCCCCCACTTTTCTTTCCAGGGCAAGAAGTTGTTTTGATTTGGCCTTTTTGTGATCTCCCATTACATCAAAAAGGGGAGTCGTAGACCTAGCAGTGAAATATCGCGGTATAGCGACAAGAGCTTCCAATCTGCTCGACAGCCTAAGGAGATCAGACCCAGTTCATATCGCAGGCTACTAAGAGGTGTACACGTAGGCAAGTTTAATACTGCTCTCCATAGCCGACCCTCAATTTTGCTCCAATTGTAATTCCAAAGCATAGGTTTCACTTCTAAGCCGTACAGAAGAACTGGTATAGCTTTACCAGTATAGAATTTGAGAAGCGGCGATAGTGAGAATTTACAGAATCTCCCCCTCAGATTCTTCATCTGGGCCGTGATTTTAGCGGTCTTCCCAAAAATAATTGGTAACATCTTACTCATAGATGGAGATGCAAAAATTTCGTAGCCCAAGTAAGTGAGCTCTTCAACTCTGGGGATTTCCGTTTCATTGAGGATCCATTTCCTGGAGGGAAGGTTTTTTCTTGGGTGTTTAAATACCAGGATTCTAGATTTCGAAGGGTTAATTATAAGACCATTGAGCTTGACATAGTCATTTAGTTTGAGAAGGAGCTGTTGCAGCCCCCGGGCCGAACCATCCAGCAAGACGATATCGTCTGCGTAGGCCAGCCAGTGTATACTTCTCCCATTTATTCTAGGTGCTATCATAGAGGCCGATTCAAGGAAATTCCCCAGGTCTGCTAGAAAAAGATTAAAGAACAACGGGGCGCCTAGACAACCCTGCCGGACTCCCTTGAAAGCCTCTATGGCCTCTGATAAGTTGCCGGCATCATCCAGTCTTACCCTGATGGTGGTATTCTTGTGAAGCTCTATAAGCATAGCCAAAAGGGGTGCTGGGATCCCCCAATTTTGCAATTTCCGCCAGAGGTGAGCCCTGTCCACCAAGTCGAATGCTTTGGATAAATCTACCCATGCCCCAAAAAGTGGGGTGCCATTCTTCTCATTGGAGCTTTCACTGAGAAGGTTCAGGATAAGGCCATTTAAGCTGGTAGATAGGCCTTTGCTGAAACCCGCTTGGTGCCGGGACAAAATTTCGTTGGTATCAACCCAGTGAGTGAGATCTTTCAGGAGAAGTCGCATGAACAATTTGCTATCAATGTCAAGGAGGGCGATTGGTCGATAGCTAGCAGGTTTGAGCCTGTCGCCCCCCTTGAAGAATGGAATAATAAGTGCATTCTTCCAAGACGGAGGAAAAGAGCAAGTCTTTATGATTTCCCGAAAGAGATGGAATAGCAGCTTTGCCCACATTGTAGGGTGATTTTTTAAAACCTGATAGGTTAGGCCATTCGGTCCTGCTGCCTTTGATGTAGATGCTGAAAGGATAAGGTCAAAGATGTCTTGTTGAGTAAATGATAATGACCAGGATACTAAGGGTCCAGTGAAATCTCTAGAACCTGGATGTTCAAAGTTCTTGGTCAGATAGTCGATCCAGGATTGCTCTGGAACTAGGTTGCAGAGAGAGCTATTGTGGCCTGTCTCCAGTTGGTTTAGTGCGGCCCAGAAGCTTCTGCAGTTGTTGGCGTTAAGCAGGTAGAGCATCTTTTCCCCATCTTCTTGCTGTATTTGATGTTTGTGGTTACGAGACCAGTTTCTATAGGATTGTTTGGCTTTCCTGATTTTTTGTATGATTTCTTGTTGTTCTCCTCCCCCCCCTTTTTTTAGAGTACGAATGAGATGATGAAGAGACCTTTTTTGTTTGTGTCTTTCCTCATCATAGTGATGTAAATGTGTTTGTTTTCCTCCAGCTTTCGTCACCTGTGGTGGACAAATTGACCATACGAAGTTCCCGAAATTTTCGGGATGAAATTCCTCAGTCCATGATGGTCCCGGAATTGCTTCTAAAAGTTGGTTTAATTTTTCCCCACCAAATTTATATTTTACCACTCTCAATTTACCCTTGTGTCCGACTAATTTCTGCGGACGTGTTGTTTTAATTTCTCTCTGTAGAGCCGAGAATCGAAGTTCTAGGCTTGCGTGGTCACTGCCTCCTTCCCAATTAAGGGTTAGGGTCGGGCAGTAAGTTGCGAGACCTGATGTTACAAAGATGTAATCTAATGTGGATTTCGAAGAACCTCGACGCCAAGTATGGTTTTCTATTTCATTGTCCCCATTTTGCTTAACAATCATTTCGAGGTCCCAGGAGGAAAGAAAGTCCCACCATAGTTTGCCCTTTCGGCTGTTGTTTAGGGTGATATTGTCTGCATTAAAATCACCTGCTACTATAATGTGGGCTCCCTGGAAGTTGGTCTTCGCTGCTGTTAAAATGATCTGTAGGAGTTCTAGAAAATCTTGCAGCTTTATAGTGGCTGGGTTCCAGTATATATTAATGAGGACTAGAGTGACTCTTGAATTGTCTGAGTCCAACTCTACTTTGCAGGCCTGAATGCCTGCGACGTTATTGCAGATAGGGAGAATTTGCTGAATACTCGAGTTTTTGAGGACCATAAGAAGTCCCCCCGCCGGTCTCCCTTTAGACTTTTGTGAGGCCCCAAGACTTATAACTGTAAACCCCTCTATCTCTATGGGGTTTACTAGCCAAGTCTCCTGGAATAATAGAATATCAAATTCTTTTAGTAAGTTATATTTTAGTAGCTTTTTTTTTAGAAAAGTAGAGCCTCTTGTGTTCCAGGAGACAATACCGAGGCTATTTTGCTTAAAGGCTCAATTGCTCCTCGCCGAGATTCAGGAGGACCTGTGATATAATCTCCGGTAATTTCATAATTAGGTTCTCGCTAAGTTTGGGGCCGGAATTAGGGGTCCTTGGATGTTCACTCAGTGGACCGACTGGTCCTCTCAGTCTTGGAGAATCCTCTCTGTTTCTAAATGTACTGGTGTGATTTCAAAATCCATCTTCCTCCTCCTGCTCAAATACCAACAGGCCTGCTCTGCTAGTTCGATTTTGTTCCCAATTAATGCCTGGAAAGCTCTTCTTGAGCTAAGGCCGACCTCCACAAAAAATTTGTTGTTAACAGCTGGAAATTTGACGTATTCGATGTCTTCTGATGAGAATAGAAACAACTTATAGTTTTTCCTGATTTCTGCTAAAAGAACTGATCTGCAAAGGGACATATACCCGAGTGGTCTTTCCAGTCTGAACCAAATCCTTGGAATTGAGAAGTCAGCTATTTCCTGCTCTGCCTCCCACTCTATGGGAGTATGGTAAGGGCCATCTGCCCCCTCTTCCGTTGAGCCAGTTTGTAGATAGAGCTAGGTTTCTTGATTTTCCCAGTCCGTTCCGGCAGTCTACTTCATGGGCCGGGGACCCTGTTAGGGCATTGTCATTAGTTGGTTTGAGCTCAACAGGAGTGGCCAATGGGGTTGCTGCCACAGGTTTTAAAGTGGTTTTTAGGAAGATGGGTGCCAATCTGATATTGCTTGCACTTGTTTGAGGTGCCGTGCTATTGGTCTCAGTTTTTTTAATACCCTTTTTTAAAAAAATGGGGGCTATCTTAGTTTTCAATTTAGGCATGATTGTTTCTGAGTTATTAAGAACTCCATTCACAGGATTCATTGGCTCAGTTTGCATGCCCGTGTTTATGGTTTGAAATGTTATATCGCTATGAGCTTTACGGGAGTCGCTGAATTTCCATTTAGGCCCTGTCCTCTTTTGATGGAACTTGAGGGCTTTTGGTTTTTACTCAGAGAGGGGCCGGCAATTGGAGGTACATCAGCTTCTGGAGCTGGGGTCTTTTCTTCATTCAGTGATAGTTTTTTAAGGAAAGCGTTTATTGCCGATTTATTTAAGGATCTCTTTTTTTGTTTTTTTGTTTTTTTTGAGTTTTCTCAAATTGTGAATGACAATGAGGGTGAAATGATAAAAACCTCTCTTTCTGCTTATTTTTTCTTCTTCTTTTGGGATGACGTGACGTAACCAGATCTAAGTTAGTTTCAATTTGAGGGGAGTCTTGGACGTCTACAGCTGTATTTTTGTTTGGACTCTCCAGAATCTCTATTATAGGTTCTATTTCAACGTTTGCTAGTCTTCGAAATTCTTCCAGGACTGAATTTGATAATGGTGTATCATCGAAGCAGTCCACAGGATCCTCTTCTGTCTGCGGATGGTTCTTATTTGTGATGTCTCGAGTTTCCGTGTATAGATTTCTTATGAATTCTTGAGTTGTGAGATTGTTCTTAGCTTCTTCTTTCAGCAAGGAGTATATTTGAGTGAGATCCAAGCCTTGTTTTGCTCCCTCAATTTGTAAGTCTTTTATTGTAGGGATCAAAGTCGTATTCATGATATTAGTGAGTGCTGTTGTTGTTGACTCATTCTTTGATACTTCATTTACAAGTTCTAACAAAATGCCTGCTTGTGTTTGAACCTCTGCTTTCAAAAGTTCGAATCCAGAGACCAGAGAGTTCAAAACAAAGCTCAGTGCTGTAAGCGTATTCTCACTGGTTGTAGAGGGCACTTCCTGTAATTCAAGATCCTCCTGTGAAACTGCAGAAGCTGGGCCGTTTTTGAACAGTAATGGTTCAGTTTGATAAACGCAGTCAGTAGCCATAAGTGTTGGAGGAATGACATCACTCTCCTGGATTGTACTGGTGGTCTGGCCAGCTATGACCCTTGGGTCTGCTAGATCGTTGGTACTTTTATTTCTTTTTCGTGCAAAGTGGTCATTAATCCTACTTTGTATTTTTTTTGTTGTTAAAGTGTACTCCAGTCCTCTTTTCCACCCTTCCTGAATAAGTGGAGGAGACACATGTACTTCAGAGGCCAGATGGCAAAACGCTTGGGTATTGTTTTGGCTAGACTGAGTGGGTTGGTGAGATATTCCTGGTAGAGAAGGAGGTAAGATATCAGGAGTTGTACTGCCCTCCCCCCCAAGGTATGATCCTTCTTGATCAACCATCTCTTCTAGTAGAGGTGAGCTTCGGAGTCTCATTTGTTGATTTTCTTTCTAGATTAATGATGGAGGAATTTAGTGGGATCCCCCCGAACCAAGGAAAATGAGGAATTAAAAGTTACCTGTCTTGAGCGCCACCGCGCCTAACAGCCGCTTAACAGTCAGACTCCGGGCTTTACCCTGCGGGGCTTAACGCCGCGAGGGTGCACTGAGAGAGCTTTTGTGCCCGTCTGAAGTCACGTGAGCGATCACGTGATCGGGCCGAAGCTCCGCCTCCTCCAGGAAGCGAGCGGCCGAACAGATAGCGCGAGTTCGAGGAAACTCCCAGCGCTGGCACACAGCACACAACAAGGCCACAGATGCAGATATTCTTTGGTTTAGACTGCTACAGTAACAAAGGCGATTCCTCTCGCCGCTCGGCTGCACTGAGAGTGCTTTTGTGCCCGTCTGAAGTCACGTGAGCGATCACGTGATCGGGCCGAAGCTCCGCCTCCTCCAGGAAGCGAGCGGCCGAACAGATAGCGCGAGTTCGAGGAAACTCCCAGCGCTGGCACACAGCACACAACAAGGCCACAGATGCAGATATTCTTTGGTTTAGACTGCTACAGTAACAAAGGCGATTCCTCTTTATAAGCTTCATATTTTGGATTGGTTGGCAATGTTTACTGTAAATTACTGGAGTGCCATGTTGCTCATACTTCATTTTGAGTTTAACTTGTCCAGAATCTATTGGGAGTGGTGTGCTGTATTAAGAGTATGATTTTTCAACTGCTTTACTTTAGTGAAATGTTTTACAACTGATGTGAAAATAAATGTATATTTTTTACTCAGAAACCTTGAGTCAGTGTTTGTTTGAATCATATTAATTACTGTCCTTGATACTGCTCACTTGCTCTTGAGATAAGTCTAGCTGTTCAGCCATCACTACCACTTTATTGTGTAGTACAGGCTTGTACCAAAGGTGGATTTGTACTGTCACTTGTAGTCTTAATTTTGTGTGGTGTTCCCAAAGGGTACTGCATATAATTCCTCCTAACACTGTTCAATACGGAGTACATAGGAATTTCCTTTTGACACAGTGTAACCATGGATTTTGCAGAAATTATGTAAGCGGAAGTTTACATAACATTTTTATAGGGATTAAAAATGAGTAGGATACAGTGCTCTATGCATAAATATTAACATACAGTGCCGGAACCTTTGTGTACACTGTACTGGGTTTTCTAACAGCAGTTGTGCATGTTTTGTTACAGTGCCATCTCTCCGGGATTCAGCCTAAATCGGTGCTATGATTATTGGTCGTTTGGTTCATATCATTCTCCACCCAATTCTAACCTATACCTAGAGCACAACACTGCAATGGAACGCAACTCCTGCTCTCAAACATGACACTTTGTGTTTAATCGTGTGCTTAAAGATTGGCTGTATTTTCCTTATAATTAACTTTCAAAACACTCAGAGTTATATGCTCACTTATTATATTAAAATAAATAGCAGCCAGAGGCGCATAAAGCACTCGTTCGGCAGACAAACGGCGACAGTTGATGTTGTACTGATGAATATCTTGCCAAAACATCTCCTGCATTGTTCTGCAATCGCTGCAGTCCCCCTGGAGTTTCTTTTGTTTTGTTTTGGAGGTTTCCGTGGGCACACACAGAAGGAACGTGCCGTGGGCCTGACGACAATCGCTGGAACTGAAAGCATTCGGAAAAAAGCAAAAAATGAAACGAGGTAGTTGTTGGCAACATTTGAACGATGAAGCACATGTTTTTAGTCATGTAAGGAGAGTGGCACCTGCAAAAAAAACAGAAAGCCTTTGTGTAAACACCCGACGCAAGTCAATAACACGCATTAGCTCCAGGGTGACAACCAACTCCACTGTTCACCTATGCATGTGCCACAAAATGCGCACCATCCAGTTTATGTATAGAAGCAAAAATCTTTTGTAGTACTGCTTAGTCTCTAGATTTGCGTATACAGCTATTGAAATAATAAGGAAGTCCTCGCAACATCATAAACTACCCGCCACAGTTCAAAATCAAGGATTGCTGGGCACGAAATAGTATAGCCATTGTTGCCCTTGCTTTACCTTTTTTGATACTTTCAGTAACACGTGCGTTGTTGCAGTTTGCAATGCAACTTGCATATTCATATAAGGGCCACACATAAAATATTTGTGGAAGCCACTGTGCGTTATTCTCCCCCAACCGTTCCACTCTCTCCTATAAGGATGTGTTACTGGGACCATGTAAATAACCGTCTGCATTCTATACGCACATCCTGGAAGGTGTTCTATATGCCCAGTCTTGCTTTGTTGTCCTGTGGCCAACCCAGACTGCACTCTGTCTTCCTGGACTCATGTAGGTGCAACCTGCAGTTCCTTCTACCTGGGCTCTGCATGCACACTCTAGCTCGTTTTCCTTATACCGAACCTGGACAGCACTATGTACATCCTATGTAACCTTGATTATGTGTGTTTCCCGAGCCTGGACTGAAGTCTGTTTAGCTTCTGGAAATACATTTTATATCATAACAAAAGGTGCACACTGATTTGCTTTTATGGGCTCGCAAAGTTGGTACATCAACCATGATTAGATTGCATAATTTGCCCAGGATGACACCCTTTAACACCCTTTGTTTAAGTAGCAAAAGCAGGATGTTGCCCCAGGCGGACATGTAAGAAAGTGACCACATATCTTCACAAATATACGTCATACAGTATGTGCTAAAGGTTGGGAAGCAAACAAGTAAATCGTTGGTTTTCTAGCAAATCACATAATACAATAATTTGACACTATATACATTGCTGTGTACATTGATATAGAAACAGATGAAGCAAAACAATGTGATTATGCATTTATTTTTGGCATGGTGGATAGAGGTTTTCCCATGTAAAGCAAGAGAATTCTGTAGTGTAGTATATGAATGGGCACTGTATTATTAATATGTAACAACAGTATAATGTGCGTACACAACATTAAACTGTACATAAAAAAAATCTTTTGTCTGGAAAGGGTGCCTTTGAGCATGTGACCGCACTTAACTCCACCCATCCTAAGCTCCACCCTCCATGACTCACCCACCTAGGGCCCTTTGTCACATGCTTCCCACTGAGCCCTTGGCCTTTAATCTGCCACTGATAATGGCTGCTTAAATGTATTGTCATTCCTTTTCGTTCACAGATAACTTCTACCTTATTGCCCATGTCACACCTTGCACATGCCAGAAGACAGATTCTAGAACAAACACTTAACGATGACCATAAGCCATGTGTTTTCACTCATCGTTATCAGGATGATCGCTATGGTCCTATTTGTCCATTTGCGTTTCTGGCAAAAAGAAGCAACATGCAAACATTCATGATGTAAGAAACCACAGAAACAAGAACTTTCACCTTTCCAAATCCAGAAAAAATATGTGTTCTCCCACACAAACCACCAAGGACCATCAATCAATTCCTCTGCTAATTTGCCAGATGACAAAAGAAGGACACAAAAGCACAGACATCATTGTGCATTCGAAGTTACCTGCAAAAAGGAAAAATCGGTCGTCTCATGCACCTTAAACTTTCTTGTGAAAATTCTTTGAAAAATAAAACCACTTGCAACATTACACACTGTTGTTGATCAATTATTGAAATATTCACAGAACATGTACTATGTATGACAAGAAAGAGAGCGTACGCTCTGTGTGAGCATGTCTGTTTTAGCTATCGTTTTCTCAGACCTGGGTCATATCATTGCACGTTGGGATACGCTGGTCATGAACGTAATGAAAATAGCAGGAGCAACTAATGTCAGCTATGGTGCCGAGTGTTTTCATATATTGCCGTGCCCTCACTTAAAGTTAGTGCAATCTATGCAGGCATAACATTAGCACAAGGTGGCCATGCTGAGCATGTTTTTTTGCATCTCAAACAGTGCAGAAAAGTATGGTAAGAGTAAGATGGCCAACCATCCCGTATTTTGCTGAACTTGCCGCATTGATGGTTTTGTCCCACGATTTGTAGGCACCATCTGTGGGCCGCTGACGATACCAATTTTGCCTTGACCACCTGCCTGATTAAAGCCTTTTTTGCCCTGTGCTCACACGGTTCTGTGCTAGTTGAAGCCCAGGGCCAAAAGGCACAAGAGCAGCTCTCTGCGATGTGCGGCATTTTAATATGTTGCACTGTGTTAACAGAGCATTACAATGGCAGCAGTTAGACATCAATAGAGGACAGGGGGATATTAGCAGGGACTTTTGTCCCTTAACAAATGTGAACTCAGAGTGAGTACAAGTGGCACTGCAGCATGATGTGTTCCAAATAAGACTACGTTTTGAAAGTGAAGTGAAAATGTTTTGGCTCACAGTAGTGTGCGTAGTAGTACTGTGCCCTTCCATGCAGGATGGGGAAAAAAAAGAATAATGCATACTCATGTTGCTCAGCATAGTTCTATGACCAATTATGTAGTGTGAGGTTAGTTCATTGTCAGGTGCTCCTTTTTTGATGTTGTATGTGGTTTTTTTCCAAGACATTTCCATAAACAAAGCCTTAGTAGTAAACCTTACAATAAATGGGGCCAACTGCTTAAATTACTCACATTTTAAATGTTTGATGCTAATCAAATCCTTTACTTTCTCAACATCTTATTTGACTCCATAACCAAAGTGTCTGCTTTAGAGGAAACCATTTTAAGCTTGAATTGTGGCATGTCACTTCCTAATGTGCAAGAAGGGGAACACATTACACTAGATGGAACTGCACACATTGCAACTCACCTCTGGTGCACTACCAAGTCTAAATTGTCCTGCAGAACCATTCTGTAAAGGTGACCACCCTAGGTAAGATGCATATGAAAAAGGGTTACGATCGAGCAACGTATGGTTATAACAATTTACCAAAACGAACGGTACAATGAAAATGCACTTTGTACACATATTTGTCGAATCCATATACCAGTATGACAGTATTTGAATGCATGGCCATGCAACCAAGCATCTAGACCCTGGCAACAACCGCTGCAACATAATACAGCCATGCATGCAAACATATACCCAGTTACCAAAACCCACAAACATAACATAGGCACCAGCAGCCCTGCCCACTTCAGCTCACATACTATAGTACTACTTCCAACCAAACCACAAAATCTTCAGAACATAGCCTCTGCCCCCAAGACTCTATTAAGTGCTTGCAACCAATACATCACAATTCAGTAAACTACTCAGGAATCTGGCCAGTGACCACAACTTAAACACATAAACCATTCACCCGAACCCTATCCACTTCTGTACACACAGAATTTGAACACTTCACCCAGTGGACACACTCCACGACTGTTCACTCCATCACCTCCAGCCATGCACTCAAAACTGTAGTACATGCTCACAATTACCACACCATAATGCGCCCATACAACCAACACTCTGTACACTTCTCACAAACCATACAGACAAGCAAACAACCTGAAACCTGCTTGCAACCAGTTGGCAGACTCTTGGGTGCATGCCCTCCGGTCATGCAACCAAGGCACTATGGCAATACCACACACAACACAGCCTAATACATCCTATACAAATATCATATGCAGTGCACTCCCCTTCCCCAATAAGGCCTGCTTGCAGTCACCAGAGAAAGTTCTGATCTCAGGACCTATGCTACTCTAACAAAGGCTGCCTGCATTCACCTCAGAAGCTAATCGCTTGGGGAACTACCCGCGGACTGCTGTAGTATTCACCGACACTGCATGCACGTCACTGTCTTCTTGCTCTTACACAAATACAACATATGAACAATTTTTCACTCCCCCACCCTTTCCAGCCACTCTTTCCACCACCAGTTGCCCCGTAGCATGTTTTTGAGCCCCTTTCGCTGCCACACTATCCTCGGATACAACATAGCGGGTGATACCGAAAATGATGACACACATCCCGCTTTCCTCCAGCCAACCACTGGGTGCGTCGTATGTCCATGGACATTACACCAAACTCTGGGCCAATCAGAGTTATGACCACAGAGCGAACAGTGAAATGGGACCACTGAGTGGAGCCAGATATCACAAATTTTGTGTGACCTATGTTTTACCTGCTTTTTAAAAAAACTACTTAATGGATTGTCACCAAATTCACAAAAGCACACCTTCGGGACGAAGCCGCCGCACCTGCCACAAATTTGGTGAAAATCCACCACCGGTTTGAGCTTAAGCTGTACGCATGTGCAAAGTTTTTCTCCATGTAGGCTATGGAAAAAATATGGTTTTCAGATCCCCCTATAACTTTACCCCCCTTGCACGAAACCTCACCAAACTTGCCAAAATGAATTCTGAGCGGGCCACATACTTTTTTTGCAAAGTTTGATGGGGATTCATCCAGGGGGTGCGAAGTTATAAGTCTCCCAAAAAGTGGTCTTCCTATGGGTTTAGCAACTTAACCATAACTACACAGCAACTACCGCGGGCTGTGTAATATGGGGGTGGGTAAGGGTATAGATTAGGTTGCAGGGAAGTGGGGGGGTTTGTGGAGGTTCTCCTCTGCATTTTAGACTAAAATAAGGTCAAATAAATTTGATAAAATGTGATTAGGTCACATGTTTTAGGTCAAATAGACCCACACCATCCTCGCCTCTCTTTGGCCCCCACCCTTGCTTCTCACATCTCTTCATCTTTACCACACTCTGCCATACAACACTCTAAACCTCCCATGATACCTCTTCCTTCTGCATGCACATCACCTTCATCCCTCTATCGCCCATCATACAACACTGTGTGTCCCCATCCATCCCCACTCATCCCTCTCGACCCCTAATCACACTTACTCCATTCTCTCTACCTCACACTTGTCCCACTAGCCTCTGCCTACCCTATTGTTCCCATGCTAGATCTACCCACCCTTTGTCATACCTCCCTATGCAAACCACCCACCATACATCATCCCTGCCTACTTGTACCCCCAGCTCATCCATGTCTACCATGTTCACCCATGCCTTCCATCTTCCACCTATACTCACTCTAGCTTTTCCCTAAAATAAGCATGCTTACTTTAAAAGTTACAAACACATCTGCTAGTTAGTGTTTGCTGGCATATGACATGAGTGATATCCATAGTAAAAATAACTACATTCATTAGAGTAAAGAGACATTTTTCTACTAGTCCAATTACTGATGTCATATGTCTGGAAACAGTAGCTGCAATCATGGTTGGAATTACGGAATAAGTAGAGCCAACACATTTACTACAATATTATCTATACATATAACATGTAATAAACAATAACAAATGCCAAAACAAGTGAATTTGTCAATGTTTGTTTTTAGAAGTAACCACTAAACTAGCACCTCCCCTCAGGTGTTGGGCTACGTCTGTCCTACGCACCCTCCACGCTTTTTGATTTTTAGCCTGTCTGACAACAGATATATGTAAGTGTGCTATTTATTGTTTACCTGTTGTCTTGTTCACGTTTTTTAATGTTAGACAGTAAGCCTCCTTCCTCATTTCCACATTGATTGTGTGCAGGATTGGATTCCATACCCACTCACTGAAGGGTCCTTCATCAGTTCCGCTGGTCAATGGGACTGCAGACAGTGGAATCAGACATTTTGCTGTTGTGGTGCTTTCAACTGCAATGCTGAAATTAATGGCTGGAAGGTTTTAATTAAAATCCTCTGGGCAGTCATCCAGACCATCGTTTTAAAGTCTGCCATGCCATTACACAACTCTTTGTGCAAGTTAGATGCAGTACCTTCTAAAAAGACTCAGTCCAAACCAAACTGGTAGGTCACATTTGTTCTGCATGAGACCACAAGCAACCCCACAAATGTGTCTGCATCATTGGCCCACACCAGTGATATGTACGTTGGTTCTGTAGGAAAAGCAAGCACAGGATCCCCACTCAGGAATATTTGTCCTAATCAGATTTAGAGTGATTTAAACCACTTGGAATGCTCTGAGCAACCTTCCATGCAATGGTTTTTCAGAAGCCATACAACTATAGAATTGCAAAGACATTATACAAAGCTTGCATTGTTCCACCTCAAACGGGCAAGTCCAGAAAGAACCACTTGGTCACATCCCTTCAGCAGAAGACCACTAGAAATCCACTCAAAGATGTGTTTGAGCCATTTTGGACCTCATCATTGAGATGTAACCTGGGATTCTAATCACTACAAACTCAGGACCAACACCTGGGCCACCCCACTCATGGTGAAATACGCTGAAAAGTGAAAGTTGGAAGGTTTGGAATGAATCAACGACTACCGGCAACACTCTGAGAAACTGTACAGACCATTGAATGTCATCCTGCTATGTTATTACAGAAGGGGAAAGACTGTTTGCAAAGCAGATGATCCCACTCCAAAAGGTGCAGTCTAGCCCAAACCACTAGTTTATATCAGGGGTGCACAAGACCACAAGCAACCCCAGATATGTGTCCGTTTCATTGTGCCACATCAGCAGGTGGAGCTTGGGTCTCTCTGCATTGCAAACTTGGGTCCCACCTCTGGGCATCCCTGTCTCACTCACAGGTTGACAAATAACACACAGAAAAGTAGAGGCTGGAAATATTTTAATGAATCATAGACCATTGCCTGCCATGTAATTATAGAAGGGAAAATAGCAATGTCCAAATTTGATATGGTCCCACACTACAAGGGGCAGACCATTCCAAACGGCGAACTTACATTGCTTCTGCACAGCACCATTAACAACTCCTGATGTGTTAGGCCATCATTGGGCCTCATCAGTGAGGTGTAGCTTAAGTGTCTAGGCAAAGCAAACGTAAAACCCATACCTGGGCAGACCTGTCCCAATTTGGGTACTAAATACACCACTGCGATATAACAGCTGGAATGTTTTGAATGAATCAAAAATCACTTCAAAGTCCTTGGCAGCTAACAAGCCCCTCGTTTTTCAGTCTGGCATGCCATCCAGAAGGAAACGACCATGTGTAAATCATGCATGATCCCATATTCAAAGTGGAAGTGCAGCCTGACTACCAGGCCACATCTTTTCTGCACTAGGCCATAAGCAACCCAGACATGTGTTCAGCCTCATAAACCTCATCAACCAAAGAGTTGGCTCTTTGGGAAGCTCCATGACGGCCCAGTCCCTGGCCCAGTAGGACTGATTCTACCTTGCAACATTCCTCCCTGACATATTTATCATATTTACTCACTACCTCGACCACACTCTACACTTATCTCTGTTGCTGTTTTATGTCTTTGTATACCCCCATGTCTAAAATTACCTGTATTTCCTGTAAAATTACCTGTATTTCCTGTAGAATTTACCGTATTACTGTTGATCTTCATGTTCAAAATTCTGTAACCTTTGTAAAAGCTTTGAGTGCCCAGTTACCTGAGGGTTCGGTGCGCGGTACAAATAAAGAAACTAAACTAAACTAAACTAAACTAAACTAAACTAAACCTCATTAAAGGGTTATAGCTTGGGTCCCCAGGCACAGCAATCTCTAGACCCATTATGGGCATAATAATCCTTCTCAGAATGACAAATGCATGACTAACATGTTACATCTGGAGCTGGTAATGCTCTGAACCATCCAGGCAATCATCGATCAGCATGCCATGTAAAACAGCCATGGTACTATCCTAACAATAGCAAACATTTCTGGGGATATGTGTTTTTCCATGCAGAGGGCAGGTGGGCTAGCAGTTAAGACTTGACTACTTCCGCATATACTATTGATATTATGGAGAAATGTGGGGTACGCCATCCTATTTAAGGCTCCTAGAACCTCAAACTGAGTAAAAATGTGAGGTGTGGTCACCAGACTACTCCTACAGAAGCGGCAGATCCTATGATTAATAGGTGTTTTGGTCCATGTCCCCAGCGGCATCATAGTAGGCAATGCGTTAAATCTAAGACACATTATAAATCGTGGCAAGGCTTGGTCATAGCTCTTTACCACATAGTCAAAGGTACAAGTTGACAGATGCCTTGTCTTGCAAAGTCCTGAAACCTCTTTGTGGTGAATAAATAGTCAACATTATTTGCTTTATCCCAATTAAAGACTTTCTCCTGTATTTCCTTCCTGGTTGCGCCATAATCATATTTCACTGTTGTTGCCCAACCTGTTTCTTCATAAAAGATTTTACAAGGAGTAAACAGATCTTATTCTAATATGCAATCTTCCTTGCCTTCATTTGGAATAGTAGCAAAGAAGTTCAGTAATGAGGCTTTCTTACTACTATCCACTAAAATCTACAATGCCCAATCGTTATTTGAGTGAGAATGGAGCAAAGGCCAAGTTCACTTCTAACGGCTTGAATCAGTGTTGTGGTTAAGCCTACGACAGGGCATCAGAGTTTCCCCTCCAGTCTATTGACCCATTTAATTTGCTTTTCTGTGTAGCATTCAAGACCATATAGACTTCCCAAAGATTTGCTTGTCATACAAACATTGATCAGGCCCTCAAGGGATAAACCATCCTTGATCCTAATTGAATTCTTAATTTCACCAAATATTTGGAACGTTTTGGGGACAATGTTCCAACTATTCATGACCCAGTGTAGAGCTGATAGACCTGCCTAAAGAGATATTACTATTGACAACATCAATGCAAGTGTTGGCTATTTTCCAGGCATTCTTTTTATATTCATTTTTCCCTATCTCCCCAATCTTCGTTTTGTTGTAATTAATTTGAAGATAATTGGCATTAGCATAGTTATGTAAGGCTTGCAGAGATCGTTGTAGTCCAAGAGGGGTGTGCTTGAAAATAACTCTGTCATCTGCACATGATAACCAAAGCCAATCTCTGCATGTTCATACAGGGAGAATGATTATTACTGCTATGTATGTGTTCATATAGATCTGCCACATAAATATTGTAGCGTAATAGGGCAAGAACACATCGTTGCTTAAGGCCAAAATTAGTTTTAACAGGAACTGATAGGTAGCCTATGGAATTTACTCTAATGGTAAAAGAGGCCTGTCTAATTAGATTACATAAAACAGGCAGAATATTGAGTTTAGCCAATAATCTGTGGCGATCAACACTGTTGAAGGCCCCAGAGTAATCAATGATTGCTAAAT
Source organism: Ambystoma mexicanum (assembly GCF_040938575.1). NCBI lineage: Eukaryota > Metazoa > Chordata > Amphibia > Caudata > Ambystomatidae > Ambystoma > Ambystoma mexicanum. The sequence goes on from NC_090934.1 coordinate 528,977,372, forward strand.
GGAGGTTCTTCCGGTATTGTCAACATTCTCCTAATTAGAAATTGATTTTTTCCAAATATTATGTAAAGTACGCATGCCTCCCCGAAACCCATTTTATTTGCAAGAGATTATTATTCATATCTGATGTCCTAACGTCTTCTAACAGAATGTTATTAAAAAGGTTACATGAAGAGTCAATTACAGCGAGAAAGCTATAGTTTGAGGCAAAATTCAAAAGCCCCTTTTTGTGAATGGAATAATTATCGACTCTCACCACAATTCGGAATAATTTCAGATTTTCATATGTAATTGAATAACGTATGCACGTATGCAGCATATGAGTCCACATTAATGGGTCCTGCTTTATAACAATATTTGCTATTCCATCAGAGACGGAGGCCAAGGAAGAATTTAGATGTGGTATAATTTGTAACAATGTCTGATAGTTTTATCGTAATTATAGCAACAATTCTTCATCTCAGGTGGCAAGCTAAAATACAATCTTGATTCTTCAACACAGTACAGAGAAGTAATCTGTTCTTACCAGACAATCTCAGAAATCATATTGATTTAATTTTGGTCATGTACATTCATATGTTTTTGGTAGATATGCCAACCTTTTTTGTTAGAATTATATTTCAAGGCATTGAAGATGATTTGCCATTGAGCATTTGCCAGTTGAGTGCCTGTAGGTTATTAACCAGTTTCTATATCTGGTTTTCTCATTACTGATTGAAACAGGTTTTGTAGTGGTACTCACATATTTGGATTTTTAATTGTCCTTAAATGGCTCTGCATCTTTTTAATTGTTATCTACTATGTGAATATCATATGTTAGGGAGAATTCTCCAGAATGGCTAATTTCCCTTACCTACTGAGTCCCTCAGCAGCTTTGCTGGATTTCTAGCATGTATTTTTTTCACCTAGTAAGAGTGTGAGTCTTTTTTTCCCCTCTTACATGTGTTTTTTGCTGCGTGTTTAACATGTTTGTGTTCATAGACTGTGGAGCTTCACCTACTCCATAGGCATCATCTTTTTACTGTGTGTCACACAGCACCTTTAGTGCAGTGACACAGGGTTGTCTTTTTCAGACTTCCCACTTTAAACTCCATCTCCTGGGACTGACTACTGTCTCCCAGAACATGTAAAGTTGCCATTGACTTTATTAGTCTTTTTAAAAGCACAGACCCAGTACAAAGTATCTTACATAGAGTACTGGAAAGGGTTAATAGTTATACCTTTTTGTCTGTTTCTCATGGAACATTATTTCATTTCCCTTTCTTTAAGATTTGTCTGGTGGCAGTGGTATCTACAATATTTTTCCTGCCGCGGTCTTTGAAAATAGCCTTGGTACTGTTTTAGGCTAAATTAGTAGCATCGAACTTTAATCCGCTGGACCTCATTTACTTTTATTTGGTTCCGGCTAGGTTTATTCACCATTTCTTTTTGTAAAGGTTGTTCTTGTGTTTCACTCTGCATGCCAAACCAGGTTTGGTTCCTTTGTTCGCCGTCCTTTGGCAGGCTTCTGCACAGAAGCCCTCCTTAGGTGCCTAACAGACTGGGTAGACAGGATATGAGGCAGGGGTTTTAGGACCCCTGCACAGGGTTGCCTCGGAAACCCAAGTCACACTCTTTTTTGATTGGCTAGGTGACTGTCCTGCCAGGACAGCCAACCTTCTGTGTGATTGACAGCCAGGCTGTGTGAATGGCGGATAACTGCATAAAAAGCAGGTCTCTGGGACTTGGAAGGCAGAGTCGCCACTGGATTGAGAGAACCAAAGAGAAGCTGAAAGAACAGGACCACTACCATGACTGAACCTCCCGGTAAAGCCCTGCTGCGGGTCTGAATCTCCAAATTTCGACGACAGAGAAGATCTTCAAAGAATATTCTTCCCTTGATCTGGTGGGACCAACCAGTTCGCCAAACACCAAGCAAGGCCTCCCTCCCCTGGTGGAATTTGATGTGCACAGCTGCAGTGAACCGGATAGCCAGGAGGACTGGACCCTGTTTGGGCTTTAAGGAGCGCACCTTTTATTCGTTGCATTGTTCTGCTGCTAGTTTCTTCCCTGGGCAATTCAGGACCCTCCAGTCTTCCTCCTTCGTGTCAGTCTGACAGTCGCTTCAGGAAACATGAGCCTGCAGGAACTGCCAGGAAATTCTGCCTCAGCTACAGTATTATTCTTCTTATGCTCACTTTACTCTTGAGATAAGTCCTGCTGCTTAGCCATTGCTACCACTTTACTTTGTATTACGGGCTTGTACCAAAGGTGAATTTGTACTTAGACTTGTAGTCTTAATTGTGCGTGCTGTTCCCAAAGGGTACTCCATATGATTCTGCCTAACGTCATATACTAGCCTTCCCAGTGTAACATACGCTGTTCTAGCATATATAGCATAAGGGTCAATATCGGTCGGTAATTCATAAGGTCACTTCTGTCTGATTTCATTTCTGTTGTGTACATTCATGTGTTTTTGGTAGATATGCCAACTTTTTTTAAAATAATTATTTTTCAAGGCATTGAAGATGATTTGCCATTGAGCATTTGCCAGTTAAGTGCTTCGAATTACTAAACAGTTTTTATATCTGGTTTTCTCATTACTGATTGAAACAATTTTTGTAGTGGTACTGAAATATTTTGATTTTTAATTGTCCTTAAATGGCTCTTCATCTTTTTTTTATTTTGATCTGCTATTTGAATATCATATACTAGCTGTTCCCGGTGTAACATGCACTGTTCTAGCATATCTTAAGGGTCAATATCGGTCAGTAATTCACAGGGTCACTTCTGTCTTCCTTCTTAAATATCAGGATTACCATTGATTGCTTTCAGGAAGGTGACATAGGTCTCTGTGGCTTATTAATGGTCACCACGGATCGCTTCCAGGAAGGTGGCGTAAGTCCCTGTGACTTATTAATGGTCATTGAAAAGGCTAAACAAATAGGTAGGTGTATTCATTTGATTTTTAAAGGCATATTTGTATCTGATGAAATGAGAGGTATGCACAGTATAAGAACAGTATCTAAGTTCCACCGATTACGCATGCCTCTATAATGTGTCTTTGTAGATGCATAATTGTCAACCCTGTTCCATTGCAGAGTCCCCATGATGGCATAAAATCGTGTAGTAGCATAATTCCAGCCCCCACTTTCAGTTTTAACTCATGAGGAGGCATTTGTCCTACAGCATTTCACGCTTTAGAAACTGAAACGTTGTGCCACTAATTGATTGTTCATTGACACTAGTATCCTATGCACTGTGTTAAGAGAATTGGAGTTGGAAAGGAGTAACTTGAAATTCTTCTGAATGTTTGTGAAAGTGGAAGGTGAATGTGTCCGCGTAGAACCATGCTCATTCTGTTTATTAAAATGATAGCTGTTTTTGAATCAGAAGGGCACTCAGAGGTGCAGTTTGATAGTTGGACAGCAGAGGGCAAACTAACAATGATAAATTGCATCAGCTGAGTACGGAAACATACCTAAGCATTTTATATATAGATGTTTGAGTAATACATCAATGCCTTATTGTTGGCTTCTAAGCACCAAACAAAGCATGTGAGGATCTCAATAATCTCATTCAAGCACATGTAAGGAAAGTCATCCAATTGTGGACATACAATTTAAATATAGCATTATTGTGTTTGTTTCGTCCTTTTATATTGCCACAAATATTACTGTGGCATATTCACCTTGTATTTTATCTTACAGAGTTGAAATTATTTATTTCAAAACTCATTTTACAATAGAATTATCACTTAAATGTGTGTGATTAAATTGATATTGTTCAACCAAATTCTTAATTTTAGTGGAAATGAAAAAAATAATCTATTCTACTGGATGGCTTTCCATGTAATTAGGGCCCATTTCACCTTCCTCTACAAAATTCTCAATAACCCTATCCTTCAAAAAAGTGAATCAATTTCTCTGCCTTAAACATCTGTGTTCATTTAGATCTTCTTGGGATGGAAATGAGTATATCCCACCCCTCTAAGCGCTTTCAGGTGAGGCAAATCCCCTATGAGTGCAGTGTATACGGGGGAGAGAACCTCACTATGTAACTCGGTGCAAAAGTAATATAGCGCGAACAGTAGATGTATGGCATTGGGAGACACATAGAAAGAAACACCATTTTGTGGTTATGACAAAATCCTAGGCTTGCATGACCGCGCTGCAGCAACCGAACTCCATGCAAAGATTTCACTAAGCCCCAACATCATTAAGGCAGAATGAATCTGCACCACCAGTTCTCACCGAAGTCCACTTCGTTCATGACCCTTCACTGTTGCAAACATTTAGTGTCTTTCAGAGGAATGGGCCCTGCAAAAGTGTGAGACAACCCCAGGCTCTTTGTGGTGTCCATTCATCACCCCTCTGCTGCCAGCAGGCCTCTAAGCCCCACCCAGCCAGCCCAAAGCCAGGCCCACACCACTGACCTGACCTCCACACCCCTGCATTCCAGAATAAGCAAGCGACCCCCCTGTCCTAGCATAAACCAAAAGGCCATAAAAGATCTAGGCATGCGTGACTGTTTCACCCCTCAGCATAAAATACATCCTTCATAACATGAGGTACACGGAGGGATAAACTATAGATCAAAACCCAGGTGGAGACCTTGGGGGTATGAGAGGAGCAGTATCAATGAAGCCCAGATGTGTGGGTCAGTGTGACTGTATTGCCATGAGGGTATTGTTGTTTTTCAGTCATAGTACTGGACTTCCAGCTCAAAATAAAGGCTATATAATGTTCTCAGCCTTAACAGTAAATATTGTACATTTTTGCAGTACATGATGTACTTAAGGCTGTTCTTCTGTAGCCTACTGTGTGATGTCTACTAATTCATGGCTATGCACTTTTTGTTGTTTAGCTGTTGATTGCTAGACTTGCTCTTTTGCATCTGGACTAATACACAAAAAGTATGTTCTTAACCAAATGTGCAATACATTTTGTTATATGCTGACAAATGAAAAATGTTGCAATATAATTGCACTTGACTGTGACATTCTGTGCTTATGAAATCCTGTCACATAGGCAAAATTAAAATTAAAAGTATGGCCAAAGTTAACACATCAGTCAAATAATTGCAATTTAGTTGCAGACCAGAATAAGTTTCCTGCCGAGACAAACCCTTTTTTGTTATATTCTACATGTCCCCAGTCCTGATCAGCGTAGGGGGTGGTCCTCAATTATATAAACATGCTGCATGAAGCCTGTCAATTCTGCTCTTACTCTTGTGACATTGCAGGAATAGTATCTCACCTCTCTCGAACAGGCATTGTAACAAATGAATCGGGTGGCTTTAGGGTCACTCCTCATCCCTTTCTATTGGTTAACAAGCTCAAACAAGCATGCAGTGGATGTTGAAAATGACGGACATCACTGACTTTTTTCATGTATAATCTGGGAAACGGACATAAAATTCTGCATTGTACTAACTCTAAACAAATTATAGACACTGAAATGCTTGCTGTGGGTAATCTTCCACTCCCATTATCCCCCACATCTTTAGGGGATGGATTACCTTCTATGTTGCAGGAAGCACTGTCAGGGCTTCTTCCTCTTGTTCATGTCCACCTGTTCACTAATCCCACTGTGGGCAATGCATTAAAGTCACAGCCAATAGTTTCCCTCCAAGAAATGTGGTTAACCACCTCCCCTGCCACTGCGCAAGTGGAACTAGGACACCCATATGGCAGCTTAATATCACTAATAATATTGTGTAAGGAAATGGTAGTGGTGGGGAGAGTGGGCGTGTGCTTTGCCATTATGGCTACCCATGTTCAAATCCTGGGCAATAATTGTTTTGAATCTTCTGATCGTAAATATATATTGGCCCACTTGCACTTGTACTGAAGAGGATGCCATTAATCAAATCAATCTCTGCATTAATGATTGGATCAAGATTTATGTGGTAGACCAAGTTATTGTGCTTGTTGACTTAAACTCTGACTGTATAAATTGCACTCCCTTGGATAACCATATTTCCCTTAGGGATTCTCGAAAGTCCAAATAACAGACCGGAAGAATCTGGATTGAGGGGTTAGGTGGCATGGGTTTGTCTCCATTGAATGGTACTGTTGTTGATGACATCCCAAGCTAACCCACCTGGTTAAACATGATAGTCCAACCGACTATTGATTACATCTTTGTGAGAAGATGGTTGTTTGAGAAATGTACCTTGCCAAAGATTGAGAATAGTGGTTTTAGTGATCATGCATTGCTGGAGGAAAGTTTTGAAGATTGTTGTGCGTTGATGGGGGCTTCTTGGTCCCACCAATGTGGAAACTAACACAGCTGGCAACAGAATAAAATGGAAACCAGGCTCAGCCTACTGAGTAAATGATGCCTGCAGCAATGTGCTTGCTTCATCCACTGATAATTGGAAAAATAATACTTTCACAGTGGATAAGTTTGAAGGGTTTGTGAGCGGGCTCCTTCATTCAACCTTGACCAAGAGGAATCATGTGATGTTGCCTAGAATTAAGAAACATCTGCATGTGTATAATGAGGATGTCACCCTTAGAAAAAGGGAAATGAGAGGGTGATAAGACAGATAGGATATAGGACTGATTCAAATTCTTTGCTAAAGGGTCCTTGGATCGGTCGATTGAGACAGTCCTACAAGAATTGGTTTCACGGTAGTGAAGCTCAAAGGTGTCAAGATGACACTGAGACCATGTTATCAACCTTGCACAATAAAAATGCCCAGGTTTTTGGAGGCTAGTTGATAAGGTAGGCATCTCTCAACCTAACAAACAGATAAACTTGATGTCACAGAATGACTAGGTGTGTCATTTTCAAACCTTGCATGCTCGACCTGAAGGGAAGGCGTTCAGCCACAGAAGTGATTTCTCTAGTAAAGTTATGAGCAGTATTTTAAACTTCAACTATGAGAATGTACTTGACATCATTGATAAGATCAGTACCTCTTGCGCCCCATGCCCGGATAGATTGTAGAATTTTCTATTGAAGTGTGAAGTGCTAGCCTGGGAAAATACTCTGATTTATCTATTTGAAAATGTGGTTCAGGCCAAGTACTTCCCTGAATCATTGTCATCCGCGCATGTTGTGCCCATTTATAAAGGGGGAGCAAGATTTGACCCCACCAACTATAGACCAATCACCATTTTGGATGTCGACAGCAAGGTGCTTGCTTACAATTTGTTGCAACAACTTGAGCTGTGGGCAAACGAAAAGGGAGAATTGAAAAATGGTAGATTGTGTGAAGGAAACAAATGGACACATCCCTGAATGGTCTGATGCTAAAATGCATTCAACATCTGGCATAGGAAGGGAAGCATGATTCTTTTTATATATCATGAATACACCTTACGGTCACATTTGATCCAGTCGGCTGCAATATCTTATTGTCTAAATTGAGCATGTGGGGCATCCCAAACAAATGTTTGAGGATGCTAATTGGCTTGTCTGCAAATTCCAGCATTCAGGTCCGACTGAACCATGAAGGACAAATGTCTCACCAAATTCCAACATTACGTGGGGTCAGGGAGAGTTGTGTTTTAGCATCCTGCCTGTTTAACCTATATATGGCTGATATATGTTATCATCTCAAATCTGCTTCGCTGGTAACTCTGAAATTGCATAAAGAAACTGTTCTGGATGGCTCACTCCAATGACCTCTTAATTTTTCATTGCACCATTGTAGGATTGCAGCGCTTGATCGAAGGTCTCTCGTCTGGATAGACATTCCCTGCAGATCAATCCAGAAAAGACTCAAATAATGCAATGCTCCAGATGCAAAATGCAATCTACCTTTTGTTGGCGTATTGGGACCTAGCCTGAGAAGAGTGTTGATGACCTCCTCTGTTTAGGGTTCTTTATTACAGCAAAACCAGGTAAGATGAAACTACGCAACTGGTTAAAAAGTCACGCCTCCCCCCTTGCAAACCAACTATCTATGGTGGACGCATTATATGGTAAATTTTCATTACTACAGGCAGTTCGATATTATGAAGGGAAAACTATTCTCATGATCCTATATGGAATGGAAGTGTATGCTTTATTCATTCAGGATCATTTGCTACTTCTTGAGGCCCTGATTTGAAGGAGAGTACTTCATATCCAGGGCTTAGTTCCTTTATGTGCCATACGATATGATCTGGGTATTGTCTCAATGAAGGCAAGAGCACATTGAACGTGTTTGTCTCTTTTGAGGGAGATGATATGCCCCATTGAAGGTTCTTTGTTTGCAGATCTCAAGGTTGCCTTGTTGAAGAAAGGTTGCCGGCTCGTAGAAGATCTCTATGAGTTTGCCTGTTATCTTCTTATTGAAATTGACAGCTCATTAAGTGAATTAATAGGAAATTCAACTAAGGTTAAATCCTCCTGATACTAATTTGATTGAATTCGTACAAAAGAGGATTTGCATGCATATGCATCACAGGGGCACTTGAACGAGGACCATAAATAGCTGGGTACCCTTGCACCCTATATTGCAATTTACCCAAACAAGAGTACCCGGTTTCTCTTTCTGTATTTCCGTTGGATTCATCCTCAATTCTTTTACCCATGTATCCTCCTTATGGGTGGTCAGGGAAAGGCTATAGTTCTTGGCTTCTGGCTCTGGGGTGGAGTATGCAAGGGAGGATCACCTGGGTGGAGGAGACTAGGGGAGAGGGGATGAGGTTCCCTTAGGTGACACATGGTATCCCCCATTTTCCCTTTCACAATGGGTTTTCTGTACCTCAAGCCTTTATGAGCTATTGTCAATCATTTCTCTGTTTTTCAGTTAAAACATTCCCCAAGAAACACAAGTTTGGTGCTGGGAACAAGAGAAACACATCCTCGCTTTATTAGCAGGCACACATAGAGACATCAGTTGTGTATTGCGACAAGTAGGCTAGGAAGAATATTCACAGGACTCCTGTTACAACTGTGAGCTGTCTCGTCCATTGTGGACCAATCAACCTGGCAGGAACTGTAAAAGCAGGACGTTCTGTTAAAATGGAGTCACCTGTGGAAGCAGGTCAACTGCCTGCTGGGCCAAAGCAGACCTCTCTGCGAAGGTGACGTGGTAAGTGGAGCGCTCGAGACCCTTTGGAGGATGCAGAGTGTATGCAACGCGAAGCACAGCGAAGCAGAAGGACACTCGATACCGGTGGCGGGCCGAGAAAGGGGAACCGGCATGACCAGGTCAAGCTGTAATATGAGATGCAAGCTACAGGAGAAGCATCGCTGGGTGAGTGAAGCCACGAAGGGACACTGGGAGACTGATGAGGAGCTACACGAGAGAGAAAGAGAGCTCATGGCAGCAAGATGCCTTGCTGGAATGTCGTAAGCTCTGACCGGTCAGTCAACCAAGCACGGGGGACACCGGGACAGCAGGCGAGCATGCAAAGCTAGCAATGAACACTGATTTGAATGAAAGCAAGTCTTTTTTTGAATACCCATCCAATTTAAAATGAGAATAGGCACTTTTGAATACTGATCTGAGTGAAAGCAAGTTTGTCAACCTTCCTGATACAAGGAACTGTGTGATTTGAGAAATCAAGTATCAGTGCTCACGCATTGGCAAAGGCCAAGAGAATTTAGGGAACTTTATGATATGAGAAAACAAGTATTTGCAAGAGCCACGAGAGGCATTGGTGAACGAGCATTGGCAAGAGCCATGTGAATATAAGGAACTGTATGATATGAGATTGCAAGTATTGGCAAGAGACAGGATATATGAAACTGCAAAAAGTGCATAGTGGCAAACCAAGCCATGATACAATAGCAAGAGGATGTGATGTGTGAATGAATCAAGTACCATTGTCAAGCCTAAGCAAGTGGTGCAAGTGGTGCACTTGGTCTATGCCTAGACCAAGTGCACCACTTTATGAAAAAGCCACTGAAAGTACCCACAAAGAAGGTTGTATTTGAATAGCAAGGGACTCTTGTGTGATCTGAAGTCAACACATTGAACTGTTCATATGAATTGGTGAAAGGTAACCAAATCGGAAGAGCTGGAAAGTGTCCCAAGGAATTGTGTTGGTTTGGAAAATTGAAACACTTGAACTCTTGGGGGAGGGAACCCCTGTGTCTTGTGAACTATTTTCAACTTGGGGAAGGGAACCCTGTTTACATGCGGAGAGCTGAAAGAAGCTCTGAACTTTTATGTGAACACAATTTATTTTGATGCTAACATCCTTACACATTGTATACATGTAGATGTGAGGGCAAGTATAGGTTGTGGACACAGAGAGACATTTTCGTGGACTTCCTGACACAGACTATCCTTAGTTTTCTTTAGGTAGGGAAATCCACCCTTAGCATTGGGCAAGTTAGACCTTGTTCCTTCCTGCCTTTTCAGTTAAATAGAAATAAGTAGACCAAACTTTAATCTTTTGTCTGTGTCTGCTTTGTGATGCCTTCACCCAGTACATTTGGTTCTAAACTTTGGAGAGTAAATAACATAGAGCCAATCTTCTAGTAACTTCCTGAGATTGTGATTCAGCAACAGATTGATGAGCTGGTGCCTGGGTCTAAAATGCAATGTGTGTGAGTAAAGCAGCAACTGCACATGGCATGAAAAAACCTGGTAAAGGCAGGTGATGTTTGGGCTGATGTAGCTCACAAGTGGTTCAACAAGGGAATCATGGCCCAAAGCTGTTCCTGATTTCTGAATTGCTTGCAGGATCATTCCAAGTTCCCCAGGGATAAGATGATTTCTTTTGTTTGTCACCCCAACTCCAGGGATCATGGCTGGCACCTACAAGGGATACTTCACCTCCAATTAACAGGGTAATTGTTCCAGTGTAGCCAGCAGAGAATCCTTGGTCAACGGCAGTTCACCCCCACTGTTCCCTATGAATGGTCAGGGGACATAGCTTGCCTCTGCCTTTCATGCATTCTGTCTTCACTACTATAGCAAGAGACATTGGAGCAGGCTAAACTCCACAACAGAGTTTAACATCCATTGAATCATAATTATCCTTTTAAGAGTCAAAAGAAATGTAATAGAATGAAGGGGTGCCACTCCCCTAATAAGTGCAAAATGTCACAGGTGAGCATCTGGAGGATAGCTCATGGGCAAAGCACTCGCCTCAGAAGCAAGGCGATGCCAAGCAACACTTGTTCGATCCCAGAGTCTGCGCTTAGAAACCTCTGGGTGTTAAGCGCGTTATAAATAACTAATTATATATTTTATATTATATAGTGATCCAGAAAAAGCCTACCATAAAAGGTAAAATCCAGGTTGTTGTAACACGTATCCTTCACCTAATGTCATTCCACTCAGCTGACACAAGTATGATGTTAAATTGTTGTGGCTGTGTAATTGTGTGCTCGCAAACAGCCATGGCTTATATTTAAAGAAGTACTTGCCACCAGACTAAGGCATCCCATTTGTATAGTTTAGATCAGAGGGAGAAAAGTCTGCCTGCAGCAAATTTGTGTTCCAGCAGCAGTCAGGAATGCATGTTTGATCTTTGAATCTGCCCCGTGCCATTGCAGAGCTAGGTTCGGGTGTCCCTATAAGCTATATTACCAAAAGCACTTGTTTGCAACATAACATTTTTTGAAAGGTAGGTCCGATTAGCTCACCTACCTTTCAGAAACTACATTACCCACATAATTATAGATAATAAAAATCAAAAAAGTTCAGGCTTCTCCACCCTCACCAAAGGGCATTTTGTAACATTTATATACCTCTCTCAGGATGTTGTCTAATTGAATTGACCATGTAAAGTTCTTAAACACTATCTCTTCTCCATCTCATCTTTCTTCTATACTACTAATTCTCTAGAACAGTGTCCTAACACATTCAACCTATGGGGGAATCTTCTTCTTTACATTGTTTGGTTTTGGCATTGATTGCCACAATCAGTGCTCTGGTCTGTGAGTCAGTTTTCCCTATGAACTCTTGGTGTCTTTCTAAAGGTTAAACCTCCACATAAGTATGGCCCTCAATTTCACTTATCCTTGTGTGTTAGGTATGGTTAAAAAAATAAAAATTAAAAAAGAAACTAGGCCCATGCTCCTAGGTTTTCAATAGCTAGTCCTCTATCTTGGTATCAGGCAATATTGTCATTCAGTGGCAATGACCCAGCGTTTCCATTGGATGCTCTGCAAGTGATTTTCTTTGCTTATGAGCAGTGTCTGCATATGCAGCAGGCAAACTGACACTGGGGATTTTTCCCTTCTGCTGATTGTTTTCTGTGACTGCTTGCTCCATGGTTAATGCCTGTGCAGACTTGACATGTGCATGGCAAAGAGCCCTGCTCCATCTATCCATGGGTCTAGCACCTCTTGTATTTTCCCCCATGAGTTGAATTCACAATTCACCTTTTCTTGGTCCTATTTTCTCAGAGTTATTTCTCTCTGCCACATTTCTGACATATTAGTATTGTACTGGAACTCCCCCTTGTTACCCATGTGACATGTGGCTCCCTGGATGTTAATAGGGATGTCAACTGGTATGGGTGACTGCAGGCCACAACACCGGACACTGATGGAAGTACTTAAGGGGTTCAGTGGGGTCCTCCATAAACCATCTCCAAGGGTCACATACCCTAGCTGGTCCCCAGAGTTTCTCAGTCTCCCTCAATGGGTACTTCAAGGGTGAACTTCAAGGGTGAATTTCAAGGGTGAACTGTACACATGTCACATCCATGGTGCTTGCCTTTCTGAAACTGTATTGGCTTTAGGCCCAACATGTTATTTTACTTTCTGAATAGCACCTACAATGAAATCAGTCAAAGCACCCTCTTCTTATACCATTTCAGGCAACAAGTAAACAATATGACATACAAATACCGCTAGATTATGCAAATTAAATAAAATCTTAAAAGAAAGCTAAACATATTTCCCCATCAAAGGGGCAACCCAGTAGGTCAAATACATTTTCAGGCATGATGGGTTGTGGTGAAATCATGCTACTTGTTATCACAATAATACAAATAATCCGATTTATATGTTAGTCTAGAACAGCAAGATAAAATACATAAATATAACAGTAACATAAAATAACAAGGGGTCCTAAAAAGAACTTGAAATCTACTCATGTAGCGGGGCCCCCTGCAGTGCAGGAGGGTCTTCCTCACCAGGTCTCGTGGGTCCCCGGCCCAGACCTCAACCATCAGGGTGAAAGCTTGGCATCGGAGGCACCCACTAGGAGTTAGAGCTGACTGTGATATATGGCACATGTCACATGCCACGTTCAGCTCCAACCCCTTCTCTCTCGGCTTCCTCAAAGCTCACATTTAGGAACCAGGAAGCTCTTGCAGCTTCCTGGTTCCTGTTTGGGAGCAGCATGGAGGAGCTGAGGGGGGCCTGGAAGGACGGACTGAAGATGCAGAAAAAGGTAAGAAGGCTTTTACATATAAACTATGATGTGTATTTTGCATGTGTGAAGTGCGTGTCAGATGTATGTATGTGAATGGTGAGTGAATGAGAAGTGATGTGATGAGTTTTTTTTTTAATCCTCTGGGTGGGTGGTGGCTGTGTACCTGTTTAGAGAATGCAATGCGTGGATGTAAGAGAAGGTGTGAGTGACTGGTGTGTGAATGAGAAGTGATGTGATGTGTGTTTTTGAATGTTCTGGGTAGGTGGGTGTGTGCCTGTGTAGAGAATGCAATGGATGAATGTAAGGAAAGGTGTGAGTAACTGGTGGATGAATGAGAAGTGATGTGCGTTTTTGAATGTTCATTATTATTTATTTTATTTATAGCATTTATAAAACACCCAAGCCCAGGGGTATCACAGCGTTTGTTACATGTTCATACAGATACAAGGACAGTAATTGGGTGCATTATGGACGTCAGTCATATTTGTCAAAGAGCCAGGTTTTTATGCTGTGCACGACTGTTATTTCTAATGTAAGACAGCAGAGTATTCTATAGTGTGGAGGTAGCAACTGCAAAGCTAGAACCTCCCACCCACAAATTTGCTCTTGTGACATGGAATGTCATGAGAAATGCTGGTGCCAGATTTTAAGGTACTTTGCAGTGTTTTTTGGTAGATACAGTCATTGAGGAAAGTTGGTGCATCAAAGTAGATACACTTGTGATCCAGGGTTAGGGTCTTAAAGTCGATTTGCGTATTTAAGGGCAGCCATGGTGTGTTTCGGGAAAGGATCAGAGCTGGTGCTGGTGTCAGCAAGTTGCTTGGCGACAGGAACTATTTGCTCAGCAAAATGAGTTTGGAGGTGTACACTGTGGAGCAGGATAAGGCATTGATGTGCCTAGCCATAGAGAGATCAGCTTATAGAGTGGGTGGGTGTGTGCCTATGTAGAGAATTCAATGCAGGTGTGAGTGACTGGTGGGTGAATGAGAAGTGATGTGATGTGATGTTTCTTTTTGAAGGTTCCCCTGTTTGCCTGTGTGGAGAATGCAATTAGTGGATGTAAGAGAAGGTGTGAGTGACTGGTGGTTGAATGAGAAGTGAGATGAAGTGTTTCTTTGAATGTTCTGGGTGGGTGGTTGAGTGTGCGCATGTGTAGAGAATGCAATTACTGGATGTAACTGAATGTGTGAGTGACTGGTAGGTGAATGAGGAGGGATGTGATGCATGTTTTTGAATGTTCTGGTTGTGTGCCTGTGTAGAGAATGCAATGAGTGGATGTAAGAGAAGGTGTGAGTGACTAATGGGTGAGTGAGAACTGATGTGGTGTATGTTTCTGAATTTTCTGGGTTGGTGGGGGAATGAGAAGTGATGTATGTTTTTGAATGTTGTGGGTGGGTGTTTGCCTGTGTAGAGAATGCAATGATTGGATGTAAGAGAAGGTGTGAGTGACTAGTGGGTGAATGGGAAGTGATGTGCTTTGTGTTTTTGAATGTTCTGGCAGGGTGGGTGTGTGCCTGTGTAGAGAATACAATGAGTGGATGTAACAGAAGGTGTGAGTGACTGGTGGGTGGATGAGAAGTGATGTGATGTTTGTTTTTGAATGTTCTCGGTGGGTCGGTGTGTGCCTTTGTAAAGAATGCAATGAGTGGATGTAAGAGAAGGTGTGAGTGACTGGTGTGTGAGTGAGAAGTGATGTGATGTGTGTTTTTGAATGTTCTAGGTGGGTGGGTTTGTGCATGTGTAGAGAATGCAATGAGTGGATGTAAGATAAGGTGTGAGTGAGTGACTGGTGGGTGAATGTGTATAAATGTGATGGTGTATTTTTGAATAATCGTGGGTGGGTGGGTGGGTAGGTGCTAGTGTGCCTGTATAGAGAATGCAATGATTGGGTGTAAGGGAAGGTGTGAGGGAGTGACCTGTGGGTGAATGAGTATGAATGTGATAGTGTGCTTGAATGTTCTGGGTGGGATTTGGTGTGTGCCTGTGTGTTGAATCCAGTTTGAGTGAATGTGAGAGTGGATGCATGGGTGAGTGACCCGTGGTAGAAAGGGGATGCATGTGTGTGTAAGACCATGGGAGAATGGGGGATCGCTGGAGCATTTTTTCCACACCCTTTATTGACTTTGCATGTTTTACTGGTATTTTTGGGTAGAGGCAAGTTCATGTGTGGCATTACCTGGCTAGACTAGACTGTCGTTTTGGTGAAGCCAGTCTAGCAATTGCCTACTGTGACATTCACAAAAGCAAGCATGATATGTAGTGTTTACTCCGCTAGACTGATTTTTTGGTGTAGCGGCCAGTACATTTATTACTGTAGCATGACATTTTATTAACTGAGCACCTATGATGAATCAAGCATAATCTGTTCTTATGGGTCTAGACTGGTTTACATTGGAACCAGTTTGGACAGGTTTTCATATTTTGACAAGTCACTTTAAATTACCAAACCAATGGGAGTGTGCTCTTACATAGGAGTACTGGCATATATTGACAGAGACAGTTTTGTGTCCAGTGCCAGTAATGATACTATAAAAAAAATCCTAAAGCGAACATGAGTAAGGTCTTATATGGGAATGCAAGCATATGTTGGGGGAATCCGCATGGGAAAAATGTATGGGCACAGACAGCATGACCATGTTCTTTTTATAATGGCATATATTGCAGTGACAGGCAGGATAATGCATTGGGAAATGCACTGTGCACTTTTGGTGACTTGCATCTATTGTACTTTTTTCATGATTTACCCTACAACACAAATTGTTGCACTTTTACCCATATTGTTGGCATTTTACCCACATGTTCACACAACGTATGCTGTGTAATGCCCCATTATTCAAAACATTTTCTCAGGAGACTGAGAAGAATCCCCCCTTGCCCACACCCAAACCCATTTTTCGTTAGTCCGGGTTCCCTCTGTATGCTTGGACGCAATCAAATTCTTGTGGCAAATATTTACACCCTCCAAAAAAACAACTCACTAATCACCACTGGTGGCTGGAAGATCTGTGGACAAGGCACCACCCCTTCTTTCTCTGTTACGTTAAACATGTAAGCTTTGATTAAAAACATATTTACTTCTTTCCATTGCAGTAGTGCATGTCCCTGCAGCGGCATAATCATCATGGGCACATGCAGAGGTCCGGATTGGCCTGGGGTGTGGCGTGCCCTGTGCTTTTCTAAGGAGCTTGGGAGGGGGCCCAGAGCGTGGCTCGCAGGGGAGCCACCAAATGTTGTGCTATGACTTTGGGCACCAATGGGTCTGACAAAGGGGTAGTGTGCAGTGCGCGCCTTGAAGTCTGCCAGTGAGTCCCCAGGTGAGAAGCCATCGTGGGTGTTTTCAATTTAAAATACCTGTGTGATAGCATGGATCTATGTGTGCAGCAATAATATGTCATTAAATGATGTTTTTATTTTAAGTACTCTGGCACCAGTATTATCCTTAGATAATAAAAACTATGGGGGTCTTTCGTATATTGAAAGAACATTTCCCAGGTGTCTTGCTCCAGCAAAGATAACATTATCGTGTGTACTCCCCTGCGTGCACGCAGACAGTCTAATACGTTTCTTCTATCCTAGTGGTAGCTGACTCATAGATACATTTATAACCAGGGAATTGTGTTGCTACTAAATCCCGGTCAATGATTTATATTTCAGGCCTTGCTCATGCAGAATTTTTCCCCTGGGTAAACAGAAGCGCATGCCTCCCCAGGTCACTTTTTGCCTTGTTTGCCTTGCAATGCCACAGATAGCGCATACTTCTTTGCCCAGTGAACGGTGGATTTGTTATACACTAGCTGTAGCCTGCATTAGAGCATTATGTATGTTTTACATATAGACCTCATGTCGAAACTGGAAAATGACATTCCCTGAATGTGTGTTTGTGGACAAATATCATCCCTCTCTCTGTGCCTCGGTTCTTAAATCTGGCAGAAATGAGAGCATCTGAAAAAGTTGAAAGTTGTTTGCTATCACTTTCTGTGATGTCACTTGGGGGTTGGGTAAAATGACATCACTTCCTGTGATCTCATCGGGGGGGTGTCAAGGGCTGTGTGAGGTCACTTCCACGCTACCACTGGAATTCTGGTAAAATTACATCCCTGGTTCAGAGTACAACAAATATACAGATCAAAGTCTGTAACAGTATAGGAAGTTACACCAAGGCAACAAGGACTATGAGTAAATGCAGCTTCAATTAATTCAGCAACAGAAGGAATTCAACACACACACACACATGAACACGTTAATGTCACAGTAGAACTGACAAGCTGGGGCTAATCAGGTAAACAGCTCAGTATTGCTGTTGTACAGTATATTTTCTCTGTAAGATTTTAAGATGAACTATGTAGTATTTCTCCCTCTTTACTATTTTCTTCCTTGATTGCAGACAAAGACTTACTTCTAAGTCCATATGTGTTCATATGATTCCAAACATGTATGTTCACCTCTGGCCTTGATAATGACTAGCCGGTACAGAGTATGAGTGGATCTAATGTAATTTAATGCCATTTGTCACATGCATAGTGCCTTTTCCCATAAGTATGGTGTCACAGCACTGTAGGTGTATGCCCTTGGGGGACCGAAGTCCAAGGTATGTGAAAATCGTCAAAGAATTTTATAATGTGTGTGTGCGTTTTAGACAATACCAAGGTAGGTAGGGGTGGCCCAGTTCCTGTAAACCCATGACAAGCTGACGTGTGGATGGGTGCTGTTTGGTAGTCTGGAGGTTATGCAAGTGCAGGAGACTCATTATTTGTCCATTAGAGTATGTAGAGGGGTTTAAACAGTAAGTTGGTGCACTACAGTGGTCAATTAATGGTATGTGGTGTAAGAGGATTCAATTCAACACTACAGCTAAGTCAACACCTAGTCTAGAATACTGAATGAAAACCCTTATTGATATATCTTTATGTCCAGTTCATGCGTTCTGGATGACTACCCCTATATAACACCCCTCTCTTGGAATCCCCCTGACCCCACTGAGCCAAGAAGTAGTTCGATTTTGCAAGTTTAAAGGTTTATTTGATAATTTAAACAATATATATATATATCACGCTTTATCATAAATTAATAATTGAATATCACACTGAATCTGAGCAGTAATCAATAATGGATAGTCTGGCACTAGCACACTTGTGAATAGGAACAGAAGAATAAGGTGGTAGAGAATACTTTATATAAGTTCATATAAGTTCAGATGGATGTAATGTTGAATGAAAATGCAATACAGAAAATACTCAATATGATTTCAACAAAACAATGTAATCACTTTTCTCTGGCAATCCCCTCCCTCTTTATGCAATGCAAGGAAATGGAAGAAAAGCACACAGTTCTCAGAAATGCAATCAAATGTAATTCAGTTCACCCCAGCAAGCTTAGACTACAGAAGTTTGAAACACAGGCCCAAAATGCTTTTATATGTGCTGGCAATGAAGTGAAAAATATGCTAAAATGCTTTTAATTCCCTCTTGAGGTTCAGGGTGAGTGGTATCTAGTGAATATTAGTCCAGGCTCACTCTAGCAATGATTCAGGGATGGTTCTTAAGAGGCAAACGAATCTTTAGCAAGGAAACTAAGGAAGCTTCTGTTTTCACACGTGGAGAAATTTGCAAATCGCGGCAAATTCGCGAGTGCGTTTTTCGCGATTGCGGCAAAACTATAGGGAATGCGGTTCTAGGTTCGTTGAAAAGCCAAGATTCTAAGATTTCAGAAGAAAGTTACTGCAAGTCTCTAAGACAAACGGTCACGGAGATATGAGCGATATGGTAAAGGTCGTTTTTCAGATTTTAAATTTTAAAGTTCAAAAAGACAAGTGACAGTTTTGCAAAATGACAAGGTACAACTTCTAGGAGACAGTTCTGGTTAGATTAAAATAGATTGAATTATATTATTTTAACTAAGAGATTGGTTCTGCACAGTCCTGCTAGGTACTCACAATATATTTAGAAATAGAATGGGCCTTGCCACGGATCTGGTCAGGTTTTAGACTGGACTCTGGTCTGGTCTCGGCACTTCACAGTGATCTGGGTCAGCTCTGCTCTGCTGGTCTGGTCTGGGTCTCTGGTTCTGGATATTGATAGATTTGAAGTCTGGATCTTTCTGCACAGCTTTCTCTAGAGATTGATGCAGGTAAAGTATGGATTTTCCCGCAGAGCGTCCCACAGCAAATGGATTTGAAGGTCCCTATCTGTCCTGACTGTCTGCATTTATGTGTTTTGAAAATGGGTGGAGAGGCTAGCTTCCTAGGCCCTACCCCTCTCCACTTGTCATTGGCCACTTCATCCTCTTCCCCTTGATTGGGGGAATGAAATGAAGTGTCATCATGATGAGGTCTGTTTATGATACAGAGAACCCACCCCTGTCAAATTACACACAATCTATATTTTGACCCAAAAGACATATTTCATAGCTACACAGTGGTTTGAAATTACATGCACCCATCATGCATTTACTGATGGTAGCCCCTGTTCAAACTCTGCTCTTCCTAGGGGCTTGCATTCAGAAATGGCAATATTTTTCACTTTTTGGTCAAGTTACCAATATCAGATTCTTACTCAAATTTACCCAAATGTGTGCAAGGCATGCAGGCATTAATTGATGATGTATCAGACCTTTCACATGCAGACATTTTAAGTAATACCCTCTTAACTGCTAGTTTGCCCCCAGATCATGCCACCGGTTCTAAAAACCTCTTAAAATGTGGGCAGAAAAATCACAAGAATTATGGTATCATTTAAATAATTATGACAAGTCTGTACTATGAGTTATTCATCTTTTTCTAAAACCATATTCTGGCTACAGGGGTGTGTCTTTTCAGGTCACATGGTACAGGAACCAGTCTTTCCACTTTCTTCAAGCTCAGCCTCTGTCTCCAGTTTCTCCCCCTCCCAGTTTCTGCCAAAAGGAAGCCATTTTTATTACCCCTGCAATAAACCATCTGCCTGGGCCCTGGAAGGCCCATTGTTCAAGAGGAAGCCATTTATGGCCACTTCAATAAACCCTCTGCCTGGGTCCTATGTTTAGTCTCTAGCAGTCCCTTGATAATTCAATCAGAGAAGTGTCATATCCCTTTTGGTGGGAGCAGCAAAAGGCAGGTAGGCCTGGGAACACAGCTGTTGTGCAAGTCTCGTCTCCTGTCGGGGGCAGCTGGTGGGCAGAATTCAATTCCTTAAGCCAGGCCCCAGCTAATGTCACTTTTTGTTACCCAGTTTAAGTCAAGACAATGTTTACATATGCAGCTACAATGCTGATTCTAAGTTCAAAACTATGACATTTAAACAATTGCAACCTATGTGACACTCAAAAGTAGGTCACTCATTTCTTTTAAACATTTAGATTTTTAGTGTCTTTCAGTCCAAATTTACTTAAACTGCTGAAATCCACAGCTCAGCCAGTCTTGTTATAAACCTTCAAGTCACTTCAGAATATAACTTTACATTGTATCCACCTCTCAGTAAGTCTTTCTTTGGCCTGCTTTGGGTTCATTTATTCAGTTTTACATAAAAAAAAAGTCTGGTGTTGTTTTAAAATGCCGGCTTTCTGATAGTGGTGAGTACTGGTAATGCACCCATTTTTGGGATTTAAGAAAATGAATTCCCCACAATTCTAGGTTGCTTTTGGCAATCAGCATTGCCATTCCCAATGGTTTCAGACTACGGTGTGGGTAGTCCAATGGTGGTTTTAGGCAGTGTCCTTCTGTGCCCATAATGGGTGGCAGCCTATTCTTCATGCCTTTCCCTGGGCATTTTCTGGGAAGCTCTGGCCATCATGATGTTTTCCATGTCAGTACTGTACAGTTTTTGAGGTAGGGCTCGGATGCATGGGTAAAAACATCCCACAGTTGTCAGCAGCAATGTCGGCACTCATAGGTGTATGTTGGTAGCACTAAGAGGCAATTACGTATAAGGATTAGGGAGCATGGCAAGCCCGTCTAACCAATATCAACAACTACCACTCGCAAAACAATGGCAGGAGAATCACCAGATGGCAGACAAAAAGATCAACAATGTATAGGCCTCATGGTGGCACAACAGAGCACATGAGGCGGAGATCTAAAAGTAAAACTATGACAAATGGTATCAAGATGTATGTGTTACTTACGATGTGTGAAGTTTGGACTCAACTCAAGAGCATGAGATGAATGTATTCTTATTAGATTGAGACACTGTATCACCATATGGGGCTGTAATTGGGGAAGACTGTACCAATTTCGGTTGAGTGATATTGTATGTAAATAAGTGCTTTGGATTAAGGCGCTATATAAATAACACATCATTATTATCATTAAAATTGGGGGTGATTGCACTCAAGTGCCACATTGTATCTGGCAGTTGTGCATAGCCTGATAGTCATATTATCACAATGAAGGACTTGTCAGCTATACAGGTAGTTACATATTCATCCCAAGTAATGACTTCTATCCTGTAGTCCGGTGTAAAACACAAATCAGGATTTTTCAGAACGTATTTAGAAGACTATAGTCACTAGCCAAGTTCTCAATATGATTCAAGTGTAGGAGTTATGATACTACATAATGAGCGTTCAAGCTATCCAACTTCATATTGCTATTGATTACTATTGACATTCTGGTGTTGATCAATGAGGATCGACATATGAGGCTTCTATGCTAATCATGATTAATTAAGAATACACATGAATTCCTTGTCTTGTGCTCTGTCTCATGAGAGTTACCTTCTTCACCTTCCTTATAAGCGATTGGATCCCTTAACTGCATGAAATAATAACTCTTGGTGACTTACGATGACGTTACACGTTACTACGTGTGACGTCACACGAAAATCATTTACATAAATAAACATGCTTCTCAAAATGGTGCAGCGTGCAGAGAACTGACACACTGCACAGGAATCTTTCGTATGGACTGATAGTCACCTTAGAAGGTACCTAATTAGAACGAGTGGAAGTGTTTTATTAAATAAAACCATTCTGGCATCACAATTACAGAAAAGTGATCAGCTAATGAAAAAATTGTTCTATAAGAAAACCGCAGACCAGATTCTTAACGTTGCATGGCACAAATAGGTAAGCGACTATTTGCCTTATTTGTGAATACATTACAACTTTAGTATGCGAAATATTGGAAGTAGCCTTAAAAGCGCATCTCTCTTTCTTGTTGCCATTTTAGCATACCGCTTTGGTAACACGAAACAGGAAGTGCATTGGAAAAGACTGAGAAAACGATTGGCTAAATAGACAGAACAAGATGTTATTCTAAAAAGACGGGTTCTAAAGCGCTCTCATTCATATCAACAGACAATTAACAAACTGCAACAGTTGGTAAGAATCATAAATATTTTCGAAATTTTTGGCTAATAGGTATTTTCTACCTCAAACAATGGATGTCACTGAGGCATGGGTAACTATTCATGACCAAGTGCATGTTCAAATAGCTTACTCACTGACTACACACCATAAGACCATAGCACACTGAACGTCATACTGGCACGGTCTTTGTGAGGCACTGAGCAATCACTGCAAGCAATCACCCCAGTGGTATCTGGTCTACCAGCACTGTTGGTAAATCATTGACGGCAAGAGATAGGAGCTTAATGTGCATGACCTGATTGTATAAAGCATGGTAAAATAAGGCAAATGCTGTGACAAGAAGCTAATGAAACTACCCCTTGTCTGTTTCCTCTTCTCCACCCCAGCTATCTATCCATCATGGGTATGTAAAACTTCTACAATTAATATATATATTGCTTTGTCGAACATGAATGTATTTCTTGCGTAATGTGAAATATGAGTCATAACAAATGTTGACTTTTATACGTGTACTGAACAGCTTTGAGGACGACCAAGTGTCGAAACACGCATCGGCTGTTATCTAGTACAACAATAAATAGCACCAACACATCGGTTTTTGGAAATCTTTCAATGACTTATGAATGCGTTGTATATTCTTTGGGTGTAGCGCAAGTCGCTGGCACAACCAGTATAAATATATTATTATTTGTCCAGCTAGACCGAATTTATGTTGTGGGGAATAGCTGCATTTTAATGGCAGAGGTGTTGTGCGATGTGTCTTAAGTGCTGTATGATAGCAGATGCATGCAGGGGGGTGGCTTATCTTCCATAAGCATCAAGTGTGATACATGCCTGTGTGTCCTCTCTGTTTTTTTCGTTTTGTAGATTTTATTTTATTTTATTTGATTGAGCATTTGTAAGGTGATTCGTACAACAGAATTGTATTTCAAAGTGCCACAAGGCTAAATGGGAAGTGAACAGGGGAAATAATAACAATGGCAAAAACAGTAAATATGTGCTCATGGTCCTTCTAGGGCTTGTGGCATTGCAAAGTGCAAGTGCATAGAGGAGAAGTGCAGGAGATGGGGTGGATGGAGGAGCAGAGAAGTAGACAAGTGCGGGCGCACGGTCCGGGAGGGAAGTGCTAAGGGTAGCCAAGGGGGAGAACCTCAAGCTAAGTCCTAGTACAGGCACCTCTGAGGGGTTGGATGTCGAGATAACAAGCAGGGGACCGTGGGGCAGTGACGTGGGAGTGTTGCTGGTATTGACTGGGGGTAAGGGCCTGGGATCCTATGAGATTCATGAGGATCAGGCAATAGGTTGCAGCGACAGTGGGGTGATTAGCAGGGAAGGGAAAAAGGGAAAGAGAAGAACAGAGTTTTGAGAAGTTTCCAGAGCTTAAGTAGGTCCAACTCAAGTCTGAGAGGGGCAGGAAGGCTGTTCCAAAGTGAGGCACCAGCTGAGGAGAGAGACCTGCCCCCCACTCTCTGCTTGGAGAAGTATTTGACTGTCAGAGAGTTGGAGTTATAGGAGCACAAGCTCTAATAGGGAGGGACATTTGGAGAGCATGTGAAGGGCTTGTGGAAGAGGCCAAGGATACGTCTTGCAGCCTTATTCTGTATTAGCTGGAGGGGTAGGGGTAGGAAAGAGGGAGATTGAGAAAGAAGCTGTTGCAGTAGTCCAGCCTGGAGAGGACAGAGCTCTGGAGACATTATGCCAGTCCGATAGCACAGCGAGTAGAGCACTCACTTTGACATCTTTGTAGAGGCTGCTAACGCAGGTTCGAATCCCGGCAGGGCCAAACTCAGCCTTTCATCCAAGGGTTTGTAGCACTACTTAAATGCTAAATTATTATTGATCTTCTGGGGAAGGTGAGACAGGGAGGAATGACTCTGAAGAAGTGGAGCTGGAGTTGGGCCTTGTTGGTAAGGTCCATGATGTGTGTGGTGAAGGAGAGAGCAGAGCCGAATATGACCAGAGGTTTCTGGCCTCACAAGATGGTGTGGGTAGAAGGCCCAAAGAGGGTGGCCAGAGGGTATGAGGAAAAGAGGACACAGATGTCCAAATAAAGAGGAACTCATCTTACTGGCATCGAGACAGAGATCATTCACTGGACACCGTGCCTGAATGGCAAACAGACAGTCAGGGATGAGAGAGGAGTAAGAGGGGAAGTTTGAAGAAAAGCTCTGTGTCATCAGCATAACACTGGAAATGAGGAGGGAAGGAGGAGATGAGGTGAGCAAGAGGGTGATATAGATATTGAAGAGCCATGGCAATAGGATAGAGCCTGGGGTACGCCACAGGTAGAGAGGGTGGTGGTGGAGAAGAAAGGGCCCAGTTGAAGCTGGGAAGGGCGGTTAGTGAGGAAAGAGGTCAGCCAAACCAGTGCCCGGTCAGTAATGCTGAGGGTGTCACAGAGTTGTTTTATGAGAATGGAATGGTTGACCATGTCAAAGGTAGAGGAGAGATAAAGGAGAATGAGAACAGCTGGAGTGTTGGAGGTGAGATTTGCAAGCATAGTTTCATGGGTGCTCAGGAGAGCAGTTTCCATGCCTTCAGATGCCTGTAATCCAGGTTCACGGTTGTCAAGGCAACCAACAAAATCAGTGTGGAGGGTCAATTGTGGGAGGACCAAATTCTCCAAGTGTTTACCTAGAAAGGGGCTAGTAGAGATAGGGTGGTAGTTAGCTGGTCAGGAAGGGTCAGCAGATGTTTTCTTTAAGAGAGTGTGCACAAGGGAGTGCTTGAGGGAGAGAGAGAAAGAGCCAGTGGTGAAAGGAATGGTTGCAGAAGTCAGCAAGAGCCAGGACACGAGAGGAGATGTTGTTCTTAATGTTTCTGGAGGAGCAGCGGGTCACCTGTTTGGAGGAGGCCTACATAGAGCGGATCACTTTAGAGACCTCATCCAGTATTATGGGAAGGAGGCAGGAGAGTGAGGGGTGGGAGGAGGGGGGCCAAGGGAGGCAGGGGAGCAGGCATGGGAGAGGAGAGGGGGTGGAGGAGAGTGAGGACAGGATGTTCTGAGTTTTGTATGTAAAATGGGAGGCCAAGGCATTGCAGAGATCCTGGGAAGAAAGGAGAGAGGTGGAGACTGCAAGTGGATTGACAAGTTCCTTGCAGATTTTGACATGTTCGGCTGCGTTGTTAGTGGCTCCAGAGATGCAGGCTTTGATGTGGTTCCACGACTTGGAGCGGATAGAGAAGCAATATTGACTTTGGAGCATGCAGCAGGCCAGTTTGTCAGAGGATAAGCCCAAGGTCTGCCACTTCCGTTCAGCAACTCTGCACTTGCGTTTCAGAGATGCTAGATCAGAGTCATACCAGCTGTTGTTCTTGGTGGCAGGTTTTAGGCAGATCCTCATGGCAGGGTCAATGATGTTAAGGGTGTTATAGATGGCAAGGTGCAGATTAGCAAGGGCAGAGTCAGAGGGAGAGTCAGGAGTGGAGGTGGGAGGGGGGATGAAGGTGGAGGCAAAGGCAGAAAATGACACTTGCTTCTTCTGTTGAATGATGGTGAAGGAGGCTGGCAGTGCAGGGGTGGCTCGGATAGAGGCCCAAAGGGCCCCAATTGGGAGGAAAGGAGAGAGTGGTCAGACCAGGAGAGGGAGGGTGGTGACCAGATTAGAGAGGGGGTGTCACCAGAGATGAGGGCCTCATGGGTGTGGCAAGCAGAGTGAGTCGGGCTGTAAGGAACAATAGTGAGAGAGAGGGAGTCACAGAGGACCCAGCATTGAGAGGTGGGTGATTCAGAAGACTTGAGGTGGATGTTGAAGTCACCAAGGAGGAGGAGTTTGGAAGAAGAGGTTGAAAGAGATGAGGCAAGGCCAGCCCATTCCAAGAGGAAGAAGGAGATAGGGAGTGGGAGTCTGTAGATAGCGGTGAAGGTGAGAGAGAGAGTAGGTGAGGCCCCAAGCCTACAGAAATGCATTCAAAAGAGGAGTAGGATTGTGTAGGGATGATGGAAGCAGCGATCCATCTCAGGGAAGATCAGGGCCACTCCACCTCCAGGCCTGTTGGGTCTATGTTTTGAGAGGACATTGTAGACCTCAGGAGAGTGTCAAGAGCAGTGACAGAGCTGGCATTCAACCATGTCTGGTAAGAGCAAGGACCTCTAGTTCAAAGTCTTCAAGAATGAGACAGATATCAGAGGAGTGTTTGACAGTTTGACAGCAGAGCAGCATTTAGAGTAGCTAGGTTAGCTGGTTACCATCTTTGAAGATTTTCCAAGGGACTGTGCCCTGTTATTGTGCCGCTGCATTTTCTGGCAGCATCATCCCTCATTATACCTCATTCAGTCTCCCGGTTGAGGCAGCGCTACGGAATCTCTCCTTGGGGACCAATTTCATATTTTGTGTCCAGGCAGCCCAATGGGCTTTGTGGGCTTTGTGTCCTCCCAGCATGGCAGCCACAAAATTCGAGCACAGTGTGCCTGCCTTCCCCCTACCAGCCAGTGACGTGTTTGGCCAGCGTTACACTGAAAGGTCCAATCACTGAAGCCGGCTGGCGAGAAAGCCGGCTCCCACACAAGGCCCGCAACTAGACCCGATGATCAGCTGATCTGGCTCCTTCCTGCAATGGGTCCCTCATGGAGCACATCAACGACCCCAACGACCTCCCACCCACAAGACGGCAGGAGCTGTGCTCACATCCCTATACGGCAACAAGCCCACTTGGGCTCCAAAAGGTGATTTTGCATGCAGTGCACCCTGCTGTTGTGCTGCTGCTTTCACTGACAGCATCATCCCTCATTATCCCTCATTCAGTCTCCCCGTTGAGGCAGTGCTATGGAATCTCTCCTTGGGAGGAAGCTGGTCCCCACACAAGGCCCTCAATTAAGGCTCTGTCGATTCCTGTCCCTGACTGGCTGTGCTCCAAACCCAACCTCCCAAAATCTTCTGTGAAAATGCTCCTTATTGAGATATTTAGATTCTATGCTCCTCTTGACTGTGTCTTCACTACTTGCGCCATCATGTGAGTACTGCTAATTAGTGACTGCCTCATCTACACTGAACTCATTTCCTCTGCCTCTCAAGTCATCCACATTGCAGATGCCCCATGCTCTTTGGTGACTCTCCATTCTGCCTTCATTCACTGTGACACATTCTCAATGTCACAAACTACTGCATTGCTGTGCTGCACTTCCGTACCATTCCTCCAAGACTCTTTCTGTCTGTGTAAAAAAAGAAATCATTTTTTAGCTGTGCCTCCTTCCTGCATTGACAGTGCCTGTTTGTGTAAAACTAGTATTTAGCTGTGCCTCCTTCTTGCATTGAAAATTCCCGTTTGTGTAAAAATCATATTTAGCTCTGCTTTCTTCCTGCATTGAAAGTGCCTGTTTGTGTAAAAATCGTTTTTTAGCTGTGCCTCCTTCCTGCATTGAAACTGTCTGTTTATGTAAAAATCGTTTTTAGCTGGGGCTTCTTCCTGCATTGAAAGTGCCTGTTTGTGTAAAAATAGTTTTTACCTGTGCCTCCATCCTACTTGTTGTTCTTACACCTAATACTCTCTGGCCTATTGTGCCAAGTGGATCAGGTTCAGAACCATGCTTTGCAGCATACTCACCTATCACTTTCTCTCTCCATTCCCCTCTCTTCACCATCACCTATCCTTCCTCTCTCACTAAATCTGGACAGAAAAATAATAACAAAGATATCCTTTCTGCTAACCCAGGCCTCCAAATTGCAGACACCTATGTCAGTGCATCCTCAAGAGGAATCTTCACTGAAATTCTTCATCTTCCATTAATGGTGGCACCAAGTGAGAAGTCCTTCTTGCGGGCTTCTTCTCTTCTTGCTGCTGTATCAATGTTTACATCATGGGCACAGTCCTGGTTCAAGGCCTTCAGGCAAACCTCCTCCTATTCGACTGCCTCTTGCCTTTTCTCATCAACTTCCTTGCCCAGCCCCTCCCCCTTTGACCCCCTGCACTCCACCTCTCCAGACGGATGCCCCACGGCCCGACACTCCACCTCAAAAAACCTTCAATGGCAGCGACCGTCTCCATCTGGCAACCCTCAACTAACACTTAGCCATCAAACATTCTGCTGACATCTGCCTTTTCCTTGAAGACACTGACCTGGACATACTTGTCATCATGGAAACCTGGTTCAAAATCAGCTCAGTTACTTCCTTTGACTCACTCCGCCTGGACAGCTACAAGATCTCCTCTAAACCTCAACCCCACCGTGATGGCAGTGGAGTTGCCTTAATCTTGCCAGAGTGGATCCCTTCTACCATCCTATCCACTCAGCAGTATTTGTCCTTTGAGAGACTAGTGTGCAAATAGGTAATCTCACCTTGCTCCACCTTGACCATTGCAACCATCTATCTGTCCCATGGCAATCCTTCTCTTTTCCTATCTGAGTGGGTGAACTTCTGTTCCTCCCTACTCTCTACCACCTCCAACCTGCTACTACTAGGTGACTTCAAGATCCACCTAGACTCCCCTTGCACTGCAACCACCCTCTTCACTGACCTCTACTCCTCCCTATACCTCTCAATTCTTCCCTCTGGCCCTACCCATTCTACTGGACACACGCTAGATGCCATCTTCCATTCCAACCTCACTCTCTCTTCTCCCCTGGTCACCCCTCTCTCCTGGTATGACCACTCTCTTCTCACCTCCCACTTGGGTCCCTATGGCCCTGTGACACCTTCTCATAAAGCTCTGCCAACCTTGTTCACGATCATACGTCCGATGAAACAAGTGTCAGCTGCCGCCTTCTATTCTTCTATTCTTCTGTTTCCACCTATCCAGGCATCAGGTAAGGCCAAGACCCCCATTATGGTGCCACCAGCCTCCTCCTAACTTTAAAATGCCTCCATTTCGCGGCTCGCATTCCAGGTGCTTTTCCCCTCTCCCCCTTCCTGCTTGCTGCAGTCCCACCCACATAGCCGGCCCCGGGCCCTGATTGGCAGGCTCACTCTGTGCAATCCAAGAGGGCCTAACCCTCTGCACTCCAACCCATCCAGGCAGCAGGTTAGGCCAAGACCCCCATTTTGGTGCCACCAGCCCTCTCTTTTAACTTTAAAATGCCTCAATTGTGCTGCACGCACTCCCAGTGCTTCTCCCCTATCCCCCTTCCGGCTTGCAACAGTCCCACCCACATAGCCGGCCCCCAGGCCCTGCTCTGGCTGATCTCTGCAGCCATTCTTTTGCTACTGGTTATTTCCCTTCTTCTCTCAAGTACTCACTTGTGTGCCCCCTCCTTAAAAAAACCTATGTATACCCTTCCTTCCCACCCAACTACCACCCAAATTCCATCACCCCCTTCCTGGGAAAACTGCTTGAGAAGCTGGCCCTCCCCAACTCAACTCTCAGACCGAACTTGTTGGCAGTCTACATGACCACCAGTCTGGATTCCGAGCATCCAGAGGCATGGAAACTGCTCTTCTGAACACCCATGAGGAGCTGCTTGCATCTCTTTACTCCAATTCCTTTGCCGTCCTCATCCTTCTTGAACTCTCTTCTGCATTTCACACAGTGAATAATTCCATCCTCATAAAAAGGCTCCATGACAACAATGGCAACTCGAAGCGGGCAATGCACTGACTTAGCTCCGTCCTAAATGACCGTTCCTCCAAAAACATTCTTGGCTCTTTCTCTTCCCCCTCTTCCTCTGCTACCTGTGGCGTACCCCAGGGATCTATTTTTCCGCCCTGGCTCATTATCCTATACCTTTCTCTGCTGGTGCAACTCATATCCTCCTTCTCCCCCAACTTCCAGTGCTACGCACATGATACACAACTTTTCTTCAAACTTCCCACTGATGCACTTGCACCTTGCATCATCCCGGGCTGCCTCTCTGCCTTCCAGGCCTGGTGTACCGCCAATTACGGGCAATGCACTGACTTACCTCCGTCCTAAATAACCGTTCCTCCAAAAACCATTCTTGGCCCTTTCTCTTCCCGCTCTTCCTCTGCTACCTGTGGCGAACCCCACGGATCTATTTTTTCGCCCTGGCTCATTATCCTATACCTTTCTCTGCTGGTGCAACTCATGTCCTCCGTCTCCCCCAACTTCCAGTGCTACGCACATGATACACAACTTTTCTTCAAACTTCCCACTGATGCCCTTGCACCCTGCATCATCCCGGGCTGCCTCTCTGCCTTCCAGGTGTGGTGTACTGCCAATAACCTCTGCCTCAATGCCAGCAAAACAGAGATTCTGTCTATCGGGTCTCCTGTACCATGCTTCTTCCCCGCACTCTGGCCTTCGTCAATGCCCCCCCCACCCCCGCCACTGTAGCTAGGAATCTCGGAGTCATCTTCAACTCCACCTTCTCCTTCATCCCTCATATTGAGGACATTGTCAAGAATTCCCACTTTCAGCTCCTCCTTCTCAAAGGGACTCTACCCTTCCTCGCCTTCCCCCAGAGACTCAATCTTACCCATGCTTTGATTCTCTCCAGACCAGATTACTGGAATAGCCTCTTCCTTAACCTTCCATCCTCCACCCTGCGACCCCTCCAGCTAACCCAGAATAGGGCAGCAAGACTTATCCTTGGCCTCAAGTCCAGGGACTGCATCTCTCCTCCTCTACAAAGCCTTCACTGGCTCCCGGTCTCAGCACGGATTACATTCAAATTCCTCTGTATAATACACAAGGCTATCTGGGGCCGGGGACCACTCTATCTTCAAAGTTTCCTGACCAACTACTCTCCTTTAAGACCCCTCTTTTCCTGCGGCACCAACTCCCTGCGTGTTAGGCGCTTTGCTAAACAGAGAGCCGGTAGGCAATCACTTTCCTCGGCTGGGTCCCTCTTGTGGAACAGACTCCCTCTTCCTCTGCATCTTGAGCAAGATCTCCTTAAGTTCCGAAAAAGCCTCAAGACCTTTCTCTTTAACTCCTCCTTCTCCTCCTCTTTTCCCTGCTAATCTTACAGCAGCGTGACTGATGTGTAGGGGCCTTACGTGTCCTCTGGGACTTGACCCCCCACATCTCTCATCACAGCCGCTGTCTTTCTACTACACTTACTTAGCTCTCCCACTCCTCAGTGGTTGCACATACCTTCTTTTCCTCTTAGCACTTACCGTGAGCTCTTCTCCATGAGCATGAAAGCACCCTATCCCTCACCCCCCCTTCTGCACTTGCACATTCTGACCACTCAGAAGGCATAGTAGGTTTGTCTCCCCTTCCTTTTATTCTCATTATTTGTATTAGTGTTGTAATTATGTATCCTTCTGTAATTCATTGTCTTCCCCTGTCCCCACCCTGTTTCCCCTGTGGGCGCATTGAAACAGTTTTGCTAACTGTATAAGCACCTAATAAGTGACCAATAAATAAATAAATAAATAAGTGTACAGGAGTGTGGTACTCCCATCCGTGGAGGTGCAAAAGAGAGGTGAGAGGAAGAAGGGGTGGCAGGAGAAGGGAGGTTTATGAGAGAAGGTAGGTGCTGGCCAAAAAGGAGAAGTAGATTGACAACCTTGGTCCATGATAGTGACATTGTGATAGACATTAATGATAAATCTAGAGAATGCGAAGTCTACAAGGAATATTTCTCACCTAGTGCCACCATTAATGGGTGAGTCAGGAGAGGGGACAGTCAAGAGGATATCCGTAATAGTCTGTCTGGCAAGTGGCATTGACGTATGTGTCAGCGATAGGTAGGCCTGGATAAGAGTACAGGACAGTTTTTTTAGCTTTTTTCTACCAGACTTCATGACATGGGTATTGTAAGTGATAGAATAGCAGTTAGAATTGATAGGAGAGATGGAAAATACCATGGGAGTAGGGTTCTATGTTCATTCTTCTCCTGTTTTTTTTTTTCGCTGCACTTTTTGCTGAAAAATGTTTGCAGCCAAAAATCATCCCCCGCCATATTTTTCAATATTTTTTCGGCAAACCTTTCTCGGCAAAAAGTGCAGCAGAAAAAAACAGGGGATGAATGAACATCATACTGGGAGTAGAGGATGGGAAAGAGATAGTTAAGGGTGCTGCACAGTGCATGGTAAATCACCAAAGGCCTAGCAGCCAGGCAGGCACAGAGAAGGAGATGTGCAAAGGAAGGCAATCAGTGCACAGATTAAGAAGCACACCTAGATTCGAAATTTGACAAAAAGCACTGCATACAGCACAACATGGTGGATGCAGTGACTTAAAAAGCACAACTAGATTCAAAATTGCCAAAAAGCACTAAATACAGCACAAAATGGAGGATGCAGCAATTTTAAAAAAACACACCAAGATTCTAAATTGCCAAAAAGCACTAAATACAGCACAAAATGAAAGATGCAACAATTTAAAAAGTGCACCTAGATTGGAAATTGCCAAAAAAGCACTAAATACGGCACAAAATGGAGGGTAAACATACTTAAAGATCTTAAAAAGATATTATGGGTTTGGCGCTAGCAAGCAGCAAAAAACAAGCTATATGTGAAATGTACGGTATAAACACATATCAAGTGGGAAGAAGATAGAGTTTGCAGTCAGGCTGTAGGGCAATGGATCAGATCAAGTAGGCAGCTAGGTAGAGGGTTTTGGTCCAGGAGCAGGTCATCTAGGGTGTCTACCGGTGCAATATAGTAGCACATTTGTCATGGTCCCGAAATGCAGGGGTGCAGTAAGTTTGGTCATTGTGCAGCGTGGGCTGGGGGAAAGTTGCAGGAGCGGCGGAATGGAGGTGGGGCTACCACCAGCTCTGGACAGGGCCTGACAGGGGGCATAAGGAAAGGGCCTTGGCGTGGGAACCGGCTGTTGCCTGCTGGCTCCCTTGATTGTCCCTTAAGGGATGGCATTGTCCAATCAGAGCAGAAGTTGGAAGTGCTTGCAGAAATGGCAGCCATCATAGAATGTGAAAACAAAGGAGCGCAAATCACACAGCCCAAATTCGAAATAAGCAATTAAACTTCACAATTAAAATCCTGGAAGGATAGCGGGATCACTTGGCAATTGCAGACCATGAAGAGCGCTCAATGTTCTGATTGTAAATAAAGCGCTACACCAGTACACAAAGCCCATCTGGGCTTCCCTGACCTGTGGAATGCGGGTGCTGCTCCTGCAGCCTTGAGGGAGAGGTCAGGAGGCCACTGTTGTTGCTTCAATGCTACCAGGAAGAGTGGAAGAAAGGAAAGGCCACAAACGGGGCCTTAGGAGAGGGCCTTGCTGAAGAGACTGGCTTTCTGCCAGCAGGCTCCCTTGATTGACCCTTAAGAGATGACACTGGCCAATCAGAGCAGAGGCTGGAAATGCAGAGCAAGCTCTCCAGTGCTTGCAGCAATGGCAGCCATCACAACATGTGAAAACAAAGGACTGAAAATCACTCAGCCCAACTTGACTTCGCAGAGAGGTGCACACTGAAAATTCTAAATCAGCAATTAAACGCTGCCTTGAAGGATATTGGGATCACCTGGTAATTGTAGACCATGAAGAGCTCTGAATGCTCCGATTTCAAATAAAGCGATACACCTATACACAAAGCCCATCCGGGATTAACTCACTTGTAGATTGCAGGTACTGCTCCTGCAGCCTCAAGGGAGTTGTCAGAAGGCCACTGCTGTTGCTTCAATTCTGCTGGGTAGAATGGAAGCATGTGGAATGGATTCTGTCCTGTGGTCTTCTGGTGTTTATCTCTGTATCGCCCAGGAAGAATGGAAGAAAGGAAAGGCCAGATAGGGGGCCTTAGGAGCGGGCCTTGGTGAGCGGCTGCCTTTCGCCTGCATGCTTGCACAGTTGGCCCTTAATGGATGGCACTGGTCAATTAGAGCAA
Source organism: Ambystoma mexicanum (assembly GCF_040938575.1). NCBI lineage: Eukaryota > Metazoa > Chordata > Amphibia > Caudata > Ambystomatidae > Ambystoma > Ambystoma mexicanum. The sequence continues at coordinate 529,011,606 of NC_090934.1, forward strand.
GGGCTGGAAGTGCAGAGCAAGCCCTCCAGTGCTTGTAGAAATGGCAGCCATCTTGAAATGTGAAAACAAAGGACTGCAAATCACACAGCTCAAATGGTCTTCGCAGAGAGGAGCACACTGAAAATTCTAAATCAGCAAATAAATGCTGCCTGGAATGATATTGGGATCACCAGGTAATTTTAGACCATGAAGAGCTATTGATGCTCCGATTTCAAATAAAGTGCTACACCAGTACACAAACCCTATCTTAGATTACCTCACTTGTAGAATGTGGGTGCTGCTCCTGCAGCCTTGAGGGAGAGGTCAGGAGGCCACTGCTGTTGCTTCAATGCAGCCGGGTAGAATCTTCCCTGTCTTTGAAGTTTGGAGATTCTGAACCTCAGCAGAGCTTCACCGGGAGGTTCAGTCGTGGTAGAGGTCCTCTTCTGTCAGCTTCTCTCAGTTCTCTCGATCCAGTGGCCACTCTGCCTTCTCAGTCCCCGAGACCTGCATTTTATGCAATGTTCACCCATTCACACAGCCTGGCTGTCAATCACACAGCAGGGTGGTTGTCCTAGCTGGACAGTCAATGTGCCAATCAAACAGGAGTGCGACTTGGGTTACCAAGGGAACCCATGGCAGGGGTCCTAAAAAACCCCTCCCTCACATCCTTCCTACCCACACTTTCAGGCGCCCAAAGAGGGCTTCTGTTCAGAAGCCCGCCAAAGGTCGGCAAACAAAGGGACGAAACCTGGTTTGGCCCACAGAGTAAAACACGAGTAAGTCCTTTACAAAAAGAAATGGCAAATAAATCCAGCCGGAACCAAATAAAAGTAAATGTGGTCCAGCTGATTTAAGTTCGAAGCTACTAAAGTAGCCTAAAATAATGCCAAGACTATTTAAAATAACAGCAGAAGGAAAAATAGGGTAGATACCACTGCCACCAGCCAAATCTTAATGAAAAGGGAACTAAACAATGTTCCATGAGAGACAGACAAAAAGGGATAACTATTAACCCTTTCCAGTACTCTATGTAAGATAGTTTGTACTGGGTCTGTGGTTTTAAAAAAGACTAATAAAGTCAATGACAACTTTACATGTTCTGGGAGACAGTAGTCAGTCCCAGAAAATGGAGTCTGAGTTGGAAAGTCTAAAAAGACAACCCTGTGTCACTGCACTGAAGGTGCTGTGTAACACACAGTAAAAAGATGATGCCTATGGAGTAGGTGAGGCTCCACAGTCTATGAACACAAAAATGTTCAACACACACAGCAAAACACATGTAAGAGTGGGAAAAAAAGGCTCACACTCTTACCAGGTGAAAGCAATAAATCCTAGAAATCCAGCAAAGCTGCTGACGGACTCAGTAGGTAAGGAAAATTAGCCATTATGGAGAATTCTCCCTAACACAGGAGAGGACAATAGACATGATTACTGTCACTTTGTGAGGGTAGGAGAGGTAAGTGAGGATGTATCTGAGAATGCAGGGTTGTAAATAGCATGATTTAAACAGAGTTAATGTGGTGTGAAAGTGTCATATCAGTGTGCATTGCGCATCCCAGGTTCTTCCCTGCGTTGGATGCAGTGGGAGGATGGCCTAGGGAGGGTGGTCAAGGGGTGGGTTGGGGTAAGAGTACCGTCTTCCCACAGATCATGATTTTGGTTTTTACAAGGTTGAGGAGCGGACGTGACATGGGGTTTGCGCCGGGTATTGAACCATACTTTGAATACTCCTGGCATGGTGAGTGAGGGGTGGGTGACCAGGATGGCCGCTAGGGAGTCGATTAGAGCATTAGTGAAGTTTCTATTTGAGGTCTGTAGATGAGTAAGAAGCTGTGGGTAATAGGGGTTGATGATACATTTCTCTAGGAGGGATTTGCAGTCTACGTTGCAGGCTTGTTCAATCGAGGGTGAGATGGTGAGGTGTTCTATGGAGGATGGCACTCCTTCCTGCTCTGCTGGTTCTGTTGTGGGTGATCAGTGTGTAACCTGGGGGATATCTCATGTGTGATGGGTCAGGAGTCATCAGAGAACCAGGTTTCAGTGATTTAATGGATGGCTGGACTTTCAGAGGAAAAACATTGTAAATGGTGTGTCGGTAGTGGATCCTCTGGTAGAGGCCCCACGGGGGTACAATGTGAATAATGGGGATGAAAGGGCACGCCATGAGGTAGGGGAGTGGTTGTTAGCAGGAGATAATGTGTCTCTGTTGTTAGAGGGTAGGCTCTTGGAATTCATTTAGAGAGATAAGAGTGCTTGTGAAGTACGGTTTCTAGTGAGTAGGGGAGTGGAGGGAAGGGGAGGGAAAGTGGGAGAGGGAATTTCAGGTGTGGAGTCAGGAGTTGGAAGGGGGCTGTGGAAGATGCAGGGTGGTGACAGGGGTTGACTAGCAGGGATTTTGAATGGTGATGGAAAGGAGTGGAAGGTGTCATATTGCAGATCACGCCGGGGTGCTTAATTCCAGGGGAGTATCGAGAGTGCTGAGAGGGATTAGTGGCTGGGGCCTTGAAGGATGTGTTGAAGAGTGATTTCACTAGGTTGAGTGAGTTGGAGGAGGTTGTAATTGTGCAAGTGAGGGTGCAGGCAGGAATCTGGGAGGAGATAGAATAGGTGTTCATTGATGTGAGGGTCTGGGTGTTGTAGATTCTGTGTTTAAGGAGATTCTTGGGTGCCTGTGGGGTGTGTGAGAGGTTTTGCGGGGTGGCCGAGGAAGGGGTATTGGCGATTGAAGCCTGAACGATTCTTAGGGATGCAAAGACTGAGGAGGGAAGGGGTCGGGTGCAATGTGGGCTTGCAAGGGTGGGATAGGGCAGAGAGGGTAGGTTGGGGGTATGTCTGTGGGAGTGGTGCAAAGGGAAGTGTCAGGGGCAGTACCCCCCTGAGGGCTGGGATTGAGGAGGGCATGGGCAAAGGAGGGTGTAGGCAGCTGGGTCGGCTGTGTTTCTGGTGCACCATAGTGCCTGTCTGAACTTGGAATTGGTTGGTATGATGAATAGTCCGTTGCATCTGCTCTAGCGGCTAGAGTGGTTAATGGGGGCCTGACACACTATCAGCACACTCAAAAGGAAGCTTGGTTAGATAATAAGGCAGTGTTTGAGGCACAGCTGGGTACAATGCAGTGGCTAAACTCAGAATGAAACCAGATTTATCAGAGAGGCAACCTTCAAAGTGCTGCTAGAGCTAAGTACAGTGGCACAGTTCAAGCTCAGCTAGAATTGAAACAGTGACTGCAATCAGAATACTGTTGGGGTCAATGTTGTGGCTAGACCGAGAATACAACTACATTGCGCTCTGTGACAAAATCCGAAGTGCAGCTACATTAAATATGGAGACAAAGTTAAGGGACTGCTGGCTTCTAAACAGTGGTTATGCTCAAAATGCAACTAGATTCTACACAGTGTGAACGTTCAAGAACTGCTAGTATTACAGGATTGGCTACATTCAAAATACAACTCGATTCCGTGCAGGGATGCACTCAGAGTGCAACCAGAATTAACACAGTGGCAAAATCCAAATCATGGCTAAATTCAACAAAGTGGCTGAACTCAAAAAGCAGCTAAATTAAACACAGTCGTAAAATTCAAAGCACAGCTAAGGTCAGCACAGTGGCTATACTTAAAAAGCAGCTGAAGTCATCACAGTGGTAACATTCAATGCACAGTTAAATTCAACACAGTGGCTACATTCAAAATGCAGCTAAATGTAACACAGTGTCAAAATGTAAGCACCGCTAAAGCAGAAGCTACACTCAAAATACAGCAAGATTCAGTTACAGTGCCTACACGTATAGTGCAACTAGATTAAACACAATGGCAACATTCAAAGTACAGCTAACTTCAAATCAGTGATTACATTCAAAGCACAGCTAAATTCATCACCATTGCTATTCTCAAAGCGCAGCTCAGTTAAACACAGTGGTAAAATTCAACACTGCTGCTATACTCAAAATGCATCTATACTCAAAATGCACTTGGTTTGAAATCATTCAACCCAAGTGGTAAAATTGAAAGTGCAAAAGGCAGCTAAATATAACACAGTGGTAAAATTCAACACAGTGGCTAGTCTAAAAAAGCAGCTAAATTAAACACAGTCAGACATTAAAAGCACAGCTAAAATCAGCACAGTGGCTATACTCAAAATGCAGCTGAAGGCAACATAGTGGCAAAATGCATCGGACAACTAAATACAGCTCAGTGGCTATACTCAAATTGCAACTAAATTAAAAACAGTAGTAAAGATTCAAAACACAGCTAAATTCAACACAGTGGTTATATGTGAAATGCAGCTAAATTAAACACAGTGGTAGAAAGCAGAGCACAGCTAAATTCAGCACAGTGGCTGCACTCAAAATTCAGCTAAATTAAACACAGTGGAAAAAATCAAAGCACAACTAAATTCGGCATAGTAGCTATACTCAAAATGCTGCTAAATTGAGCACAGTGGCAAATGTCAAAGCACAGCTAAATTGAGCACAGAGGCGACACTAAAAATGCAGCTACATTAAACACAGTGGCATAAATCAAAGTACTGCTAAATTTAGCACAGTGACTATACTCAAATTGCAGCTAAATTAAACGCTGTGGTAAAAATCAAAGCACAGCTAAATTCAGTACAGTGGCTATACTCAAATTGCAGCTAAAGTAAACACGTGGTAGAAATCAAAGTACAGATAAATTCAACACAGTGGTTATGCTCATAATAAGCTAATTTTAACACAATAGCACAATTCATAGTGTAGCAAAAGTTGAAACTATTGTAACAGTATAGTTCAGGTAGATACGAGGCAGCATCAGGAATCACAAATACTGCAATGACTGTGCAAACATTTGTCTCTTACCTGGAAGTTGCTGCAGGTATCTTTAGAGGTGTGGTTGGGGCACCCAGGGCAAACAGGCAAACAGGTGGTGGAGGCGCCCTAGGGAGGTGACCTTTGCCGTGGCCCGCAAGGCTGACCTAGGGCTCTCAGCTAAACACTGTGCTTACTGGAGCTACAGCCAATCAGGGAGGCGGTGGGCATGGGAAGGAAAGTGGAAGGATCTTGGAGAAGACCGGGGAAGGCATGAATGTCTAATAGGAGTGCGGGTAGTGCGATGAAAATTAAAAGAATATGCCTTTAGCAGCATGCAGCTTACAAGCCTTGCCAGAGGGGAAAATGGAGGGTCCTTACTCTCTCAAAATCTCCCAGTTAAAAAGGGGAGATGGATTCCTCACACCCCGACTAGATGCGGTCCTTCTGGAGCTACAGCCAATCGGAGAGGGTGTTTGCATGGGAAGGGAAGAGGGAGCATCTGGGGGAAGACCAGGGAAGACATGCATGCCTAATAGGAGTGCGAGTAGCCAGGTGAAAATGAAAAAAGTTGCCATGAGAAGCACATGGCTCGCAGGTCTTACCCCAGGTGAAAATGGAGTGGTCCTTTGTCTCTCAATATCTCCCGGTATAAAGGGGAGTTCAATTCCTCACACCACCTCTAGTGGCTGTGCTTCCTGGAGCTAAAGCTAATCAAGGAGGGGGGCATAGGAAGGGAGGAGGGAGGAGCTGGGAGAAGACCAGGGAAGGCAGGGATGTCTAATAGGAGTGTGAGGGTATCATAATAAAAATGTAATTAGATGATGTGAGCAGCACACAGCTTGCAGGCCTTACCACAGGTGAAAATGGAGAGTCCTTTCTCTCTCAAGATTTTGAGGTGTAAATGGAACATGGATTCCTCACACCCTGACTAGACGCTGTGCTTCCTGGAGCTACAGCCAATCGGGGAGTGGGAGGGTATGGGAAGGCATGAGGGAGGTGCTGGGGGAACAACAGGAAAGACACAAATGCCTTATTGGATCATGGGTAGTGCAGAGAAAATGAAAAAAAGATGCTGTAAACAGCACGCGGCATGCAGGCCTTACGCCAACGATGAAGGGTCCTTTCTCTCTCAGGATCTCCTGCTGTAAAGAGGAGATGGGTTCCTCACTCTCGACTAGACTATGTGCTTCCTGGAGCTACAGCCAATCAGTGAAGTGGTGGAAAGAGAGGAAGGAGGAGATGGGGGAAGACCAGGGGAGTTGTGGATGCCAACAGAACAATTGGACCCATGGAACTAGGAATAGCCTCTCAACACATTTATTAACTTCATAAATACCAATAAATGTTCCATTTTCAATTTATAAAAACTTTTATTTGCATATCATATTCATATAAAATACTAGAACATTTCCACAGACAAATATCTACAAGTTCCACTCATACTCAATCACTCCTACCATTCATTCAATTTGTGCTTTTACGTATCAATTCTTTTTGACATGTAAATATAAATGGCCTCATATATGGACGGCCTCCGACCCTAACTCCAGATTACACAAAAGTCCTCCATTCGATTATCTGATAGTTCCGTCTGTGTGTTTCTAATTACACCGACATTAGTCTACACGTGTTTCGGTTGTCTTTTTCGGGACATCAACATTCATCGGCCCTTTGTTCATACAACCTTCTTCAGGACAAAATTAGGGGAGTTTCCTTATTCACATACGCATCGAGTAGGGTGAGTATCACCACCTAAAATACAATATATATAATATCAAAAGCACGCTAAAAATCAATTAAACTCAGTTGCATACATTTTCTGTTAGACATAGGCTATTCCCGCTGATTTGAACCACAATTAATGTGAAGGTATGATTCTTAATAGTAATCATCATGATGATGTTTAGGGGTGACACACTTGTTTAGCCCCCCATTTCCATTTTTAATTGGATAAATCATGTCTACATCTTGGAATAGTAACCACCCTTATCTGGCCCCGACAAAGATGCAAACAAACATGTTGGAACACTACTTATGGAGTATTGTACTTACTCAACTAGATTGTGTATTCCCTTTCTGTATCATTACAGGATATTCAAAATCTTTCCTCAAGAGGGATTCTTCGCAGCTCAGTCAGGAGGGATCTATTAATTATCATTGGTCCCTGGAAAGAAGAAAAAGAGCACTTAAAATGAGAGTTTGTCAGAGTCTCTTTTATACATATATGTAAGCCAAAACGATACCTACAACGGCTATGATCTCGTAGTAAACCAATTCTAAACGCGTCTTAATTCGCCAATGTGCACGACGTACACCAATTCTTAACGAATAGGCGATCTCTTCTTGTAGTTGTTATATCATTAGACACAGTCTGTGGGCCAAAAATGGGTGAAAATGACTTAGAGCGTTCGTGTTCTTTTACATCTAACAGGTCGTAACATCTCATGGTGGCCTTTCTAGTATACGCCCCTACATGTACCCGAACATTACACATAATCTAGTAAATCTAGTAGAAGCTAGATTCTACACCGTACTCGCCCACCATTCGGTTCTCTCTGTTGTTTGCAGGCGGCCGTCCCCACTCATTTGCTTACCTTGCTTCCTCTTTGCAGGTCCCAGCTACATGCCGTCTCGCTTATCGACTTTCTCTGGCATTGTTTACATGCGCGCAGCGAGGATTTATTTGTACTTCCGTGTTGGTCGCGATAGAAAGAGGACTGCTGATAGTGTTCCAGTAGCCACCGAAATGGATGGGCTACACTTTAATTTTAGTCGCGATAAAGAACGGACTGCCTGTACTAATTCATACGTGATCATGGGGATTTAACCTTTCTTCCTGCTTCTTGCATAAGATGTATATTGACATATCTCGATGTTCTGGATCTAGATCATATTTGTACATATAAGAGATGCCGGCCCATTCCACATCTATTTAATGTGTTATCAAGGCTCCCCATTCCACCGAAACATTCAGGCCATTTTTCACCGTATCTAAACGATATAGCCATCGTTGTTCCAATTTGTGGAGCATAGTTGACATGTCCCCGCCTCTTTTTGGTGGTCTGATAGTCTGTAACATGAACCATCTCAGGTCGGTGTCTTTATGTTGTTTCAGATTAAAGTGGTCCACCAAGGGTTTTTTCGCCACTTTGTTCCGAATACAGCTGCGGTGCTCCCCTATTCGCTGTCTCACCTCTCTGGTTGTTTTTCCCACATACAACAAGCTGCAGGGGCATCTGATAATATAAATAGCGTTCTTGGTGCAACAGTTTGTGTGTGTTTTCATTTTCCATTTTATCGCCCCGTGATTGAACTCTTGCCTGGTCTCGCTCAGCGGACAGGACACGCAGTTGCCACATTTATGATGGCCTGTAATAGGGGGTAGACCCCATTGGTTCAATATAGTTTGTTCCGAAATCGAATCTCTGTAAGTGTGCACTAGACGTTGTCTTAGATTTAGGTTCTTTTTAAACGCAAACATGGGTTTCTTCGAAAGACTTCCTGCTTGTTTAATAAGATCCCAATTTCGGTTTACAATCTTTTTGATTTAATTGCTTACCGGATTAAAAGTCGTCACACACACCAATCTGTCTTGTTTCTTTTTTGTCTTTAGGTACCAAGCAGTCTTCTCTGTTTCTATTCAGGTGAAAATGGAAAAGAAATGCTGTGAGCACCAGGTAAAAATTGAGGGAATACTCAGTACTTACATGGATTTGTGTTCACTCTCACTAAGTAAGCAATTTGCTTGGTAAAGTTACCAGTTGTTTTTCTAGACTTGAAGCACAGGCCTGGTGACGTGTGTGTGATGGGAGGCACACATGCCTAACTTTGACTCCAATGCATAAATGATACATAGATGAACATTTTGACTGAGCAAGATCAAACTCACACAAGTATCTGGTATTTGGAGCACTGGTTTAAACGAGCTACTGCAGTTAGATGCGTTTACTCCATCCTATCAAAAGGTGTGAGTTTCACACATTAAGTTATGTTATTTGTTATATGACACTTGTGTGTGTGTATAAATTGGTGTCCGAGCATGACCCCTCCACAAACAAGAAATTACACCATGAAAGAACCATGCAAGACTAAAGTGAGGGTAGCCTTTTTTACAGGTGGGATTGCTGAGCTCATAAAAATGAGATCAAGGAATGAGCAGAAGACTAGAATATAAAATGCAGAATGTGTTGCCTGTAAGCAATATAGGCCTGGGATGAGGAATGCCCACATTCCAGACTGTAGCAGTGGGACACAGGTTTTGGGTTCCCCTGACACTGACTCCAAACAATGAGGTGATGGCCCAACCCACCCGATGCATGGTGCCTGCCGTGCATCTCTTCAGCCAGTCCCCACCAGGAGAAAGACCGTTTCTGCAGTATGGTTTTGAACCTATGTAGATGAAATAGGAATGGTACAAACTAAAAAGACAGAAGGTAGACAACAGAGAAGGACAAGACCTTGGACAAGATTTAGATAAGGTCAGACCTTGGCAAGGGCTTAAGCTTAATCTTTCAAAAGAATTCCACAAAGGATTGCATGGAGTGCTTTCAGTGTATTGGTTCCAAAATCAGGTAGAAGTAGCCATTAGAAAGCATGAAATAGGGTGCTTCACAGTACCAAAAAAAGTGGGGCTCATTTTGCTCATCCCGGTCATTTCATGAATGGGACCGTTTCTGGACATGAAGCCTGCTGGGAAATGTTGATCATTCCATGACAAATTGGTATTCTTGTACTGCATTCCGGGTAGTTTTCATGCATTATTAAACCTCAGAAGGGATACAATGTAAATGCCTCTCACTGTACATAACTGCATGGTGCGAGGCATTTACACGTATTACTGTTGAATCCAAAGCAGATGCATTAAGCAGACAGATTCCATAGGAATCCATTGAGTGTCCGCTAGCATCAAAATCACATGCAGAGATGTTGCCGGATTATTAACTCAGAACAGATTTGTGTGCCATAAAGACCGATCTGTGCTGTGCCAAAGCTTTCTGGTAATAATCCCGAAACATCAAATGGTTTCTTTAAAGCCTGCATTAAACATTGCTAATAGGTTTTTCACTAACCATTTTGAAATGAATACGTTCAGGTAAATGAAGCCCTGTGTGCGCTAGGTAACGACGAGCTGCCTGTGGGGATAGGATGGGTACCACAGAATGAGGAACTCCTACCTCTGCATCTTTATAGTCCAAGCATTTATTGTATTGGAAAAGTGGAAAGCTGAGACGAAATGCTTTTTGGAAAAGCAGGCAAACGTATTGTTGTAAGACACTGACACTAACAATTTGTTACCAAACTGTTTGAGTGAGGTGCGCTTCAAATAAAACAATGTTTGAAACAATACATTAGCTGCTTTAAAATGGTGTATACAGAAAACAAATGGCAATTATAACTTAACAATGCCTGCAGAAGGTTGATACCCCTAGATTTGCTTCAATTGGGAGGACATAGCCGGAAAGGAGGAAAGGGTTCTCCCTTCTCCCCCACCCCCAGGTAGGCAGGGCTGTTGCTCCCTGAGCTAGGTATTCAACATAGTAAAATGAAAAACAACAATGTCTGTATGGAAGGAGTAGAGTGCTGCAAGGCCGCTTGGTCTCTGTGTAGATGGGGTATTGATTTCAACAATGTTGCAAATAGGCCTGGGTGCTACCCCACATGTGGTCCTCCAGAGTGAGTAAGAACAGAAGGGCCTAGCTGACAGTCACATGTTCATACCCCACACTGTAGTCTACCTATTTGAATGATAGATACCAGACTCTAATACACTGGTTGATAATGTCCTCACTTCACTGACCCATAAACCAATGATCTCTTACAATCCTGAGGTATTCTCTTTTAAGAATGCTTCCCCCATGGTGTTAATTTCTTGACCACTTGTAAGTTCATTAAAAAAGATTTAACACCACCTAGAAGAGCACGCATGGATGTTACTGTATGGTGGTTCAAAGAACAGCTGTTGGATTGTTTATGGTACTGACTTCCGAACACAGTTGTGAAACACGCACAGAAAGATACCAAATTCAGTATTAATTATTAATAGACTACACTGTGAGAGTGTTCATTATCTTGTCTAGGATGTGACCACAACTCAAACATACGAACAGAAAAAAAAGACACATACACGTTTATACACAGTCTCATGAACACAGATAAATCTTCCCACAGATAATTCACATATATACTTCCACAGGCAAAAACATGTGAAAGTATTATGATTCGAACTGCTCACCACTGCCTCTTGGATGGTTTCCAGTTGCTCTGACAGATCTGGAAGATAGTGGGAGGGTTTGGTTAATCAGGAAGTGAGGGAAATACAATATTACAGAGCTTTGTATTGAGGTTGCAGATCAGACATACCTAGAGCTCTACATGTTTGTAAGATTTCTTGGGGTGACATGTAAGAGGCATTATGAGCTTTGTCTTCAAAGAGGCAGATGTGTGCTTAAAGTGTGGGTGTGTGTTGGCAAGGGGATGAGTATGTCATATGTTGGTAAAGGTGTGCATTATTGAAGTCAAAGTCTGAGGAGAGGGTCCTTTTTTAAAAGTTATGTGCACGTGGCTACTTTGTGTTCGTGTGTGATGAGGGAGGCAAAGAGAAATTAAGTGCTGTCAAAAGATGAGGCGTTTTCTTGGTGTTTCCCAGTGCTTTCAAATTAAGGGAAATGCTGTCCGTTTTCTTATGGTGAGAGGTGTTTGGCTGGGACGTCATTTGGGGGTTCCCGAGGGGTCGCAAATAGGGCTCCCTTGCTTCCCCTGTGGTCTCCTTTGCTACCCCTAAATAATGTGCCTGGAAGCTCATGGCCTGTGGCCAGCGCCATTTGGCTCTTTGTTTCTAGAGTTGCTTGCTTTCTTGTTCAGGCCTCTCAAAAAAACAGGGTGTTCCACAAGTGTAACACTTAACAGTGACCCTAAATAAGAAAGAATAGGATTAACAAATACTATGTACTTCTGGAATTACATACAATAATTTCTAGACTCATTAAAAGTTTATTTCTGGCACACTTCAGGGGGTGAGTCACTGACTTATTTTCTTAATTTTCTTATTTTCTTAAACACCTCAAATTCACAATGCAGACAAACACTTCCAAAAAGCATTTAGAGTAGAATAAGCATCCATTTTGCATTATGTATTTTGCTTTTCGCATGTTGCAGCTATAACATGTTTATTTTGCCGTTGTCTATTTTACGATCAACACAAGACATTTCATCTCAGTTTCCTCCGTCACTTGATAAAATCCTTGTGCCTAAAAGCTTGAGTACAGTGTAGAAATGTTTGACCATAGCACATTAAGTGGCCCTTGATTTCATTGTGCCGCAATGAATGCTTTGTTATAATGGGGCCGATTCATGGAACAAACGTGCGCCGAAAATCTACGCGCAAGCAGGCGCAAGCAGGCGCAAGCGGAAAAAAAGAGGCGCACGCGCTCGCGTGCGATTCATGGAAGTCCCTGCGCGTGTCTTCCTCGGGATGTGCGCTAAACCCGTGCATGGCGCACACGTCACTGCAACATCCCGAAAGACGTGCGCGACGCGCACAGTGAAAGCGCACAACCTCTGCGCATACACTAGAAAGTGGGCGGAACACGGGGCGTAACGCGCGGAATGGGGAACAACTCGCGAAAACAAGGGCGTAACTGGGGATGTACTGCAGGGAAGCAGACGGAACGCCCACACGCATCCGAACCACACGTATTCATGGAATCGAATAGGGCAAAGCCACGCACAGCGAAAGACACGCACAAGCCCAAACACGTCCGCCACACGAAGGCAGGCGGTAGCGTCCCTGCGCATTACAAAAGTGGCAACATACATCAATAGTGCCTGTGCGAGCGGGGCACGTGTATTTCGGGGTTGCGCGGGAAGTTACACACGCGATTGAGCGGGCTACGTGTATTTCAGGGGTTCGCGTGAAATTTCTCACGCGATCGGGCCTGGGGGAGCGGGCTACGTGCATTTCAGGGGTTCGCGTGAACTTTCTCACGCGATCGGGGCTGGGGGAGCGGGCTACGTGCATTTCAGGGGTTCGCGTGAAATTTCTCACGCGATCGGGCCTGGGGGAGCGGGCTACGTGTATTTCAGGGGTTCGCGTGAAGTTTCTCACGCGATCGGGCCTGGGGGAGGGGGCTACGTGTATTCCAGGGGTTCGCGTGAACTTTCTCACGCGATCGGGCCTGGGGGAGCGGGCTACGTGCATTTCAGGGGGTCGCGTGAAGTTTCTCATGCGATCGGGCCTGGGGGAGCGGGCTACGTGCATTCCAGGGGTTCGCGTGAACTTTCTCACGCGATCGGGCCTGGGGGAGCGGGCTACGTGCATTCCAGGGGTTCGCGTGAACTTTCTCACGCGATCGGGCCTGGGGGAGCGGGCTACGTGCATTTCAGGGGTTCGCGTGAACTTTCTCACCGCACATACAGAACATGAAGGCACGCGGGATCTCCAAGCCCTGCCAGGGCAACGCCCGTGCGCAAAACGTCACAGACGCGCTTACGCTGTAAGGGCCTTTGGTCCAATGAAATCGCGTACGCGTGCTGACGCGCTTACGCGCTAAGGGCCTTTCCTCGAATTACACGCTGACGTGCAGATTTTTCACGTGCCAAATCACTCCGTATCAAGCTGGCCACGCGAAAACACACGGAAGACCACGCTCCTGCCCAGAAGGCTGAATCACTGCCCCCCAGTGCCCCGAGCAGCCTCCCACGTGCCATCTGCTGCTGCCTGCCTGCCTGCCTGCTGCCACCGTTCCCTGCCATTTGGTGCCTGCACATCAGCCATCTGCAGGGGTCCAGTTGCTGTGTCCACCCCTGCTGGTACAGAAGACTCCCGACTCGAATAACATCGCTCCACAGCCCAGCCCCAGGACCCAGTTGCCCACCCACTCCTGCCCCTGGGGTTGCCATGTCGGGCAAATCCACATCTGACCCCAGTGGCAACCCCCGGCCAGAGGGGCAGAGGGGCACCAGCTTCACTGCCACCGAAGTTGGTGTCCTGGTGGAGCAAGTCCTGGGGCAGTATGATGCCCTCTTCGGATCGTCCCGCGCCAACAGGGAAGGACGGGATAGGATCTGGGCCGACTGTGTGGTTGCCATCAACGCGGAGGGGGTGGCAACCCGCACCATCCAGAAGGTCAAGAAGCACTGGGAGGACTTGAGGACCAGGACCCTCATGAAGGCCCGGCGCCTCCTGGAGGGGGGCCGGGGCTGCATGAGTTCCATCCAGTTGAGGGTCCTGGAACGCGCACACCCAGCGCTCCACGCCCAGGTCCTTGAGAGGGAGACCCGTCTGGAGTTGAGCGGTAAGTGGCCAAGCATTGCTGTGTGAGACAGGTCATGTTGCAGTGTGCTGGTTGTCTGATACTTGCCTGCATGTGTGACATAGGCCATGTACGCATGTATGTGTGCAGGGACATCATGGGAATGCATGTGCGACCTGTAATGTGTGAACCGCACGGTTGTTGCATGTGTTTGAATGCGACATGAGGAGCCCTGTGTAGATTGCTCACATGAGAGCATGGCAGTCTCTGTTCCTGGACATGGGTGGGGGCGAGGGATAGGTGCTGATGCCAGATACATATGTGGTATCCATGTCTGTGTGCCTGACCTGCGTGTCTGTGACTTGTGAGTGCCATGGATGCATGACACATGTCTGTGGCAATGTACAGATTCACTGATGCAGCCTAGTCATCCTTGTATGCACTGTGATTGGGGTGTACGGGGCCAGATGGATGTGACTGAGGTGAAGTGTGTGCATGTGATAGGCATGACCCATGATGCATGTGAGTCCCATTACATTGTATGATTCGAGAGTCCATTGGACATGCATTGAAATGTCCATGGCACACAGCATGACTGTCACTGTGTGTGTTTTGCCTGGACTGACACATGTGTTGTGGTGTGACATGATGGAAGTGTACTTTGACAGTGGCACTCATCTGCTATTGCTTCCTGTCTAGGGGACCATTGTACAGTGCCCTGATGCTTGTGTTCTATGTCTCCCTCTACGCAGCGGCTAGTGAAGGAGAGGGCGGAGACGGCGCTGTGGAGCAAGGCGGCGGGGATGCCCCCACGGCTGCAGTGGAAGGGGTGGGTGAGCCCCCACAGGGGCCTGCTACGGCGGTAGACGGCGAGGAGCCATCCAGGTTGGTGGCTTCCACAGAGGAGGAGGAGGCCGCCACTGAGGCGCACATGGGGCCTGGTGGGGGCATCCCTGCTGGTGCAAGTGGTGCAGTCCAGGGGCAGGGGCAGGAGACAGCACAGGTCACCGTGGAGGGGCCTGTGCATGTCGCTGTCCCTGAACCTGTGGGTGCACCACCTTGCACCAGCAGGGATGCCCCGTCCCAGGCCCGTCGGCAGGTAGAGGGGATGTCCATGTCATCTGACTCCCCTCCACCTGCGGATGAGGGGACCCCTGGCCGTGTGGAGAAGGTCCTGATTGGGGTCACGATGCGCACGGCTGTGATTCGTGATGCCGTGCATGCTTTCCAGGAGGAGCACGCACGTCATCACGAAGAGCACCATGCCGACGTGGCCCAATTGGGATCGGCCATGTTCGGGGGTTTCCTGCATGTGTCGGCCAATCTGGCGGCCCTCTCCTCCTCTGTGGAGACTATACGCCAGTCGTTCTCCCTGCCGTCTTCCGGCCCAGATGCCACCAGGGCCCCCTGTGGACCTGCCCTGACCAATGCAGCCAGCTCGGTGGGGATCTCATCCCTGCCACAGTCGGGAGTCAGAGGTCCAGCAGGGGTGGACAACACAGCAACTGGACCCCAGCAGATGGAGGATGTGACGGCATCATCGGGCAGGGCACGTGCACAACGGCGTCGGTGGTTTCCATCATCCTTGATGCCGTCGTGCTGGCAGAGGCAGTGGCGTCGGAGGCAGCAGCAGGCTCGACGTGGGAGGCATCATGGCTCGGGGCCATCAAGATCAGAGGGGCAGGCATCGGCCGGAGGGCAGGAGAACCCTTGGATGGTAGTGTCTTCCGTGTGGGAGCAGTTGGTCCAGCGGATAGGTGCGGAGCGACAGCGGGCGGAAGAGGAGCGGCTCACCATGGTCAGGGCGGAGTTCTCCATGCGTCGGGTGTTGAGGCGGGCTGAGTGCCTCGAGGAAGCTCGCAGGGAGTTTGAGCTGAACATGGGGTTATCCCTGCGAGACCTCGGGGCCAGGACAGAGTCCCGCCTCCAGGACATCGACATGGAGTTCGATGATGCCCTGGCCGGCAACATCACAGAGTGAGCCGCAGGACTTGCCCGCTGCCATTGTATATAGTTATATAGTTAGTGGTAGGTTTCCTTTGAATCATTTTTTTTTTATTTGGTTGCGATTGGACAATGCGCCACTTTTTTGTATATAGTTCAGTTTTTAGTTAGTTGACATAGTTAGGTTTCATTTGGTTGGGCTCATGGACCCGGGATTGTCTTGTATATAGTTCTTCTATGGATTTTTGGATTTATTGGATTTTTTTCATGGACATTCAACTTCTTTTTGTTGTTTTGCTTTGTGGTTTTTCTTATTTCATTTCCATTCTTGTTGATTTTCAATACATTTTTATTTTCATCCTTCAATGTGTCGTATCATCTCATTACTTTCATGCTTGTCATGTTAGGTGTTTTAACATTCACTTGCAGCCATTGTGTGTGACAGACATGTGTTCATTTGCATTATTTACATTGGGTGTGTAACATGTAATTGTCTTTGATATGTGGGTGGATGTGATAGTTGGTTGGGCCTTTTGGCAGGGGAGGATGGCCATTACGGACATGATTGGGGATTGTTGGGACCCAGGTGCAGGGGGGCATGGATGGGAAATGGGTGGGGGCCTGCTGGCAGGTGCCCCACAGTGCTGGGGGGTGGGGGTGGTGGGGGCATGGATGGGACATGGGCGAGGGCCTGGTGGAGGGTGCCCCGCAATTCTGGGGGGTGGGGGGGTGGGGGACATGAGTTGGACATGGGTGGGGGCCTGCTGGCAGGTGCCCCACAGTGCTGGGGGGTGGGGGTGCTGGGAGAAATGGGTGGGGGCCTGGTGGAGGCTGCCCCTGGTGACTGGGGAGGTGGGGGTGCTGGGAGACATGGGTGGGGGCCTGATGGCAGGTGCCCCGCAATGCTGGGGGTGGGGTGCAAGGGGACATGAGTTGGTGATCATTGGTGCAAGGAGACATGTGCCTTTGCTGGGGGGCATGCCCATGTTGGGTGGGCTGCCTGCGGGACATGACCAGGGATGCAGGGTAGTCCCCTGTGGTGTGGGCTGCCTGCAGGGGCCGTGGAGGGTGTACAGGGAACACCTGGGAGGACCACACACTGGCAAATCACATGTAGGACTCCCCGGCACCCCTGAAATACACGTACCCTGCTGAAATCGCATGTAAAACTTCGTGCGCACCCCTGTAATACCCGCACGCAGCCCAATCGCGTGTGAAACTTTGCGCGCACCCCTAATACCTGCACGCAGCCCAATCGCGTGTGAAACTTTGCGCGCACCCCTAATACCCGCACGCAGCCCAATCGCGTGTGGAACTTCCCGTGCACCCCTGAAATACATGCGCCCAGGCCAGTCGCGTGTGGAACTTCCCGCGCACCCCTGAAATACACGCGGCCAGGATAATCGCGTGTGTAACTTCCCGCGCACCCCTGAAATACACGCAGCCAGGACAATCGCCTGTGGAGCTTCCCGCGCACCCCTGAAATACACGCGCCCAGGCCAATCGCGTGTGGAACTTCCCGCGCACCCCTGAAATACACGCGGCCAGGACAATCATGTGTGGAACTTCCCGCGCACCCCTGAAATACACGCGGCCAGGACAATCGCGTGTGGAACTTCCCGCGCACCCCTGAAATACACGCGCCCAGGCCAATCGCGTGTGGAACTTCCCGCGCACCCCTGAAATACATGCGGCCAGGACAATCGCGTGTGGAACTTCCCGCGCACCCCTGAAATACACGCGGCCAGGACAATCGCGTGTGGAACTTCCCATGCACCCCTGAAATACACGCGGCCAGGCCAATCGCGTGTGGTACTTCTCACGCACCCCTGAAATACACATAGCCCGCTCCCCCAGGCCCGATCGCGCGAGAAAGTTCACGCGAACCCCTGAAATACACGTAGCCCGCTCCCCCAGGCCCGATCGCGTGAAGAAGTTCACGCGAACCCCTGAAATACACGTAGCACGCTCCCCCAGGCCCGATCGCGTGAAAAAGTTCACACGAACCCCTGAAATACACGTAGCCCGCTCCCCCAGGCCCGATCGCGTGAAAAAGTTCACGCGAACCCCTGAAATACACGTAGCACGCTCCCCCAGGCCCGATCGCGTGAGAAAGTTCACGCGAACCCCTGAAATACACGTAGCCCGCTCCCCCAGGCCCGATCGCGTGAGAAAGTTCACGCGAACCCCTGAAATACACGTGCTGGTACAGGGTTAGCGCAGCCCTTTGCGCTGGATTGGGGATTTTGATGGCTTTTCCCTGCGCGGAAGGCGTTCTTGGGGGCGTAACTGGCGCTGCTGCAAGGTCGCTGCGCCACTGTGCGCCACGGCTGGTTTTGGTGGCTGGAATCCATGAATACGCTGTGCGCGGAAATGGGTTTTGGCGCACGCGGCTGGCGCAGGGATTCGCACGCGCACACTGTGCACCAGCCGCGTGCGCCACGTGTGCGCTTAATTCTATGAATTACCCCCAATGTGTTTATCTTTCCTATCTCCCTGGCATGCTGTTCAGGATGTTTATTGGCATGTATGGGGTATGTAGGGTATTTCGTGGAGATTTGGGGCCTGACGGTATTTTCTTACCGCAGAAAAATAACTAAATAAAATGACGCCTAATTTCTTTTTCAAACTCCAACCATTTCATATTCTGCTGTTCATTTAATCCCCTTATGATACTGGCCGTCGGGGCATCTAAAGTTAAATGAAAATAATGTCTGTACTGTTCCTTAGGTATCTGGAGTGCTTTAAAAATGTCCTGCACCGCTTCTAAATGATCCTCAATGCAGCATTCACCTCCCTTTTTAAATGGTTTGATCAGGGCTTTAATGGATTTCATTATTTTTATGGGGCTATTTGTTGCAATGCATGGAATTGCACTATTTTGTGATTCAATCCTGTTTTCAGGTGTATGATATTGGTGGCTGCCCCCAATGGGAGTATCAAATCCCCCAAGGGCGCTGCAACCAAGTTCAGTCACCGGCCCAGTCACTGGAGCACTAGCTCTTTGGGCAGAGCTAGAATTCACCTCCACTCCATTGAATGTGGTACCCTGCCGCCTCTCCTGGGACCTGGGAATGCACATTTGCTGTTCTAAGTCCTTACACTTTTTAAGGAGTCTGTTGGCTTCATCTTGCAAATAGTTCTTTTCATCACTCATCTTATTAATCACCTCCTGCATGTCGCACATTTGCATTTGGCATTCATTGAACTCTTTATTTCTCTTGTCTCTTTCTTGAATCATTTTAATCATTTCTTGTTCTGCGCTCTGGAGATCACATTCTTTTTCACAATGTTCTTTTTGTAAAATCTGCATTTCTGAAACAACCTCATCTTTATCCTGTCTAATGTGATCCACTAAGACTTTTAAGTGTACCAATTCTTGCTCACTATCCTCAAATTGTTTCTTGCTTTTGGATAACTGAGTATCAAAGTCTCTGCATTTTAATTGCATGTCTTTTTGGCATACATCCAATTCTGCTCTCAACATTTCCTGATTTTTACTTGCCCCATCTAATTCAGTCTTTAACCTGTTAATTAGCTGAGTATCATTCTCTTGCATTCGCAGGGACTTGTTTAAAATAAACCATATTTTGCCGCACAGCCGTATTAAACAGTCTTTCTCTGCACTTTTATCGGCTGCATTCAATAATCTTGTAAGGCAGACCTGAATTATGCTGCCTTCTGCAAAAATATTGTCTAGTTGTACTTTCTGCACCTCACCCTGAATGCGTTCACGCCATTCTAACGTGCTATTCGACAACCAATTTCCATGTGCAAACAACTTTGCCTCTAAATATTGCACTAGATCTGAGAATGTGGTTTCCCTTTGTGACATTCTGAAATTCGTTTTTAGTGGCACACTGCTATTATAAAATGGGTTCCCTTTAATGTGCAAATGGCAGTGTGAGACACGCTTGCCACGCCCAGTAGGTACTCTATGATCACTTACCCGGCCTGCAACGCACCATAAATATGTAGGGTATTTCGTGGAGATTTGGGGCCTGACGGTATTTTCTTACCGCAGAAAAATAACTTAGCAACAATCACTCCTTGTATTCAGATTGGGCCATGTACAACAATAATACAGTGGACATGCATTATTTCAGCACCCAGACATGCATATTTGGTATGCATAGTTGGTATGCGTGGTTGGTGGTATTTTGGTGAGCATAATTCCCTTGTTTTATTTGTGGCCCCAATATCCAGAATCCCTTATTTTTGCTTAGATGTTTCGTGTAATCACTAGAGAGACCTCAGGCTTGCATTTCTGGAACACCACATTTTCATTTTTAGTGTGCCACCATGGGCAATTTCTCTCTGTCTTATCTACGGCAGCGAGCTATCATGTGGTATTTTCACTATCTTATATACGGTAGTGAACTATGTCCCGGGCCTCCGTTTTTGTCGACTCATAGACCTCCGACAAACTACAACACACACAGTTAGTTATAACTGCTCATACTAAATTACATTGTGCACACGGCTGCAACCAAATTTGATGTTTAGCTACCTTGAAAATGACAATTGCACTGTCTAAACATCTCCCCACATCATCAGCACTGCTTTGGTAAATATAAAACACACCACCCGTCTGCTTTCAAATATTTTTGTGTATTATAAAAGTTGCATTTAAACACGATCTCACTCTTTACAGAAATAAATAAAATAGCACAGTAACAGCATTGTCTGTAATACACTGAAAAGAGAGTGGCGGAGACAAGAACTCAATTTGCAACATTAACATGTGATTAAAGCACAGGAATCTCCTTTCCTACACTGACTGAATATTCTCGTACACACTCAGCCCCCACACTTCTGTAATTACCTTATCTGTTCAGCCTGAGTTTTCTTCAGCTGTTCTCTTTCTGAATGTGGCTCCCTTGAAGATTAACCCCGGTGAAAACAAGCGTCTTTCGTTCTCAAACCGGGGTTATTGCCTGGAACTCTCAGCTTTTTCATCAGAAATGCTCCAACCAGGAAAACAGGTCCTTCTCCCAGCTCTCCAAATCCCGACTGTTCTCCCCCTCTCCTCAAACTCCCCCCAGCAAAACCCTCATCACTGCCTCTAGCATGATACTTGCTATGACGCTGCTCCAATCAGAAATTAATCATGCCATCTCCTCCCTCTCTACACAATGGCTCCTTTTTACAGTAACCATTTGTAACCAACTGATTTCCTGTATCTCCGAGCCCTTGGCTTCCTGAGTTATGTGGACAGAGCAGCAGAGAAAAAGAAAAAAATGAATGTGCGTTTAAAAGTTCACTTTCAGAGTAGGCCTATTTCTGCAGTGGAGACACATTTTTATTAGTGGGTTATATTAAATGCAGTTTTATTAGTCAGGTTAGTTATTAATAATGTTAGTTATTAATTTTCAAATGTGTCTCTTGCACCATAGGCATTTCAGGTGAAAAATAGTGTGCATTTTTGAATGTGCACGTGTGCTTTTAACTGTAAAAATAGATTTGCATCTTATATGTTAAAATCGTTTTTGACTGAATAGCCTGGCTTTACTTATATGTCATGTTAATCTGGTAACACATATAGCAATGCACCGCACCCATGTGGTGGTGCTGCATAAAAAAATTGCTACCTGTGCAGTAGTGCTGTACTCTGTGCTGTAACACGCCAAATATCCTTACAGGTAACAAGCCCATAGTATGGGATGCCGTGTGGGTGCGCTGCTTTCCCTGCACTACTCTAAATTCTTTAATACACAGTTATGAACCCTCCCAATGGTATGTATTTTGACAAACTCTGAAGCCTGAAAAGTAAATCCATGCAGGCATGACATGTCCCCCACTTTGCGCCAGACCTGCAGATGAACTGAGCTGCTGTTAAATCTGATTTACCAGTTTAATAGTATCGACTACAGAGTGTAATTTGCTTTCTGCCTTTGAGACCATTCAGACATGTAATTGCTAATTTTACTATAGCTGGTAAGATAGGTATAGGCGGTCAAGTAGCTCAGTGGGTTGAGCGCTCGACACTGTGATGTGTGTGTGTGTTCTACAGGTTGCAGGTTTGAATCTTGGCAAGGCCAACTCAGCCTTTCATCCTTCTGAGGTCGATAAATGAGTACCAACACAGGTTTGGTGATATACGTTGTTATGTTCTATATAAAGCACTTAAATGTAAGTTCTATATAATAAAACATTATTAACAGGTAGTCTTGGACATCTGTTTGCATTCACAGTAATTCGGTAACATGGGCCTATCCACATTGATATTAACAATATATATGGTAATCCATTCTTGTATAAAATGTATATCACATTACAGTGAAATCGTAACCATGTTCTTCGTAGCGTACTTAACAACAATGCTATGTGATGCCACTTCCTGTTGTGTCAAGGGTGAAAGGTTGTGTTCCATCATTTCCAGTGATGTCACTTGAGGGTGGGGTCAAATGACATCAATACCTTTGATGTTGTCAGAGGTCAGGGGTCGTGTGATGTCACTTCAGCTTCCCCTGGCATTGCGGTGAAATAACGTCAATGGTGTTTGACTTAGTGGTTGATGCATAAAGATGTCCTGTGTCGAGGTTAAGATATTCTTGGAGGCAGGGAGGGCTTTCTATCAGTGTACTTTCACTGAACACATTACAATAGACTGAAACATAAAAACTCTCTCTCACACACACACACACACACACACACACACAGACACACTCTCACACACACACGCACACACATGCTACCTTATTTACCACCTTCCTTTACCAAATGGTAAAAAAATAAACAATAGCATGAATAGAAAACTTAGACATAGAGGCTAACCAAACACTAGCCTAACTTCTTTTGGTATGGCAATATGAAGGTGGCAAGCATTGAACCTCAGAAATCAATCACCAACTCCCAGGCACAACCTCCTTGAAGTCTCCTTTACATTCATGAACAGAACTGTACAGCTCAAAAAACAGAGTGTTCCCAGCGTGTCCACTCCCGATGGCCACCATGGAAAGGGAAAACAGACTAAGTTTTCCCTTTCCTCAGCTGCCATTGTTTTTCTTTTTTTTCTTTTTTTTCTTTTCTGTTCCGAAACGCGTTTTGGAACAGAAAAAAAAAGCAATTAGTACCCTGGTCTAACGGGCCGGGTATTGCCCCGCCGTCTCATGGCTTATTGACACATTATGTTCCTTAATTATCACCATTAGGGTTACCGAGCAGATATTCAGCATTATGATCGAAACGCAATTGTGTTTAGATAAAAGAAATCAAAGGTGGCCCCCTTGCTTTATGCAGGGAAGGTCATCACAATCACATACATTATCTATGATGATTAGTTTACACAATTAGAATTGGCATGTCCGTGAAAATTTCACTACAAGGTGGCAGGCACACATTCAATCACCATAATGTCAAATAAATATATTTCTAATATTTCTAAACCTAAATAATATAAGGTCACCTCTATTGTTACTCCATCTGCCTTTCAGGGGGGATAATGGAAGTGGCCACCCTCCCCATTGCCTGAGCCATCATTTCTAATGATGCTGCCTGTTGGGTTGCCATACTGTACATGGAGTTTTCCCATACAGTATTGCCTGGTGGCGCACGGCCACCGCGTCGGCGGGCACCACACCTGTTTGGGGCAAGGCGATCTGCACCTTGCTGTGCTGGCACTGCCTGGGGCTGCAGGACTGCATTCCCCCTCTGATCCGCTGGCCCAGGAACAGGATCAGATGCTGTGGAGTGTGACGCTGCATCTGTAACCGCCAATGGCGGACCTACCAACACTGACATCCCCATAGAGGGTTCTACCCCTGGTCCAGGTGGGTTGGACAGAACAGAATCCCTGCCAGAAGCATTGACCTACGGCAGCACATCAGTCTCATCATCCGATTCAGCACCTGAATAGAGGTCTGGAGAGCTGCACCCAGAGGCACCCCTCGACAGTATGGTCTGCAGTACCAAAGTTTTTTCACCCACCACCACACCAAGTCCCCCACTGGTGCCTGGTCGTGGCTGAGAATCCTCCTGGGTCTGCACCATCTCCTGAACCTCAACAGCATCAAGTGTGTTGTCACCTGCAAAACATGAAACACAAGAAATGGAAACAGACATGAGCACCATAGCACACACATAGCCCTGACAAGACAGAGATCCTTTACATGGTTAACACATGTCCCACATGACTATTACCCTGGCATGCATGCACTGTCAATGATTCTGAAGGGGAGTCAAAAAGGCAGACAATGAGGACACCGAGATGGAAAAGCAACACATTCGCAGCATGTCGTGCAGCACTGGCATCACACATCAGCCTGTGAGTGGCATGTCCAATACACATACATGACACATGCCAGCGCACAGATGTCATGTCGCATAGCCATGGTAAATTAGACGACAGCGATATGCCAGTGAATGAGTACTGTCACACATGATGAGAAGATTAATGCAGAATAGTGTTGCAAAATATGCATGTGCCGCACACTGCACCACATAAAGTGTACAATTAGACAGTGATTGTAGGCAGATGTACACATCAATCGTTGGTCACTTCAACATGACAGGAAACAACTATCATGTTCCACATGCAAACAGGCCCTAAAAATAAATTTCAGCAGGCCAATACTCCCTCGCCCTGAATGGTTTAAACATTCACATAACCAGGTAACTAAAGTGGCACTATGTGGGGTGTAAACAATGACAGAAGCATGTCACATATGTGGCATTAGGGATGAAAAAAGCATATGAAAAATGGGATAATCTAAACAATTGGCATGAATGAAAACAGAAAAAATCAGAATAATGTTGGAAGATGATAGTTCAAGTGCAACAGCAGTAATGTGGGGCTAATTGGCTACTGTGGGCAAAGGGATGCTGTCATACCCAAATCAAAGACACATGAATGGATTGGAGGAAGCACATGGGTGACCCATTACACTCAGGAGTACACACCCTCACCTGGCACTCAATCAGAACCCGTCACTCAAACAACATACACATGGATTACACACACATGCATGGGCACTCACTGGACAATGCCTCGTAATCAGGTAGATCTCCCATGCCTTGTATCTGTTCCTCTATGACGAAGGTCCCAGCAACAGACTCATAATCAGCGAGTTTGTTGTCCTCTGGTGGAGACCCACCGCCAGTCACCAGAGTAGCGGCATGATTTGAGGCCAGCTTGTTCTTTGATCTGCGTTTCAGGTCATTCCACTGCTTGTAGCAATCATCAGCTGTGCGCCTCACAAATCCAAGGGCACTTATGCGGTCCGCGATGGTCTGCCAGTGTGCCCTATGTTGACCAGGTGTGGTCTTGCACCCTGCAATCACCACCATTTCGCGGCTATGTGCCGACACATAGGTCACAAGTGCATCAAGTTCGGGGTCAGTAAAGCTAGGCTTCCTTGACGTGCTGGACTGTGTAGCCGTGTCTGGGGTCTCAGACTGTAGTGCCAGAGCACCCTTCTTCTTTTTCAAAGGTGGAGCAGAGCCTGAGTGGCTTGCACCACTCTGGTCTGCAGGGGCAGAAGCGCAGGTGGACTGGGTACTAGGAGTGTGCAAAGGCACAATGACCATAGGTCTTGGGGAAGGCATTGGCTGAAGTGTGATGTTGGCAGGGGCAACGTCAGTTTGATGGACCAGGACTGTGACTGTCCCGGCTGGGAGACTCAGAGCTGGGGTGGATAGAGATGCAGCTGCCCAGGCAGCATCCCCACCCTGCCTACTTGGGGCAGCAGATGAAATTGCTGCCCCAGATCCACGTGTTCTGGTGACACCAACTTGCACCGGCACACGTGGCTTAGACTTGCTGACCTGGAAGTCAGCCTGGGAGTCATCCTGTGATGGGTCAGGTGCCACAATGGGCTGGTCCAACAAGGGCTGAGCTGGGATGGTGTCAGCCACATTTCCCTCAACCATGGGGGGGCATGGGTGTCCCTGATTGGTCCTCCACACATGGGGTCTAGGGGCACCCTGCAAATCCTGGCCACGTCCCTTACCGCGCCCACCACGCCCAATTTTTGGAGGTCGGCCACCTTTGCCTCCCTTACCGCTTGGTCACCTCCCAACCATGGCACTGATGTTGTTGTGCGTATGGGAGTTGCAGTAAACAATTGTCCTGGGCAATTGGGGGTGAAAGGGGTAGGGTACTAGATGGAATTCGTACCCTAGTTCTCTAGCAAGGCTGTCTGTGACCCCTGGGGGAAGATGACGGGCCACGCAATGCACAGGCACCCCAAAAACAAAAAAGTAACGTGCACGCAACCCCTCGTAGACCACGTGCGTGGAAAAATTCACCTGCACTACGCTGTGGCACCCAGAAACACAAAAACAAGCGTACACGTGTTACACGCAGCCTACAATGACCTCTGAAGGGGTACGCGATACACGGGGCAAGCACAGTTGGTAAATGAGTGCGTAACTCACCGTCCGCCTGGAAAAATAACATGAAAAAAACACGCGTGTGCGCGTAGGCAACACCCCCGCCAAAAGAAGAACTGTACGCTGTCTGAGGAGACAGGACAAAAGAAGAAGTGAATGCTGTTTGAGGAAACAGGCCCAAAAAAAATAAAGAACGCTGTCAGAGGTAACAGGGAGTACGAACTTAAAACGCTGTGAAGTAATCGCGTGTGAACCGACAAGAAGTACAGATTTCACCCACTCACTCTCCACAAAAAGCACGTACAAGGGAATGGGGTTCTACACGTATCTTTTAAAGCGGCCCACAAGTACAACGTCACTTACGTGTGTACGCGCTAAGTCCCTTTCCTCCAATTACACGAACTGACACTCGGACGTGCAGTTTTTGGACGTGTACGATGAACATGCACCCGTGTTGATGGAAATGCCTGCACGCGTCACGTCACTTACGCGCGTAGGCCCTTTCCTCGGATTACACGCTTTCACACGCGGAAGTGCAGTTTTTTCATGCACGCTGAACCACTATGCCCACATCACGAGGGAAACGCCCGTGCGAGTCATGTCTCAGAAGCTCTTACGCGCTAAGGGCCTTTGGTCCAATGAAACCACGTACATGTGCTGATGCGCTTACGCGCGAAGGGCCTTTCCTCGAATTACACGCTGATGTGCAAGATTTTCACGTGCTAAATCACTCTGTATCAAGCTGGCCACGCAACAATACACGGAAGACCACGCTCCTGCCCAGAAGGCCGAATTACTGCCCCCCAGAACCCCGAGCACGCTCCCACCTGCCATCTGCTGCTGCCTGACTGCCTGCTGCCCACGTGTCCTGCTATTTGCTGCCTACACGTCAGCCAGGGGTGCAGTTGCTGTGACCACCCCTGCTGGAACCGAAGACTCCCGGCTGGGATACCATCGCTCCACAGCCCAGCCCCAGGACCCAGTTGCCCACCCACTCCTGCCTCTGGGGTTGCCATGTCGGGCACAACACCATCTGGCACCACTGGCAACCCCCAGCCAGAGAGGCAGAGGGCCGGGGAAGTTGGTGTCCTGGTGGAGCAAGTCCTGGGGCAGTATGATGCCCTCTTTGGAAGTTTGTGCACCAACAATGAAGGACGGACCAGGATCTGGATGGACATCGTGACTGCCATCAACGCGGAGGGGGTGGCAGTCCGTGACTTACAACATGTCAAGAAGCGCTGGGAGGACTTCAGGTCCAGGGCCCTCAACAAGGCCCGGCGCCTCTTGAAAGCAGCAGATGCCAAGGGGCGTCAGGGCCACCTGTCTGACCACCAAATGAGTGTCCTGGAACACATATGCCCAGCGCTCCATGTCCAGGTCCTTGAGAGGCAGACCCGTCTGGAGTCGGCGGTAAGTGTACATGCATACTGATTGGACGCTGTGCGTGTGGTGGTGTGCCAGTAGTGTGCAGGTTGCACATGTGTTTTCGTAGGGCCATGTAGGGATGTGTATGAACAGGGGCGTGAAGCTGCCACATGTGAGTCCTCTTAGGTGTGAGACACATTGATGGTGTATGTGTTGGTAAGCATGCTGTGCAAATGTAGGTGTGGGAGCACACATGTTTGATTTTCTGTGTATTTATGTTGGCATGTTTGTGGTGTCACACATGGATGGTGGATCCTGCTGCATGTATCTGCCCTGTGTGCATGTGCATGTGTGTGTATTTGACAAGTGTGCAACTGTGATTCAACATGGACACTGATATGTAGAAGGCTGAATGCCAGATGTGACATGCATGGCGATCGCATAACTGCGACAGTTGGGGCAGATGTAGACATGCATGTAAGTGTGGTGGCATGTGTGCATGTTTAGTGCACTCCCTGTGTTTCATGTGACATCAGGCTCACGTTGGCTGTTCATGTTGTTGTATGTGTATGGATGGTGCTGCCTGGTGCAATAATGCTGTGGAAATGCTCATGTGTGTGAGTTGAAATGACATGTGTGTCGTGGAGTGTGATGCCATGTCTGAAGGTTGACACTGCCACTCTTGTGCAACTGTCATGTGTGTATCAGTCCATTGTACAGTGCCCTGATGTCTGTGTTTTATCTCTCCCTGTCTGCAGCGTCAACTGATGAAGAGGGCGGAGAGGGTGCTATGGAGCACAGCGGCAGGGATCTCACCACCAGTCGGAGACGCAAGGCCCGGCTCCCCTGCCAGATTGTCATGTTGTCGGGGAGTGAGGAGTCTGGTGCCGCGTCCCAGGCCGCAGCTGCCGAGGGTAGGTCCAAGAGGCAGAGGTCAGAGGTGGACTCCTCGGCAGCAGAAAGGGCAGCTGAGACCCCACAGGGTCCAACAGAGGAAGATGGCACGGAGTCATCCAGGTTGGTTGGGGGTTTGGTGGAGGAGGAGGCCCCGGAAGGGACACACACAGGGTCTGGAGGTGGGGATTCTACTGGTGCTAGTGTTGCAGTGCAGGGGCAGGGACAGGAGGCAGCACAGGCTGCTGCGGAGGCGCCTGTGTGCAATCCTGTCCCTGATCCTGTCACTGCATCATCTGGCGCCAGCAGGGATGCCTACGTCCAGACCCGTTTTCAGGGAGGGGATGAGCACACAACAACTGGCCTTCCTTTCCCTGCGGACGTGGCTATCCGGGACCGTGTTGAGCCTGTCCTGGCCAGGATAGCGTTGCGTCAACGGGGCATGCGATGTTGGAATCGAAATAATATTATGCCTCCTATTGCATTATTTGAATGTGTGTTGGCCTACGCCAAGTTGTCTAAAATATCGTGTAAATAGATTCCGCGGCAAGGTCTTGACCTTAACGAAAACTGTGTAAATCGCCATCTTGGATTTAGCCGCCATGTTAGGTTCTCTTGTAATGTGGAAGTCACCCTGAACATCAAAATGGAGGCCGAATGACATTCTGAGTGAGATTCTGGCTGTTGTGACCTCCGCACACATGAATAAATAATATGCCTGCAGGCCACTTGTTGGGGTCGCGAACTGAGACCTTGTCCTATCCCTGACCTATGTGTAAATGAACAACTGTATCAGCGGGACTGATCAAAATGCATACATTATGGGATTGACCTGGCAAGGAACCCTAGGCCTGGTCCTAAGAATGGTTAACCCGCGAGGGGGTTGGCCAGAGCTGGATAAAGAGTATAAAAGCACGAATATCCCAATGTACGGTCTCTCTCACTAACACAGTGAACTCTCGTTGAAGTTTGTTATGTTACTCTGAGAGCCGAATAGCTATCCGTTTGTCAATTGACTTTTTGGTAACTGTTGTAGCTTTTAAATAAAGCACTTTGTATGTTCTTTGTAACCTGTGTTGGTGTGTTTCCTTTGGGCTTCCCAGCCTCATATCAATTTCTTTGTTTTCACAGTGAGGTGACCTGCGGTCTTTTCGTGAAGAGACTGCACGTCATCTCGGATGCCTCTTTGACCACGTTGACCTGCTGGGACGGTTCGCCGGTGCTGGATTCCTCCGTGTGCTGGACCTTCTTGCGACCCCCTCCTCACCTGAACCCCCTACACGCCAGTCATCCTCCATGCCATCTTCCCACCCATGTATCACCTGGCTACCATGTGGAGCTGCCTCTGACCCAGCGGCCAGGCTGGTGGAGGACACATCCCTGCCACAGTCGGGAGTCGGACGTCCAGCAGGGGTGGCCACCACGACAACAGCACCCCAGCCGGAGGAGGACATGCAGGCAGCAAGAGCCAGGGCGCAGGCACAGGCACAGCAGCAGCAACATGGTGGGAGCAATGATGGCTCGGGGCCTTCAACATCGGAGGGGCAGGCATCGGCCAGAAGGCAGGAGGATGCAGGATTTTAAGTGTCTTCCGTGTGGCAGCGGTTGGGCCACGCCATAGATGTGGAGCGGCAGTGGCGGAAGAGGCACGGTTCACAATGGTCAGGGCGGAGAACTCCATGCGGAGGGCACTGAGGCGGGCCGAGTGCCTCGAGGCAATTCACAGGGAGTTGGAGGTGAACATGTCGTCGTCCCTGTGAACCCTCGGGGCCATGGAAGAGGACCGCCTCCAGGACATTGAGCGATGATGCCCTGGCCCGGGACATCAAAAAGTGAGCCATCGGACTAGCCTGCTGCCATTGTAAATAGTTGTTAGAGTTAGGTTTCCTTTTCCTTTTTCTTTGATTTGTGGTGAATGGACTATGCCACACACATTTGTATATAGTTTTTTTATCAGGTAGTTTATTAGGTAGATTTCATTTCTTTCGTTGGGCTCATGGACCCTTGACAATGGATTGTACGTAGTTGGACAATTGATTATTTTGATCTTTTTCATTTGATTTCACCATGGATCAATGGATTTTTCTTTTTACGTTTCCTTTGGATTTGCGTTGTTGGAGGGAGAGTTTGGACTATTTTGCTTTCGGATTTGTTTGGATTGGTTATACTTTTCATTTACTCACCTTTTGCACATGCTTTTCATTTCATGTTTGCTGTTTTTTTGTGCTTTCATGTCATTGATTTTTTTTGTACATAATACATTTTCATATTTTAGTTCCATGTGTGGGATTCGCTCATTGGGTTGATGCATGTGAAAATGTGGGTTTACACAATCAATGCCAACCAGTGTGTGTGTGTGATGTACATAGTTGACTATTGGTTTGTGTCTTGAGATAGGCATGTCAGTGTGGGGTGGATTGGGAAATCATTGCGTCTCAAGAATGGGGTGGCGTGCTGTGGTATTTTGGTTAAGAAGTGTGTCATGATTGTGCATATGTATTTCATGTAGGGGGAAATGAGTGGGGTCCTGCTGGCAGGTGCCCCTGACTGCTGGGGGGTGGGGGTGCTGGGGGATGTGAGTGGGACATGATTGGGGGCCTGCTGGCAGGTGCCCCTGACTGCTGGGGGGTGTGGGTGCTGAGGGACATGAGTGGGACATGAGTGGGGGCGTGCTGGCAGGTGCCCCTGATTGCTGGGGTTGGGGGTGCTGTGGGACGTGAGTGGGACATGAGTGGGGGCCTGCTGGCAGGTGCCCCTGACTTCTGGGGGTGGGGGTGCTGGGGGTGCTGGGGGACATGAGTGGGACATGAGTGGGGGCCTGCTGGCAGGTGCCCCTGACTGCTGGGGGGGTGGGGGTGCTGGGGGTCATGAGTGGGGGCCTGCTGGCAGGTGCCCCTGACTGCTGGGGGTGGGGGTGCTGGGGGACATGAGTGGGGGCTGCTGGCAGGTGCCCCTGACTGCTTGGGGGTGTTGGTCCTGGGGGACATGAGTGGGGGCCTGCTGGCAGGTGCCCCTGACTGCTGGGGCTGGGGGTGCTGGGGGACATGAGTTGGTGATCACTAGTGCAAGGTGACATGTGGTCTGGCTGGGGGGCATGCCCATGGTGGATGGACTGGCTGCGGCACATGACCAGGGGTGCAGGGTAGTCCCCTGTGGTGTCTGCTGCCTGCAGGGGCTGTGGAGGGGGTAGAGGGGACACCTGGGACCTACAGTGCTAATTCACATTTGGGACTCCACGCGCACCCTCCTGGATACACGTACCCCGCTCTGACAGCATAATCGCTTGTAAAACTTCCCGCGCACCCCGGAAATACACGTACCCCGCTTGCACTTTGCCAATCGCGTGTGAAACTTCCCGCGCACCCCCGTAATACACGTACCCCAATCGCACTGGGCCAATCGCCTGTGAAACTTCCCGTGCACCCCCAAAATGCACGTACCCCACTCGCACTGGTTCAATCGCTTGTGAAACTTCCCACGCACCCCCGTAATACATGTACCCCACTTGCACTGGGCCAATCGCGTGTGAAACTTCCCGCACACTCCTGTAATACACGTACCCCGCTCACACTGGGCCAATCACGTGTGAAACTTCCCACGCACCCCAGTAATACACTTACCCCACTGGCACAGGGCCTATCGCATGTGAAACTTCCAGCGCACCCACGAAATACACGTGCCCGGCTCCAATCGCATGTGAAAGTTCCTGCGCACCCCAGTAATACACGTACCCCACTCGCACACGGCCTATTGTGTGTGAAACTTCCCGCACACCCCAGTTATACACGTACCCCGCTCCAATCGCGTGTGAAACTTCCCGCGAACCCCAGTTATACACGTACCCCACTCCAATCGCGTGTGAAACTTCCCGCGAACCCCCGAAATACACGTACCCCACTGGCACAGGGCCTATCGCGTGTGAAAGTTCTCGCGCACCCCAGTAATGCACATACCCCACTCGCACAGGGCCTATCGCGTGTGAAACTTCCCACGCACCCCCGAAATACACATACCCCGCTCCATTCGCGTGTGAAACTTCCTGCAAACCCCAGTTATACATGTACGTTAAGCAAAACCAGGAAACGTGAGGAAGTAATTTTCCCAGGATCAAACAAATTGCCCAAGTGCCCAAGTGAGCAAGCTGGGATTTCAGCCCTGGTTTCTTGGCTCCATCCATTGCATCTCAATATTTTATTTTACACCAACAGGCAATGCTTTCTGCACAGCCTAAACCAGTATAATCTGTGTTCAATGAATCTGACTTGGGCTCCGTTGCAGTCTAGCTAGGTTTCTGCTTTATAAATTCCATACATATGTTAAAACAGCTTGGCAAGTAAATAATATTCAGTCTTAAATGGAACAAGATCACAAAATAATTTTAATACCTGGAAATAAATGTGAAGCAACCCAGAAAACTGCACCTGCATGAGTTAAAAATGAGCCATACCGTGCTGAAAGTTGCAACTTGTAATGCGATATGAGAGACAGGAAAACGAAAGATATGTTACAAGTGGCTTCCATTGTATTGTAGTATACATATACAATAGCATTGTCACAAGTTGACAAACTCGGCCAGAGAATTCTTTCAAAGCAAGAGGTCACCACAATGAACATGTTTGCAAGTTTGCAAAGAACCTGCGTCCCATTGCCTGCTGCCGCCCTAATTAATTAATTGAAAACATCCACAGTACCTTAGTTCACAGGCCAATCCTCGACATGCTGTGGCTGTAAAGACAGAGCAATATGCCGATTTCAAGTCAGACCGCATAATGAAACAGCAAACTCGCTTCCCACGGACCATATATCCGTCTGCGACATCAATTCAAATGCTTCTGTGTAGGCCCAAGTGAAACGTGAGCATGCACGCCACGTTATAGTAAGCCCCTTTCTCTATGGCTTGCTACAGAGCTTGACGGAGCTCATGCTACACTGCAGGGGTTGCAGGGCCCCCGTTACGCCACTGCCTGCACCCTGATAATGACATTTGGCAGCAGGGGCCTGGGTCGGGCAGCGCCACTTCCAGCCAGCAGTGAAGCTCCCCATCCTTGGCGCTGATTCTCGGGGGGAGTTGGAGCTTCCGTAAAAAAAATGTTTTTAAATACTTTAAAAAAAAGAAAATACAGAGGTCACAGCCACGGACCCAGAAGTTGCAGTTGCGACCTCTGGCGGTCCCCAAATGACGTCCCTGTCTGGTCGGTCGGTCTACAGGTGATCCATTTCGCCACCACACCTCAGGATAATTCAGTGCTGGGTGTGGCTTCCTAAGCACCTCCCCAACGTCAGTGTCCGGAGGACCCTGCCAGGTAAACCCTTGCTCCCTAGTCATTATCTCTCTACCCAGGGCCATTTATTTTCCTTTTTTTTGTTATTTCTTTTTTCTTCAGTCCTTCTTCCTATTCATGAATGTTCTCTCTTCACGTGCTATCCTCCTATTCATTTGTTCTTTCTTCACATTATATCCTTCTATTTCTATTCTGTAGTTTCTTTCTTCACATTCTACCCTTCTTTTCTTTGGTTCTCTTCTCATTTTATCCCTCTTTTCATTTGGTCAGTGTTTCCCCATTTCTTTATTTTCCCCCACTTGGGGCCCCTCCACCACCTCGACAAACCCATCCCCCCGTCCACCAGACCCGAGTCTCTTTTAACTGCCCAAGTGCTTTCTCCCCCTTCGGTTTTTGTCCATTAACCCCCCTTTCGGTTTCCTTTCTCACTTTTTTCTATTCCCCAAACACCTTAGTATGCTCCACATCTTAGTCCTGCCACCCCCAATCCTTCCATTCCTAATCAAATCCATCCCCAGTACCATCATTCTCCTTCCCCAGCTCTTCCAATACGTCTTTCATAATTAAGTCTATTCAACTGCCCAATTCTTTCCAGACCCCAACCCAATTGGTCTCCGGCAACCTGCCCTCGCCCCCAGACCAATCTTTCTGCTCCTGTTTTGACAATAGTGAGGCTGCCCTGGTAATGCCTGAGATACTCCACTGGTGTTGGGGGAAGTGAATATCAAGGCTTTCATACTGTTCACCTCATTCCCCATGGAGGGTCCCCCCATCCTAGCCATTGCTGCTTCCCAACCTATCCCTCATACTAAGGTGGCAAATTTTGCCCAGGATTCGGTGTCCAAAGACCGGCGTGCAGGAGTTGTTCCCCTGACTTCCTCCTCCACTAGCCCTTCTTCTATCTGCATGTCTTCCACAATCTCGAGACCCAGACTTCCTGACTCAAACATGGTGGCCTGGAGTAAAGCGAAGAGGTTGTGTGGGAGTGAGGGGTCGTTTGGACCCCCCTCGCACATTCTGCACGATAAGGATCACTTGCTAACATTAGCACAATTGGGGCTATTTCGGGGATACACTTGGTGTCCATTTTGTGTGCCTTCGACTCCATCTTTGGACTAGACCTCACTCTGATAATACAAAAAGACTTCTCTCCCCTCTGCAGTGCCGCGCACAGCACCCTCATGGCCCCCACATTTTCTTCCACTGTCTGAAAGCTTCACAAATCCCTGTCTCACGGATGTGCCGAGAATAAGTGCAACACATAGTAAACTGTATTGTCTCACTCTTCCTCTGTAATCACTGTCTTGTGTGTGAACCATGCCCTGCAGCTCATCCATCTCCTCAAACCTGCTCATACCGCTTTGCCCCCGCTGTTGGAAAATTACTGCCAATGTAACCCTATGCCCTCCTAAGGTATTCTCTTGATGTACCAGAATTGTGACCCTGCTGTGCGGCCCACCCCAGAGTGCCCCCACTAAATCCAGAACCCTGTTGCAGGATATTGTGTCCTAAAACTAACATATGTCATTATACTCCACACTTGCCTTGAAGTGTAAAAAACACCTGTCACCCAGGTTATAACAGGGGACAAGACCCCTAAGCCTTACACCTCATGAAAGTCCTAATGAAAGATGATTCAATCATGTCTATGCAATTTATAGATTTGCAAGATTTACTCAAAGGTATACTTATGATTGTTGTTTATTATATGTCTAGTGATAGTTTCTCATGCCAGCTTAGTTAGTGTCAACTCTATCTCGCCGTGACCTAACCCTCGCCCCTCCTGCACACAGGCAGCTGGACCTTGTGACGCTCACCCACCCGCCAACTGGGCAGCCAATCCTGAAGAAGCAGCGCCTACACCACTATATGTTGCTTAGTTTTATTAACCAATCCTGAACCAATGTAGTACCCTATGCCAATGATGTCATTTGATGATGCTGTTTTGCTTTATATTTCCATGTAAGTGTATTGTTTGCCAGAGCGCTCTCGAGACAGCAGAGTTCTCTGGATGCCAAATTCATATAAAGTCTTTTAAATCAGGCCACAGGTTCTCTTAGTCTCATTCCCTACTGGGATGTGTCATATTTTATGAGGTCTTATTGGTAAGTCGGGGAGTGAGCCTTTACAAGGTCAACACCCGCTGTCCACGATACTTGTCCCAAAAAACCTAGAAAAGGACCGGATGGTATAGAACATGTGTAATAGTATCATGCATGTGTTTTTCACC
Organism: Ambystoma mexicanum; assembly: GCF_040938575.1. Lineage (NCBI taxonomy): Eukaryota > Metazoa > Chordata > Amphibia > Caudata > Ambystomatidae > Ambystoma > Ambystoma mexicanum. The sequence goes on from NC_090934.1 coordinate 529,047,672, forward strand.
ATCTGTGTGATTCAGAAAGACCCCTGTTTGCATTTTTTTCTGTATATCACTATTCAACACTCTACACATTGAATACGGCTGATTATAAGATAATACAAATTTAGACCCAAAGTCGCTGTGGATCGGCTTTTTATCTAACGCACTAAGTGTTACCCTCTAGATCACCAACCATACACCATTGTTGGGTGCTTAGCTTAAGTTTCTCAACTCTCAAGAGGAAACCGAAGGACAGCTTACAGAGCCTAATTTACCTATTTCAGGAATCCAAAATTGACTTTGTCGTGGGGATTATTGAGGGATAATGTTGAGGCATGTTTCTTGCATGTCAAGTGTAGTGAATAAGTCAGCAAAAATGTGTCCAAATCTTGAGGGGATTAATGCAAACCCAATAGTGCTATGATATGCAAGGGAAAGCAGAACTGAATAGATGGGAACTATCACTGCGTATCATAGAATCTGTTAAACGCTCATTGCATGCTGAGAATCCATTTATGCTTTACTGCAGCCTCTTCTGACTGAAACCACAACAGCTGTTTTGGACTCAGCAGGGGTTGCCTATTGTTCTTGACTGATTAATATTCAATCTTCATTATCATGTGAGGATGAGAGACTCAAAGACTGAGTTGAATCCAACATACACTAATAGTTCTTATTGATGCAGAATTCCAGGATCTAAGGTAGCATCAACACTCCTAAACAGAGATCATCACTAAATGCATCCTGCTTTCTTATCATCTCAAAGAAAATCATCTGTGAAATGCAGCTGTTGTGTGAAAAAGGCATGAACATTTAACTTTGGTTAGGACAACTCCAAAAAAAGTCTTTCATTTCCTGAGAGTGTTGTGAGAGACATACAAAAAACCACAGTGTTCGGCCTGGAATTTAGGAAGAGACACATGACTTCTTGATCAACATGCTTACCTATGTTTTATGAATGAATACGAATATGCGGGAAACCTCCATGACATCAGTGAAAAACATTATTTTGTTTTGTTCTATCCCAGGCTTCAAGGTTGTGTGTTTCATTAGCAGAAAATCATGAGTAAACCCTGGCCTAAATGGGGCCCTTAAGGCACAGGGTTATTGATTGACATACATAGGGAGTTGCAAAGAATAGAAAGAAAGTAAATAACCACAGACACAGTGACAGGGTTATACACAGTTTTGTTAGTGTGTACATGTTTGACTAATTTACCTGACTGTAATATGTTTCCCCACCATATGGAACACACATAACCTTAGGACAATGGGCAGGACTCCCCAGCCAACCAGATTGGACTTAGATGAATGATGTTTCCAAGCCAGAAGAGGACTTTAGGAAAGTGTCAGTTGGAACAAATGAAAAAAAAAAGACTGCAGGAAGAGATATGTAGGAAAGATTGGACTTCAGGTTCAAGGTAAGTTGACCGTTTCTTTATTGTCCCTGGTCTGCACGTCTTCAGGTCATACACACCAGACGGGATGGTAGGGGACACTAAGACACAACACCAGAAGAGGAACACTGGGCTTCCCCACACCCACACACATCAACAGCTACTCTCATTGTTCCCAATGGTTACTCTCCGAACACCAGGCACCACACTCCACACAAACCATTACGTCCACACATTCCACCCAAGTTACATTACAACACTTCCCCCTCCCTTGGAAACACCACAACAACATTGAAATAGCAAAAAGTGACCATCACCATTTACACTATCCTGCACACAGAAACGCACCTACCTACAGTACAAAGGGGCCAAAAATGCAGCAAGACCCGGGATAGAAAAGGAAAACACTGAAAAGGAAATCCTTCGTCAGGCCAACCGGAGCAAATCAATGCCAGGAACCCACACACTGACTCACACACTAGACCAACTGCAAAACGGCTCACCATAGAGGCACACCCACCGAAGTGGAAAAGGGGCAACCTCATGCAAATAAAAAAAACCTTTTGACAGACACCAAACAAAAGAAAATGCACTACCACTAGCCCTGAGCTTCCCTTCAGGACCTCAGGTCTGCCACACCCAAGCATAGCCTGTTCAACAAACAGCACCTCAACTAACCAGCCAAACCAACTACAACCTAACTCCTTCCACCCTGGGCTTCCCCTCAGGGCCTCAGACCAGACACATCCGAGCACGGAACTAGCTCAATACGAGCAACTACCAGTACAAACCACACTTTCAAGGGACCAACACATGCACTGCCAAACCTGACAACACCACACCCAAACCTAAACCACCACTTCGTTCACAGGCATCTCACACCACAGATAATACAACACTCACAATCACTCTCAATCAACATCACCCACCTTACATTCCATTGATGGTAGCAATGGGGAAAACCAATAAAACAGGGAACAAACCCCGAAACCTCAAAGACAAAACCTCACCAGGGATCCCAACTATATTGTCCTAACCCAAACAGGGCCCAAGCGCAATATAACATATGCTAGTTTAGTTATATAGCGCCTATACACAATGTGTTTCAAAATGCTTCAAGGCAAGGGAGGGAACAAGGGATAATACAATGACATTCTTACAGGACATGAACAGTAGGGATGTGAAATGTACTATTGTACTCAGCCTGACAACATTTCAGATAGTGGAAGAGCTAAGAATAGATAAGGAAGTGAGGGGGAGAGTGGGGGGAAATGGAAACAGACAGGCGACTACTGTACTAGGCCTGATGACATTTCCGGTAGAGCCGGAGAAAGGTGAGGGGTGCAGAAAGGAAGGGGAGGAACAAAACAAGTGACTATTGTAATAGGCCTGATGACATTTCAGATAGTTCTGGAGGGGGGACAAGTAAGGGGAGTGGGGAGGAGACAGACGAGGTTGCTATCATACTAGGTCTAGGGACAATTCTGATAGAGGAAGTGCATGGAAGAAAGTAAGGAGGGGAGGAGATAGGAAAAGGAAGAAAGGGAGAGGAGGCGAGAACAGACAGTAAGCAGTCAAAAAGAGTGGAGAAGCAAGAGGGGAGAGTGAATACCATTGCAGATGTCAGTAGTAACACATAATGTTGCAAGCCAGGATACAAGATGAGGATAGGAACAGCATGATTCAGAGCCACCATGAGTACAAGATGCAATGGAAGTCCAGCATGAGAGTTGAGAAAGGGTGAATGAAGTCCATAAAAGTTAAATCCAGCATTGGCTTCAAGACAGTGATGGTGAAACCAGAATGTATCAGGACAGATTCTTGCAGAGGTAGGCTGGAGGAGGGTGGGGATGGGGGGTCATGGTAGAAGAATCAAGCAAAACAGGCAACACCAGTGTGCAAGAAGGGTGGGGGGCACAAGGGAACATCAGAGTGGACCAGAGGGGGTGGGGATGGCCTTTTGGGACAGAGGGGGTAAACACATGTTGGTGCATGCTTACCTGCTGTCTGAGTAGCAGGTCGCCCTGGGTCCTCCTTGTCTGAACAGGTCCAAAAAGGAATTGCCCTTTTCTTCCTCAGCTTTTCACTTCGGAAGCCTGGGCGAGAGACACACTTGATCTAAGAGTTAAGAGCAGGAAGGAAAAGGCAGGGCTAAGAAGGTGGGTGGTGGTTAGGCCAGGTGAGCTATATCCACTTGCACCTGCTCCCCATCTGCAAAGGAAAAGAGGCTGGAGGGCTCCTTAAGTAGGGAAAAAGAGCAGCAACCAGGAAGGCACCAGGTGGGCGGGGCTTGCTAAGTGGGGAAAAGAGCGGCAGCCTGGAAGGTGCCAGGAGGGCAGGGCTTAGACCAGGTGACCTAGATCCACTGGCACCTGCTCCCCATGTGCAAAGGAAAAGAGGCTGGAGGGCTTCTTAAGTAGGGAAAACGAGCAGTAACCAGGAAGAGCCTTAACCATATCCACTAAACATAGGTAACCATGAAACACCTGCCCCTACATCCACGGGGTACAACTCCCCTAACTCTGGAAAAGATGACACACCAATACCCCTAGACCGACCGGACACAATTCCCTCAACCGGGAACAATGATGATAATGATACACCAATACAACTCCCTCAACGGGGAATTCTCACTCCACACAGCACAGGCACAACACCCTGCTCCATACCTAAACTCCTAACCCCTTCACCCACGGGGCTTCCAAAAGGGAAGACAAACTACTCCTGACGGAACAAAATAAACCAATGCCAGCTAACACAACTCAGAGCAAGTTATCATAACCAACTCCACCACAACCCCTCACTCCTACACCATGGAGTGTCAGTCATGAAACATGAAACCCTAAGAACCTTCAATGAAAGGCTCAACCGATATATGCCACCCTTAAAGGCACACCCTGTAGCGACTGCATCCTAGTCATTCGCAAAACTCATGCCTCAACACGTACCACAAGTACCTAAATGGACATGACCATTTAAAAACCAGAAACTGAAAACTCCCACTCATACACAGATACGCACATAGGTAGGGACCCGCAAAGGGACCTTGGTGCTAAGTACGGTACAGCAATTTGCGGTACTGTACTTAGTGCCTTCCCCAGTCCCATTGAGCCCTATGGGGCAAAAAATGGGAATGGGGAAGGGCCAATGTTCAATGGGGAATTACCACCCCGCCAACCTTGGAATGGGGTGGTAATTCCCCATTGAGCATTGGCAGACTTGTTACGATACCGGCACCAATGATGGTGCTAATAGCGCCATGGTTTAACACCAGTATCGTAATGAGGGCCATAGATTGAGTTAGCTGAAATACCAGCAAAGCACACTGAAAACACCTCCTCACACAGTACAATACCCATTTGAAGGTGAATGTGCGCCCCATGCCTCCAAAACTCGATACTTCTGAAAAATGTACCATAATACTTGAACCTGGAGCCTACACGTCCAGGAACCAAATGCATGCATTGGATCCAATGCATGAACCCTAAAACGCACATGTCCGAAATGAATGAACCCCATTCTGGCCATCCACCCTCACGTCCAAAATGAATGAACACTTGAATTTCCTGTACCAGAACTGACCCATCCTGCCTCATGTCCAGTACCTTTAATTACTTCAGTAAAAAGTCCTAAAAGCTTCCACCCACAAGTCAGAGCAATAAAACCATCCTTCGGGCAAATAGAACCGACCCCATGTACCTAACCTTGCAATACATTTGATTTCCCACTACTATATAAGACCCAGAAAACGGAGACCACTACGAAAAGACACCAGAGGACACGAACAACGGCCTTGGAACAAAGCACCCCCAATTCCACCCTGGGCAGCAGCCTATACCCCTAAACATGGGCCATGACATGCACACAACACCAATTATGTAACAGGCACAGAAATACCTAGCGCTAATGCCAACCTAACCAGGTTCGCATTCAGCTGGATTCCGTATGTTTCCAAGCACATCACCCAGAAATCCATAAATATTTGCAGCACTTTGTCCCACATGGGGGTGCCTCTCGCCCTCAGGGCACTTGACACCATCACCACAACACACGCCTTCCAAAGTCAGGGTTTCCGAATATCTCTCTCCTTCGCCTGCAATGCTCAATTTCTATACTCCTACATTGCATTTCCCCAAGTCATTCCCCATGCAGGAAATTCCTATTCTAGCTTTTCTCGAACTCCTGAAGGGGGGCGTGACCTCTAGGACACCGTGGTCGGGGCATGACCCGCAGGCGCACCAACGGCCATACACGCGACCAGACGTCAACTCTTCACAGGTCAATGACATCACCATTTGTCGAGGAAACACTGATACTGGCACCTCTGCCAACAGCGTAGCTAGCCCATGGTCCGGCAACAACCTGCGAGCAGTTCCTTCAATGGACTCTTCCCCTTGACCTCTGCTCGCTTCCAATGCACTGCCAAGCCACGGGGAAAACAACGTCTGGCTCTCCTTATGTAGGCATGCTGGGGTACACCGCAGCCGGGAAAGTGGGACACCCGCTCACTCTCCGACCCTGACTGATGCCCTCTGCACTCCTCCTCCAGCTCTCCCTCCATGCTCGGCCCACAACTCAGGCCAGAACTCCTCAAAGGCAGCATGCAACGCTCTGGAGAATGGCGATCCAGATGTATACTGGACACTTCTGCTGGGGAATTCTGTACCCCCTCCTCAGCGTGGGGTGCCATCCCACATCTGCACACCAGCCACAGATCACACAGTTTGCGGCGGCCACACTGAGATTGTGGTGCCCGCCTGGGTGTGGGGAAGGTTGATCGGGGCAGTGTCCTGAACCTGCTGCAGCCCCCCAAGCAGTGCTGTGTGTAACAAGAAGGATCCTCTTACCATCCCATCCTCGTTGCCAGTGTAGGAAAGAAGGGACATCCGGTTCAAGGTAAGTTTCTTTATTGTCCCTGGTCTGCACGTCTTCAAGTCAAACACAACACACGAGATGGTAGGGGACACGAAGACACAACACCAGAAGAGGAACACTGGGCTTCCCCACACTCATCAATAGTTACTCTCACTTTTCCCAATGGTCACTCTCCGAACACCAGGCACCACACTCCGCACGAACCATTACGTCCGCACATTCCACCCAAGCTACAAGGAGTAAGGAGAGAGAATACAGAAGAACAGTGATCTCTGGGGGGGAGGCAGCCTTGAGTGGCCCACAAGGCAGGAGGGATTTTGCTGGCTGGTCCGCCTCAGCCAGATGCAGTCCAGCATACTGAAAAGTCCTGGGATGTACGCTGGAGCAGCCTCTGTGAAGTACAAGCTCCAGGGCCAGCATGCTCAGAGCATAACCACAGAAATGAGGCACAACCTGGTGTTCATACGGCTTGCTCTGTGGGCCAGACTCAGTGAGCCACAAAAGATTTAAGCCCTTGATTGCATGATGTGTGTGGCCCAGATGAAGGATCTCTTCTGCCAGAGGCCCTGTCATTGGAGAGACCCCAAGTAACGCTGATGACTTTTGCAGGCAATGGCCTGCCTGAGGGCCATTCCAGCAGACCATGGAGGAAGCAAGCCCCAGGCCACATGGAGCACAGCAGCCCATGTGAAGAGTGATGGTGGCCTTTGGAGCAGTCCACCCGCCCAGGCCAGACAGGGTGGGCGATGAAGATCCGTGTCCTCAGCATCCGGTTGCGTGAGGAGGGGGTACCAGTACTGCTCAGGGCCCTACAAGCCACCCACCCTCCCAGGGCTAGGCATGAAGGGCGTTAAGAGACTTACCTGGATCCGAGTTGCATTTCCTATGTATCCGTGGGTCAGCACTGCCATGTGCAGTTCATCAAATTATCTGCCCAGATGGGCAGGGGCTGGGCAGAGCAAAGAGAAGGCCACTTCTGCTAGGGAAAACACTTCCATGGAGGAAAGGAGCACTCTGATGGCCCTGACAAATGAATAAAGCACAACCACTGAGGAAGATTTCCTTAGCCCTTACTTCAAAATCAGCACCATCAAGGAGGAAATATCTTCATGAGCACCTCCATGGAGTAAAGTTGAGTTTTCCTTACCCTAATTCTCAACATCAGCACATCCATAGAGGATATTGTGTCTGGTGCTTTCAGTCATGCCCTGCCGTGGAGAGCAGTTTGCTTAACCCATGGTAGCCACTTGCAGCAGATCAGTGTTTTTTCAAAGGAGGACCAGATTGTACAAGAATGGAGGACAGTCCATAAAGGTACTGTACTTTGACTTTTGTAAATAGACGTTGATGGAGGCAGCAAGTAATGCACTAACTATTAAGGGCAGACTGCAGCTGCCATTGTACAAGAAAAAACAAAGACAAGAGTCCTTGTGGGAAAAGGTATGGTATGTATGCGTTCTGGATCTTCATATGTATCGTTTCTACTAACACACGTGTGCATTAAGTCTTCAGTTGTTAGCTATTTATTGCATAATGAACATTAGTCAACATTCTCATAGGATTGAAGTTATTATTTCAATAGTACCAGATTAAAACTGCTGTACTTTGTTGGGGTATAGTGGGGCCATTGCCTATGTGTATGTATGATTACGTTCCTGTATTAACAATAACACTCCAATAAAATGTTTTGTTAAGATAAGTACATTTTTAATACATTAAATACTTCATGATAGATCTCCGGATCACGCCTGATATCTTGTTGCCAACATTATAAACAAAACCCTGTGAAAGGACTTTTTTATCAAAATTAATTTTATATGTGATGTCATCATTGATGCTATAAATGACATTTGTGATGTATTCTTTCACGTCCTGGGTGTTAGTCTTAGCAGTGCACAGTGTCAGCGCGAGTTACGTTTGCTTAGCTAACCATAACTGGTGAATTTCAGCAGTTTTTCAGTTTTACCTGTAACCATAAGGTCCCCTTAACTATGTTTTTTCTTTGAATTTCATAGTTTTTCATTAGTGCAACTTAACCATAATGTCCCGTTAACAAACATTTTTAATTGAAAAATAATATAAACAATTTGTATTGAACTGTCTCAAATTGCATTTTTAGCAATGTTCTAAAATGACATAAGAATGCACAGTTTGCTCAAAAGACTAGAACATCCCACACTATTATATGTGGTGTTAATACTTTTCTCATCACCACTACTACTTGTCATGAACAACACTACCAAATAAAAAAAATGAACAACTAATGCATACCATCACTGCACCCAATGACAAAAGTGTAATGACTCATCTAATGTAAAAATTCGACTCAAAACAACATTTGGACTCTTATAAAAAAACACAAATATACAATTGTTCACAGATATTATTTGCCCTATTAAGTACTTTGAATATCATATTGCCCACCGTCACTTGTGCCCAACATGTTTCTGTTCTACATTCATTAAGGACATTCTTCAGGGGCTTTCCAGTAAATACATAATTCAAGCTATAAACATGTTGCAACCATTATTTCTTGATTTCAATGTGGCAAGCTGAATCCCAAGATCTGTGGACATAAATTTGATGAAATATTTATGTGATGAGATTTGTCAAGAAAACCCTATTATCAATCATTTAAATAATATAATTAAATAAATCAAACACATCTGACTTATATCTACAATGCATTTAGTACCTGATCATATGCCATGCCCGACATGAGCTAAATTAATCCAATATGTGCATGTACCATATTGGCCATTTCCCTATGGAGAAAAAAATGAAAATAAATACCAATAGCAGAGGAGTGTCACTGGAGACCAAGAGGAAGAGAAAATGCCTCTTCCGTGAATTGCTTAGTGGATGAAAACCGTGGGAGAAGGATATTCCAATGATGATCATGCTAGATAGTACATCCTTACTGATGAATATCTCAATGCAGGATGACTATAAAATGTGTTCATCGTGAACTGCCAAAACAAGAATAATAACACAACCAACATGGTATATTCAGACTCTGAAAGAGTGCAAAGTATATAAAATATTTGAATCCATAAGGGGTAAGGAGCCTTCTAAACGTTTAGAAGGGAACCGTATATATGACATAAAAGGCACGCTACCTAAATGCGAACTACGAAGCAATGCTTGATTGAGAAGATAAAACCCTTATGTAAGCTCAGAGAGAACATTACAAAGTTCAAGCCTCTATGCTATCTGAATCTACAAGCTACAAAGCAATGTTTGGCTGTGAAGAAGAAACCCTTTCATGAACTCAAAGAAGACACTACAAAGTGCAAACCTCTATCCTATCTGAAACAGCTAAACCTCAAGGTTAAAGGGCATTACTATTTGTAAAAACGCATCTTCATCTTTCTTTAAACTCACCTTCACTGCAATGAAGAATCGTCTCAACCTCAGAGCGGCCTGGTCGGAGACAGCAAGTCTACTGGGTAATCATCCCTAGCAGTATTGATATTGTGTCACATCTGAGTCAAGCCAGGAGTTTCTGAGATACTGCCACAGGGATAAGTCCGTCAAGCAACCTGCCCAGGTCCAAAGTAGAGACCATCAAGCCAACATAACATATAATACAATACCATATCTCGAATGGTTAAGAAATTATGAAAAGACTGACTAGATGCTGTCAAGCCTATAAAACCAAGTGCATTTGCGAGTTAGGGGTCTTTTTCCTAGAAATCATAGGCACTCTGTTATGCTGGCATTCCCTTGCAGCATAAAGACTAGTTAGGTCCACGCTCCCTATCTAGGCCAAAGCCAATTAAGTACTGGGCATTGCAATTTTCTAAAACCAGTGTGCTTTTTTATTCACAAATATCTTAGGTCAGTGCACAAATCAATATTCTGGATTGGGTCAATTAACAAAGAATACCATTTCCTGGTGTATGTTATGCCTGGTGGAAGTAGTGGTAGTGCCAGGTATAAGTAGTGGTAGTGCCAGGTATAAGTTAAAGGAATGATTCGGTAACATTTTTTGTATTGCCCCACGGGTCGGCCATGTGTTTTTAAGCCTAAGTCGCTCGATTTTAGAAAAATGTCCTATGGACCTTACCCGAGTTTTCGTCCATTAAACACATGCGAAAACAGGCGCCAGGGCGATGCCATTTTGTGATAACCCTATCACTTGCCGCATCGCCCTGGATGACCTGCTTTTGCGACACTAAATCATATCCCCCGCCCCTGAGCCTGACATTATCAAAACATTCATATTCCCCACCTCTCTCATGCCGTTACTGTGCTGCGTAGGCAAACGCGCCCAGTCGTTTTCTATGCAACTTCACACAGAAGCCGGAAACCAACACAGATCAACTCACAACACAGCGCGCCACAATTCGGAATATGAAACTGTACTTTAAAATCAAACAGCAACACGGTACATTTGGTAGAGTACATTTATTTGACAAATGTTTATAGAATATTCAGCAATTGCCATATTAACTCGGAATGCCATTTATTTTCTTTTATCTCAATCCGCAAAAACTGTTCCGTTTTATTGTGAGTCACGTGCTGTTCCTTTATGGTACACAGGGTGTTGGTTTTCATTAAAAGAAGCACTTTGGTCGCATGGTGAACCGCAAGGCTGTTCCATCAACTAGGCACTAGGCCAGCGTAAAGGTTGATATGTTGCTTCTAGCCGCTAGTACCGCGTAAGGGCGGCGATTGTCCGATAAGATCGTCAAAGTGGTGCAGTTGTTGACAAGAAGCTAGAGCTGGCGGTTGAAGAAGCCGTCTGCCGGGGTTTGAAACTGGTGGCAGTAACAGTAGGGTAGGATATACCTGTTGTGAAAACATAAATATTATATAAGTCTCGCCAGCCGATCTTTTTTAATAGTATTCATTTTATTTATTACGGCCGATCTGAAACTATTTGCTTGCAAGGATAGTGCAATGGAGTATGTTCGGCTCTAAAATCAATGCAAAAAGTAACAAAATAAATCGAGGCTAGCACACAATGAGAAACGACTGTTTGTCTACATGCGCGTGGAATGTGGACCTGCATGCCCATGTGCCCGCTACAAGGACAATCCCACAAACGTTTTCCTAGCCCTTCATTCATTCATTTATTCATGCATCCATTCATTAATTCTTCACTCGGTATAAAAGCGCCTAAAGAGCTACTTACATCATATTTGCAATTTCCATTGTGTCTCTGCGTAATGCAGTCCGTAAATCCCAGTGTGCTCTTGACAACGATTTTTCATATACTGAACTAACATGAAACTCAGTCTAGTTTCAGAAATTTCTGCCTTATCGTCTCTTACGTTATTGCACCCCTCCTTCAAATGAAGTTCTTTCGGCATGGTCCCTGTCTCTCAAGGTCAAAAAACAACAGAACCTTATACTGCCAGTGCGAGTTGTGGGCCTCTTGAGGCCGCGATCTGAAAATCAAAGCCGCTGACCTTCACTAGAAATGAGCATACATTCTTTCTTTGCAACATCCCGTAGTAAAGCCATCTGTGAGAACTTGAAGTTTCGAATCCATCTATGTACTGCACCTCAATGTGCAAATGTGAACTGGCTTCTCTCCCATCTGCAATGGCTCGCTTGGCGCGTTCTAAGGCCCCCAATTTTGTCCTCGTTGTCTGCGAGCTTTGCAGCCCCAAAGAACCATAACTATGTAGACATTTAATTTTTGGGCGAAGGTCAGGGAAAGTTTGAAGTACCCGAGGAGTTGAGTTGAAAGTGAGATTTATTGTTTGTTTGTTTTATTATTTGCAATAAGCAAGCCTCCCCTCGGTTAACAGTGCGCAGCATTTACATGAGATTGAGAAAATTAGTTACATCAACAAAAATATATACATACAGACATAGACAAGGTCAGCAATATGAGGTGAATAGAGAGAGAATTCAAAGATGACACCCAGGTTGTTCGCCACCCAGGATGGTGAAGGTAGGGGTTAGGGTTAGCATACTTTGTATGTACACTGTACAATAACATTTATTTACAAAAAGACAATCGTATTACAATTATTTAAACCAGGATTTGTACTTCACAACCAGCTCTCCTTTGGGTGGACATGGCACAGTGGCAATGTTTGGTGGCAATGGATCAGTGCTCTGCACAGAAACGTTCAAAATTCCATATCTGTGCTTCTCTAATACAGCAACAATAAGGCTTTTGACAAAGTCGAACTCCATTTCCTCATAGACTGGTTTGATCACCCATTGCTTACTTCTTTTCGAAAAGGTCTTAGTGTAGCGAGGCATTCTTACATTACCCGTAGTCCTAGATTGTTCGCGGCCGAGATTCTCGTCATGGGCCAAGACGGCAAGTAGAGTCCTATGTCTCATGCCCTGTATGCTGATATGCAAGCATTTTGGACTGTACTTTAGGCACATATTGTGGAACACCTCCAAACCTTCTGTGTGACAGAATTCTGTCAGTCCACTCAAATCTCTTGATAGAGTTTTATCGAAAATAATCTTCTCAATGGCTTTGTGTGTTGGTGAAGATTGAATCAACCACTTCTTCTTCCGTGCCTCCACTGGGGACAAAGGGCCATGTTCACACTGGTGGAAATGTAGGTTTTCTGACCAGCGGTGCACATTGGTACAGTGGTGCATCAGTGACCGCCATTTTTCAAGTAGTATTTCCACTGACCCTTCGCAAGTTTTGGAGCTCCACCAAAGATGGTTGCTGATAAACTGGGACCACTCTGAAATACTTTCCAAACCTTTTTTTGTCCCTGCAGCCAAGATTTTCTTATTGATTGATTTAGCAAGATGCCATACGTCAAATTGATGTTTAATATGTGGGAACTGCTCTCTCATTGTCTTGGCAATTGAAATGTGTTTGTCCGTGGCTATGAGGTCGATGTGCATTTCCCTCGATTGTAGATATTCCACTGATTTTATAAATCCTAGTTTCTCCATGGCCACTGAGGATGTGTATTGTGTTACCTGCACGACCACCAAACTCACAATTTTCTTACTATCCATGTCCTGAAAGTGGCAGGTGCAGTACTTTGCAGAAAATCCAGGGCTGTCGCACTGTCCATCCCCGGCTAGCCTGAATCGTTTCAGTTTGTTCAATTTTCCAAGCATCACTAATGGCCGGAAAATGATAATCATGTTGGTATTTGTAGTACTGCGTTTTTTAAATTAAATGGAGTCCCACAAACTGAAAGAAAAACTCTAACTTTCTAAAACTTCACCCACTAAAAAGTGATGCAGCTGCACACAGTAGATTGCCTGCTGGCAGTTTCCCTAGCATTGGTTGTGCAGACCATGAGAACGTATGATTTAATCTACAGGCGGCATTTATTTTGACGTTACTGCTTTTTTTTTGACGAGTGACATGAATCAATGGCTTCCCACATACTTTCCCTCTAACGGAATGCCCACATTTCAACATACTTATAATATTCATCAAAAAACTCGAATACTATGTATTTGCCCTTTTTCATTAGACTGTCATCCGGCGTCAAAGTTGTTTCGGTCTGTGACGTTGAGGACATATCACCACATTTAAAAGAAATATCGCTGCTATCAAGTTCTGATGCGTCGGTGAATGCTGCTGCTGGTTCATTCTCTGTCATTTCAACATCTGCTACTTCAGCATTGATGGGAGAACACAACATTGTCGACAGCTTTTTTGGTGGCAATTTTTTGGCTGGTGTAGATTGTGTGAATTGATCTGCGACTACTTCAGAGCTATCTTCAATACATCCAGTATCATGTTGTCTTGGTGCGGTCGCACTGTAGCAATGGTCCAATACAACTTTGCTGGATTCTCCGGACACATTAATTTCATGTTCTGGCCATTGGACATGAGCATCTCATGTCTCAACACACGGCGTCTGAATTAATAGTTCCTCCATAGTGTAAATGGTCTGGCGAGCAACAACTCTCATTCGCTTCACTGTCTCTGTATGTATAGTTCGGACACCCATGGGTAACTAGAGGATAGATTGGAAAAGGGATGTTCAGTTTCAACACAAGATAAAGTATAGTACAATTGACTGGAAAAAAAAAAAAATAGTCCCCAGCACAAAAAAATTTCAAAAGTTATGAACTGTTTGTAACTAACCTTATTTTTGTTTCTTTTCTTTTCAACTTTTTTGACTCGACCTTCAATATCTGCATGCTGTTGCTCCGATTCGTATCCGCATGTCTCCCCTTCCTCTTGCCCTGCAACGACTATATTTTCTGTATCCGCATAGACAGCACGGAATGAGGCTCCATCGGCTCCCTGAAACATAGTATTTTCATTACTGTGAATCAAAATATTGTTAGCATAAAACACACGTGAGGACGAACACACAGGTACATCTCAATAGCCAGACACAATTTAAACATTGTGTGGAACAATCAAACGACAAGTATTCGAGCTTTGAGGACCTAGTTTGATGGGGCTGTCAGTATCCATACCTCTGGCTCTGCTTGGACTGCCACGAATGATTGTATTGAAGAGGAGGCATCAGCAACTCCCTGAAACACAGTACTTGCGTTAGTATGGTTTTCAATATTGTAAACATAACACACACTTGGGGTCGACGGCACCGGTACATATGAAGAGATAACCACAAATTTGCATTGTCTAAAAGCATCAAGGAATATTTAAATATGATCAGATTTAATCGACTTATTTCTCCGATTTCTTTACATCTGCATCATCTAAATGGGATCTTGTGATTGTAGTGGAAGCTCCATTGTCTCCCTGAAACACAATACTTGCGTTAATAGGGAAGAAAGTATAGCAAATGGAATCATGTTATATAATCACGCTCGATGGAGCTGTCAGTATCCATACCTTGTGCTGCTGAAGAATATCTATGGATGTTGTAAATGTGGTGCGCACTTCCGAAAGCTGTTGCGCCGATTCGTATCCACATGGTCCCGCTTCCCCTGGAATTACTTGAATGTCAGGCTCTGCATCAAGTGCGTGGGTTGACTCTTCAACAACTGCCTGAAACATAATATTTGCATTAGTAAGGATTACAATATTGAAAACACAACACACACTTGGGGTCGACCGCACAGGTACATATCAATGGCTAACCATGAATGAAACATGGTGTAGAACAATAAAACGACAAGTGTTCCAGTCCTGATGATCACGGTCGATGGAGCTGTCAGTATCCATACCTCGTGCTGCTGAAGAACATCTAGGGCTGTTGTGAATGTGGTGGATGCGTCAGCATCTCCCTGAAAGACAGTACTTGCATTAGTATGGATAACACTAATTATAACTGAAAACAAACACCAGTGGATGACAACTAAGGTGTATATCAATTGGAAAGCACTACCCAAACAATTGTTAAAATAATCACACGATACATAAAAAACTATTACTTGACATGCATAAAACAAGTCTGTAGCGGAATAGCCAAGTATGATTACCAGAAACGCGCTAGAAGTGGTTGATAACTGCGGGCATGTCACGGATGTAGAATGTTCTTGCTTCAGATTCAGTGGATAGTCAAGGAGTTGTAAAGGTACATTATTGTTTGATAATGAAATGCAACTATTAAAAAATTGCCATGTAAACCGACAGAATACTTTAGAATAATGCTATTGAAAATGTGCAATATAGTACAGTTCCCTGTGCCCATGAATAGATTTCCTTTGGGGGTTATAAAATCAAAAGCTATACACTCATATCAATATCGAACGTATTAAAAGGGAGTTTTACAAGGGAGTTTTACAAGTTTTACAAGGGACACAACACCTAAAATATCAATTCATCCATTTGACTACCTACACACTACCGCAAGGCCTAAAGCTAAATCTGGACACTTGACTCACCAGTGGGGGAATGTGGACGAATAGAGTTGGAATAGCGTTTGCGAGCAGTTTTCGTGTCGTTCGCCGTTTATTCTTCTTTGTTACCCAAGATGTGGCGTACATGTTCGAGGAAAAGTGCCGGCTGCAGATGTGGTATCGATCACCCCTCTTGTCCTCTAAGGCTTGTTGGACTCTACTTTCCAGCTCATCCAGTGAATATCCGCAATGTCGGACCCATTCTCTTATCCGATCAACAGTTTTCGTGAATACATACATTGTAGTGCCTTCAGATTTAGCATGGGTCTTCGAAGGGCAACCGCTAATCGAACAGGCAGGCATTGGTGAAAATTCTGAAAAGTAAATATCAAGATTATTATAAAATCTTGATGAATAAAAATGTCATAAAAAAGTAAATGAACCATACCATGTTCAATGCAAGGTTTGTTTTGGTCACTGGAACTATACCAGTTCATCATGTGCGGCTTAGTATTTACATAAGTTACAGAAATGTTTTAGATGATGTGACTAAACTCTGAAGTTGTGACTCGTCCCTTGGATGTTCTTTCTTGCACGAAAAGGAAACATGCTTACATTATAGACTGGAGCCCCGAAGGATGCAATTCGATGACAATTGACACAGATGAAAATAAATAGATCTATTGATAGCATAACAATTGAAACTCAAGTAAATAGCAATGAGACCAATGACCATAGCACTATTGGGTACTGTAATCGCAAACAGATAGAAATGTAAAAATGACCGAAATATGACTAGGATACATGGCCTTACCTTGACCAACAAACAGTTGGATTCAGCAAGCTAAGCAGTATGTTGCAGGAGAACAGGTAGATGGCCACAGGTAGCACACTGATGAGTTTGCTCGAAGCGGTCACAGATAGCACGACGACGAGCAGATTAGCATAGATCTCAGTGCTTCCCAGGTAGAAGGTTCAGGACTTGACTTGCAAAGCACAAAGATATTCTCATGAGACATATCAAGTGGTTTATAAAGTATTAGAAACAGGGGTGTGTTTGTGAATGAATGAAGTGTGTATGTTGTGGTATTATGTGGTTTGCAGGGGGGCGGCCTGCATCAGGGGAGGCCTGCCTGGAGACACAGGGTCTGAGGAGGCCATGTGAGCGATGGCCCCTGGGCGTGGGATACCTTTTGAAGTGTACATGCTGTTTGGCACCTTGGCTGTTTGTGCCCGTGACAGCCCCCCATGGCAACGCTCATCCCCGGGTGAAAACCGCCTTTGATAGAGGGGGGTGGGATGGATGGGCCTCGGGCATGCAGATAAGGCACAGGAAGACTGCTGAATGGAGACACACTTATGTGGATTGCAGGGGGGTGGCCTGCCTCAGGGAAGGCCTGCCTGGAGAACAGGATCTGAGGAGGCCATTTGCGCGATGGCCCCTGGGCGTGGGATACCTTTTGAAGTGTACATGCTGTTTGGCACCTTGGCCGTTTGTGCCCGTGACAGCCCCCCATGGCAGCGCTCATCCCCGGGTGCGAACCGCCTTTGATAGTGGGGGGTGGGATGGATGGGCCGGTGGGCATGCAGGCAAGTGTGTGGGAGCGAGGGGCCATCAGGCCCCTCTCATCCTTTACTTCTCAGTAGAAACTCAGACCAAGTGCCTCCAGTAGTGGGTTCGCCCCTTGCCCTTATGTGATGTTAACTTTGGTTGACATTCGCGTAGGTGGGACCACTGAGCAGGACACGGGGCATCTATTTTTGTACCCCCTTTCTACTCCATCTTGGTGACCAGGCCTCACTGCGCAGAGCACATGGCCCCCACCCCCGTTCCCACTCTGATTGGAAAACTCCAGAGGTATTTGCAACAGCTAATATATGTAACACATCACTCTTCCTCTGAGATCACTGCCTTGCATGTGAACCAGCCTGAACTAAGCACATAGCTCGTTCATCTCCACAAACATGTCCTTGCCCACGCACCCTCGCCAGTGGAAACTTACTGCCATTCTGACCCTGTGTCCCTGCAAGGTATTCTCTTCATGTGCCAGACCACGCCATGATGCCCACCTAGCAGATCCCCAACTAATATTAAACCCCTACTGCAGTATATTGTTGCCTATCAATAACAAATGCCACATACCGGAGATTCTTGTGAGCATAGACCCACACTTCAAACAGTGTATTATAGCGGTCAAGACCCTTAACCTACGGCCTGTATAATCCAATGTTGATTGATAGTATAGATATATGTGTGACTTTTATAGAGACATAACCGACTGAAAGACTTTGAACAAGTGTTATTTAGTGCATGCATTATTGAGAATATATTATGTTAGCTTAGGTAGTGACCACCCTGCTTCACAGCGACCTGACCTTCACCCATTCGGAGCACAGATGTCCGACGTCCATCCTTGAATGGAGACACACTTGATTCATTTAAAAAATCTAAACAACTGTTGGTAAAATATATGTGGTGTTTTATTTTGTATCTTATTTTGATGGCACAAAAAAGAATTTACACATTGTACAGGTCAGGTTGCAGCACAACGAGAGAAAATCCCCTGTACTGACCGCTGTCACTCGGGAACGTTTCTCTAATGGCATGAACGGCACAGGTGGGTATTAATCTTCGAACGCGGTGTCCAAGCCTCCCGTGAAGCCACCATGTAAAGGAACGATAGGCCACCATCCGGTACCACCTGTGAAAAAGAATGATACAAACTGTTTTTAAATGAACAAGATAAGTTTAATAAACGTTTGTAGTCAATGACAATTCTTGTAACTAATGGCATTCTGCTCGGACAAATGCTATCTAGACACTGCACACTATTGAACGACTATCATGCGTTACAACGATATGTATATGTAATTTTGGATATAGTAGAAGACCATGGAATAGGAGTGCCATGACAAGCAGAGTATACTTACTCGTTACTCGGATTACGAGGATGAATAGTTGCGTAAAGTATGTGCATATGCACCATCATTATCCTCAACACGGACCGCGAAGTCTGGCAGCTCGGTGATGCATTGCGGTCGTGGCTCGCCTTCCGAAATGTAGGCCACGCATCCCGAGTTTTCACAGCAGCAGCAGTTCTCATCCTCGGTTGGCATTAGCTCGCACCGAATGCATGTGCACCAGGTGGAAACACCGTCCATGCGACTAGGTCCAGGCTCTTCAGCTGTTGAATCGTCCTCCCACTGCCGTCCGAAGCCCCATCATTTTCGCGTGTTTCCCTTTCCAGTAGTTCCTCCTCGGTATACTCGGGCTCGTACATGTAGGGCATTATTGTAGCCATTGTGTGTTAAACAAACTAAAATAATTTATAGCGGTGGTACTGGTATCTGCTCACATGGGCTACAAGCAACGAAGGTAGCTGACCAGAGCACAGAAACGAGTTACAGAATACTCAAAGTAACACGGAGAGATGAATGGAATCGAACATCTGCTGCTGTGTGTTGTGAAACGGTCTGTTTATACTTATTGAGGAAAGAGGCGTCCTGCCATTTCCATGGCGACACGTCATTAGCTGAAGCCCAGCGAATGTTGACACGAGACGTGCTTTGGCGTTGTGAAATGGCGGTACGCATCTGCTGATGACAGGCTCAGGGGCGGGGGATATGATTTAGTGCTGCAAAAGAAGGTCAGCCAGGGCGATGGGGGCAATGATAGGATTATCACAAAATGGCAGCTCCCTGATGCCTGTTTTCGCGTGCGTTTATTGGACGAAAACTCGGGTAAGGTCCATAGGAAATGTTTCTAAACTCGAGCGACTTAGGCTTAAAAACACATGGCCGACCCGTAGGGGCAATAAAAAAAATGTACCAAACCATTCCTTTAAGTAATAGAAGATTCTGATAGATAAAGTACCTTCTTGTGAATACCATGGAAGTTAACACTTTTTTGAACGTACACTTAATTGACACTGACACTGAAACACACAGGACTTACACACAAAATCAAGGGCACATGCCTTGACGCTTCCCTTTTCATTGAGATCCAACTGTGAAAAATCTGCAAATTGATGGAATTTCAGCCAAGAAACGTGCTTGATGAAGACCAGGATGTCTTATTGTTTCAGAGAAATATACCTCTGCAGGAAACAGGCAAAAAAATAAACATGTATAAGTTACATTAGGGTGAATTAATTCCACCAGGAAAAAGCTTTGTGAATTGTCCCCTATGCTTTTGCTTTGCGATTTATTGATGGCTTTAGCTTGATACTGATAAATATGTCAATTTACAACATTTCTGGGCAAACATTCTTGTGGTCATTTTTCTGTGATATTGTGTGGGTGCATCTTGGGCTGAGTATGCTATCTGTAAGCTGCTAGTCTACTTTACAGATCCGAAATTTGAAGATAGCCGAGTATTAGGCTTCATTTTGAAACACATTTTAATTCCTGAGTAATGTGATCAATTGGCCATGTGTCAAAATATAAGGTACACTGAGACAACAAAAAGGCTTTCCAGTGGGATAGTAAGACATTGAACTGGAGGATATACCATAAACGTCTATATGACGTCATCACACAATGTGCAAGGACAGGACACTGCTCATAGCCACTTAGGGACCAGTGCAGTAAGATGCCACTGTGAGCATGAACTATCCACTACTTTTATTTTTTTAGTGTTAACAATTCCACTTCTATTTACAAACATTATTGCAATTTTGGAACTTTACTTTTTGAAGTTAATACACACCTCTTCATTTTAACACACTTTTGCTGTTACAGCTAAACGGAAATCTGGTTGACCATACATTCATGAAGCCTAGATGTCATTTCTGCCAGGATAAACTCTTGCTTGCTTCATTTTAGCATGGGGGAGTTGGAGGAGATCATGCTAATGCAACAAAGGATGAACTCCTCATCCTGTCATTTTTGAAAACTTAAAACGTGTCAAGTTATCTCATGTCAAATGCTGAAATATCAGTTTTGATAAAGGTGCAGATAGCTTCCACGACACCATTGTATATAAAGGTCAAGGCTGCTTTCAGGAGATTGTTATTTTAATATTAGTTGTCTCGGTGTAGTTGGTGGCTTCTTTCTGCTAGACAAGTGTGCAATAGTAGTAGGAGCCTTTTTGACTAAACACTTGGAAAATTGCAAAGAACTCCAGGTCCAGGGCATCTGAAAAGTGATTACATTCCAAGAATAATTGGTGGCCTCCAGTAGAGTAGAGAATGTATCTTAACATTTGCTGTATCATCTTCAAAAGCATCCATAGGGCTCCTTATGCCTATCTAGCCTCACACAGTATACCGCAGGATGGAACCTTTGGTCTATGGGGTTCAAAGACTATTCATCCCTATTTCTCTGGCAGACTAGAGAAGATAAGACGTTCAGCCTTGGGACCCATGCTTTGGAAAACATTACCAAATTTGATTCATGACAGCACAGGATTTTTCTAATATCATGCCTCTGTTGAAGTGGCATCTTTTGAGATAGATGTTAGGTATGTTTTACAGCAGAGTTAAGATCAGGGAGCAGAGTGAATATATACATTAGCAAACTGACTGACAGACTGAGGGAAAAAAGTGAAAAAAAAATAACAGGGGACTACCATCTTTTGTCCACTTCACCCACTTTGCTTCCACTTTTCGTGGCCGCAACACCTTTATCCATGTTGCAATATGCTTTGCCGACTGCGCCCCCTGTCAAGGTCACAATTCCACTGCTTTTCTTGGTACACTTGTTCTAGGATGCACTGCTGCTTTAGCTGTTTGTTAGTGGACAGTTTGAGCATACTCGTGTCCTTAAGGGGCTGGCTGACATGAAGCTTCACAGATTGATACCTCATTTCTAACCCAGTGCAAAATATCCTGGCTTTACTATGGTCACATATTTCTAAGAAGAACCAATCAACAAGGTACCAGCATGCACTCCTCCACAAGGTCAATATTTTCATCCCTTCAAGACATTCAGAACACTTCTCCAAGTCCTGGTCATCTTCCACCTGGATTGTGGCAACACCTTACTCACAGGGGTGCCAGAGGCCATATTTGCCCCTCTGAAAGCTGTCCATCATGCTGCAGCATGCCTCATCACAGGACATAGACAATTCAACCACATCACCTCCATCCTCAAGCAGCGGAACTCTCTATCCCTTCAAGCATGCATCATTGTTAAGGCTGGCTGCATCACCTACAAAGCAGTCACAACCAAAATGGCAGATTAATTGACTGAATATAATGCAAATCTATTGAGGCCAGCACACCACGTGAAGCCACGACTTTGCCTGGCTAGTATCAAAGAACTGCAAGAGGGAAAAATAAGAAAGATACCTTTTCTGCTATGCACCCTTTCTCTGGAGCAAGGTTCCAAGACAGAAAAGAGTAGCTTCCTCCAAACTACACTTCAGTAACGACCTGAAGGCCCTACCCATCAAAGACCATCTCCAATCAACCCTATTCTCCCCCTTTAGAGTTGTTACCTCCCCTTTTCCCCCATCCTCATCACAGCTCCTCTGCGGCCCCTCCGCCCCCCTGTAACAACTGGTTGTGCCCTATTGTGCAGTGCTCCATCGCTTCCCAGCTAGGTTTACGAATTGTACAAACCATACATACATACATACATACATGGTGGAGGGATGATGCATTAAATGTAGCTCTGCAGAGAGGGGTGGGGTCTGTCGCTCTTATGAAGGAAGATAGAGAAGGATATTTGGAAAGTATGGCTGGCAAAAAGAAAATGATAATGATGCACATATGGGATAGAAGGTAGTGAAAGAATGTGAAGAGCAAGGGAACACATGCTTTGCAGTATAGTTGACCGTGCTGGACTTGGACTAAGATAGGAAATCAGGTATGGAACATTGGGAATGTTTGTTGGGAGTTTGAGGTAAAAAGGAATCAAGTACAAATTACAGACTTAAAAGAGAAGGGGGGTTCTAAAGGGATTTCAGTGTGTAGTATGTGTGTGGTACATATCATTGTGTATTGACCTGAGCAAGTCACTTGATGACCTCATGCTGCAGTTATTTGATCATAGTTTTGTCCAAATAGTGAGGCTGTTGTTTCAGGACTCATTTGTTTGCCATTCTTTGTATTTCAGAAATTGCTAACGTTCTCCGCATTTGGTATTTTTTCTACACGATGTCACTATACAGGAGGTTTACTGCTGAGAATGAAGAATGATGTTAGCCTAACCTCCTAGATTATTGCATTTTTAAGTTATTATAGACCAGGTAAATTAGTTGTCGCTATCCAATAGGCCACGTTTCAGTGAATTTCATCAATGTACATTCTCATAAAAATCACATTTGGCTTCCTTCTGATAATCATTTATAATTGAATTACACAGAAGTCAAGGCGTTGCCGTGGGACAGTGTGGCGTTAAAATGGCGAAACGGATAGCTCTGAGAGTGGTGTAGCGTGCATAAATGGGATGCTCTGGTCTATTAATTTTATCGCTGTTGCTTGCCTTATTATGGAAAATGACATATTCATTGGAAATTAGTTTCAACACGCGGAAAGGATGGGCATTAGCGAGAAATGTCCCAGCCCAGCTAACACAACGATGGAACCATTCCAGTTGGCTGAAGAGTGTGGAGTAAGTAGATTGTATTCAAGTCATTCTTGCCACAGCTTCATCCGTATCTCACCATTTATCAATCACTCGGCTCCATGCCTCCTAAAGAGAGTGAAACAGTCATGAAGAAAAGAAAAAGATTTGCCATCCATTGGTCAATTCACCTTATTTTCCTTGAGCCTCCTGAATATATAATATCAGGTGTGTGTGCCATTCAGTCTGCAGGGACTCCGCCCATTGTTTCTGCCAATATTAAAGACTCTGGCTATATTGTAGGGGAAGAATAAATAAATATAGTGAGCTGGCATAGCATGATTATGGACTGCAGATTTTAAACCTACGGAGGAGAACGGGTGTACGCCTGTACTTTAGCGAGATCTGTCGTAGAAGCCACTGGCCCGTGTAGATGATATTGCTGACATCAATGACAATGTTTAATTGACTAATGCAAAAGTACCTTTGTGATCTCCTTGTGGCTGTGCTGCGCGCTATCACATTATTGTTTCAAAGAAAATTGTAATGTGTATTCCCACTGTTACTACTTGGTATGGTGTAAAATGTAATTGTCAACACTTCTGAATAAAATATGCAATAGGTTGAATGTCAATCCTGCTCCTACACCTGAAATCCTACTATCTGGCCAGTGCTGAACCCCATAAGGATGGGAGGAGTGTCAGAGAGTTCAAGTGTTGCCCCCCTCCTTTCCTTGTGAGGGATGTGTGGACGAACAAGTACATGTTTATGTCATTTTAGTGAAAGGGAGGACATCGGTTTGTTTTTGGACTTGTAAGTGCAACCTTTTACAGCTTTGCAAAACCAAACCAAATAAAAACCCAGACGTACCTCTCTGGGCCCGGGAGTACTCTCTTCCCCGGCCTCTGCCCGAACGTGTTTGGATTACTCTGTCAGTTTTCTTACCACTTCAAAGAATCAGTGGCCTTAAGTAGAGAGGCCAACTCCCCTGGCAACACTTGCCCAGCTCTTCCCTTTTGACAAAATATTATGTCCATTCTAAATTTTCACTCTGGCTCCATCTACACAGATGCCTCCTTAGTCTCCATTTCTCCAGCGTCTGGAACAGTGACTGCAACATTTGAAACCTTTGATGTATTTTTCTTTATTGCATGTATTGTTAATGCTCGTTTTATAGCGAGCAAAATTAAAACAAAGCTAAAAGTACATATATAAAACCTCCATTCAACAATTCTTTATTGGACCCATCATACTTTAATAATTGCAGGTCTATTTGTAATGGATCCTTCATGGCCAAACACTTAGGACGATTGGCCAGTATTTAACTGCCAAATGTTTGATTGCGACAACATCGTCCAATGTTGACTGTCCTTAATCTATGTATATCCACTCATGTATTGTGCCTGATGACTGTTCCATTCACTCCCCTGCACAACATGATCAGAATGTCCATCAAACTCCCCCCCACTGTGAAAAGCACACTGCTTCCCATCAAATCTGATTTCGTATGTACTGTTTGTTTATTTTTTTATCAAAAGAGTATTGTTCTTTCCTGCATGTAAATAAAAAAAACATAAATAAATAAATAAATAAATAAATAAATAAATAAATGCATAAATATGTTTGATCTTGGCTACATTGTATTTAACCACGGAAGGTTTATGTAATCAGCACTGATACACATCTGGTATAACTTTCAAATGAAGGCTGACTCTGGCAGATGAGTAGGGATGGACTCACTGTAACTCACCATAGCTTTTTGCCAGTGTTGACCACCACATCCTATTTGACAATGTACGGCAAGTGAGATTCCCAGGCATAGTTCTAAGTGGATCCCATCATCCTTCATCTTTGGTTGAACCACAGAAAATCCCTCTATTACCTTTCCCTCCCCTTTCCTGACTTCTACACTTCAGAGCCCCTCATGGATCCGTACTCTGGCCCTTTCTATAGTGTTGTTTTGGCTACTTATCGGTGTTATATTCTCATATGGCATGACTGGCTCTGATTGTCTGAATGAAGCTCAAATTAACAGAAACAGCTCCATTCCTTCTGAATTGTGTTATAGAGTGCGGTCAGTCAACACCATGGACATTGTGTCTGGTGCAGCGACTGACAGCATCAGGTGTGCTCGACTGCACTGGGAGCTCACATTTCTGTAGTATGTCGCAGCCAGCCTTACAGGCTGTGTCTAGGTGAATAGTGATGGTTCAATTACTCCATAGTTTAGGATCTCTCAAGATTACATTCAGTATTGCTAAATCCACACACTAATATCCAGTGAACCTGTCAAGATAGTTGGCTGTGCCTCTTGAGCTGTAGAATATAATTCATTGCAGCTGATTTCATTCTTGGATTGCTTTTATCAGTGGGCTGCACAATGATCGTGGTGACTGTGGACACCTTTTCTACTCCATATAAATGCACACAAACTGCTGTGGAGATGGCTTCACTTTTCTTGATGAAACTGACATTTTTCTGGGTTATCCCAAAATAATATTTCCAATCAGGTTATAACAACATGTTGGGGGTTGATTGTAGGGTCATATATGTGAGTCATTCCCTTTCCTCTGGTTGTCAACCAGAAACTGATGGTCAAATGAAAGTGCTAATCAGACACTGGGGCAGTATTTATGCTGCTATGTAAATGCCGCTCAGATTATTTGTAAATGCCACTCAGATTAAATTGTACATTCGCATATAATAATTCTGTGAATGCTATGGCGTATGTCTTTATCGTGTGCATATATGTGTTTTTACAGATCCTCACCTTCTTCAAAGGATTTCATTTTTTGAGCAAAAGCATATTCGAGATATGGGTGTGGAGAATTTCATACAAAATCAAATAAGAGAGCCATACAAATGTGCACATGTTTCTATGAGGTATTCTATTACACGGATGATACTGTGATTATCTGAAATATATTTGTCTAATTGGAAATGCTTTTGCTGTCAGTCTGTGTTTTAACAAGGGTCGGAAGATTCATCAGTTAGCCCAATGTTTCCATTAAAGTGCTTCTGCTTGTCATTCTTTTTTGTGTCTTCCTGGGCAATTGAGTCTGTGCGCATGCCAGCAGTTATGAATCGCAATAGTTTAGGCCATTCACCAATGTCTTTCCATTTTCTTTACTTTCTTTCCACTGTGGCTTTTGACAGGTTTTTTCCTGACTTAGCTGTGTGAGTTATCTCTTTGTCTGCCATTCTAGCTGTTACTTTTAGCCATCATAGTTCTCATCGAATGGGAAGTTGGATTGATGGGCTCATTGGCAGTGCTGGGAAGGTTGTGGATCTGAATTCCGTGGCGGCAGTTGACAATGACCCTTTATGTAAGTGACGGGCATCATTAACAGTCAGGGAGCAATTTAGGACATGGTGTTTCACTCCTTGTAGAGAATACTTTGACATCATTCCATCCTCTGTGGCATTTCTGTGCCAATCAGGGTGTCTTTGGGAAAGCGCCATGCATGTCATTGGAAACCAAGTTAAGGGAGGACGTTGGTGGTTCAGGACCTTGACATCCTAATACAAAGATGAAGCCAGTATTTAAAACCAATACTACTGACTTGTCAATATGGCTGTTATGATTGGTAAGATAAATCACTGGGCTGAGCACTTTTTTCATCTAGTCCAATGGTTTAGTGGGGTCAACATCTACCCAGATTCTGATCACCATAGGCTCAATCCCTCACACGGAAAATGCAACCTTTCATATTTTCAAGATTGATTTAATATGTACTATTGAATAATGATATAATAGCACTACCATTTTGGCTCCTATGAATCATTTCAGTTTGGGAGTGCTCTATATATCAATAGTCATCAATTAAAACATTTCTATGTGTATATATCATTGAAACAGAAGGCTCCCTGGTTGATGCAACATCTTATAAGTAGAGAGCCATTAAGTTTCAATGAAGAGGATGCTTCATCAAACAACCGAAATCCGTAGGAATTTAAAATGATTTTGGTCACTATATAAACCAATTTAAAATCCTCAATATTAGGGGCTCAATATCGACCCAGAGTACTGTGAATTGAAAGCAAAAAAAGCCCTGCGTAGGCGTCCAATTTTCATTAATTCGTATTCCTGTGCCTAGGTTCAACATCAGCAGACACCTCCCGTTCAAGCAGCACACAGAAAGAAAGTCACACACAGCTTGGTAGAAACATTTTGCCTGTGGAAAGTCAAGCCTTCATCCCAGAAAACAACTTCCAATCTGCTGTGGAATCCTTGGTCCTCTCTCAACTGGATGTTGGCAATGCACTTCTGGAAGGCTGCCTGGCTCCCCTGAGATATGTCCTACATTCTGCAGCTTGACCCATCAAATGGCTCTGCAAATTCTATCCTACTAACCTGACCGTCCTCAAACTGCATTGGCTACCACTGCAATCATGTATCATCTTCAAATCCAACTGCAACATCTACAAGGTTGTCACCCTGGAGTCCCCAAGCTACCTCCCTTAGAAACTCCACTTCTCAGGAGGCCTATGATGCAAAATAAGGAAAATGTGCAGTTTTGAACTTTGCCAGTGCAGTAAGGATAGAATCAGAAAACAGCCTTCACTGCCTAAGCGCAAGACTCTGAACCATCCTACTCATCATCAACAACAGACTAACCTCCATGCTTCTACTTTTCAGGCATGTGCTCAAGATCATTCTTTTCAAGGAATTACTCCTCAGTAACACCTATTTCCACACACCCTCCACTACCCACCAAACCTGAGACTGGGAGACTGCCATAACCCTCTGTTTCCTCCCCTGGTAGCTTGTAGATCCCTTGCTCCCAATTGCCCAGCCTCTTTCTTTTGAAATGTTAGCTCCCCACTCCCTTGTATCACTCCTTACATCACTGTATTCTTCCCCCTATAACTCACAAAGTGCTCTGGTTCTTCCTGAAGCTATATCCATGTCCAGTAAATATTA
Source organism: Ambystoma mexicanum (assembly GCF_040938575.1). Classification (NCBI taxonomy): domain Eukaryota; kingdom Metazoa; phylum Chordata; class Amphibia; order Caudata; family Ambystomatidae; genus Ambystoma; species Ambystoma mexicanum. Next base: position 529,076,073 of record NC_090934.1, read on the forward strand.
TACATAATAATAATAATAATAATACTAATAATAATAATAATAATAATAATAACAGTAATTATTATTATTATTATTATTATTATTATTATTATTATTATTACTATTATTAGTATTATTATTATTATTATTATTAATATAAGTATCCTTAATATTATAACACACAATATGGGGAAGAAGGCAGACAGTTCACACCAAATTCATTTTAGTTCTAAAATCTAAAATCAGACAGATTTTGCAACAAATTTTGTGAGTATATTTACATAAACATATTACAAATCAGTTAGAAAAACTAAAGCTGACATGTTTCTTTCTGCTTGATTTTAAGATATACATGTGTGGTCTGACTCAGAGGACTGTGAAGACATCATGAGCTAGACACAAACAACAGGTTCAAGATTGGTTCTCAATCGCTTTTATTAAATTAAGAAGCCAGATGGAGTAAGGCCTAACTTGCCCTAAACTAGGGTGGGATTTCCCCACTTAAAGAAAACTAAGCATAGTCTGTGTCAGGAAGTTCAAATCAAATGACTGTGTCCAAACCTATACTTGCCTCCACAACTAACTGTATAGAATGTGTAGGGATTTCAGCATCAAATCAAAAAGTATTCAAAATAAAGTTCAGAGCTTCTACCTACTACTAACTCCTAGTTTCCACAAAATATAGGGGTTCCCTTCCTCAAGAGTTCAAATCTTCCAGCTTTTCAAAACAACACAATTCCTTGAGAAACGTCTCAGCTCTTTTAATATCAGCACATGTAACTGGTTCACATAAGTAGTTCTGTCTCTTGACTGCAAGACACAAGCTTCTTTATGGATTACTTTATTTGGATTTTCGATAGAGGGGGGACACTCGGTCTAGGCACAGTGTTCGGACGGCACGGTCCACCCATTACAGGTCATGCAACCGATACACCTTTTTCACTGCTTTACATAAACAATTGTCCACTGCTTTCTTTGACAGTGAAGAGTGTTTCTCTCATCAGTGTGACACTATTCTAAGACTTCTCCATGGCCTGGTGGGCCACCATGAACTTTGTATGCATTTTCTGTAATCTTCTCCTCTTAACCTGCAATTCCTTAAACTCTTTTAGCCTCATCAAGTGTTGGTTTCTCAACTCATACCCTACTTGTTATTCCCTTAGCTTTGCCAACATGGGTACCTCAGAAAATTCATTCAGTGTTATCTGCTGCATGCACCACCTTTCTTTGACTTCACTCACGAGTGCTCAAAACTTGCGTTTTCTCTGTGCGGCATTTAAAAGTGCTTATAATGGCCTTACATTTATTTGGTATACAAAAATACTGGTTTCGATATTCAAAAGTGATTATAACAACTTTCAGTTTGTTTGGTTTTCAAAAGCGCTTGTTTCAGGTTCCAGGAGCAACCTGGTATGAGTGTTTTCCTGGTTCCACTCACCGGTTACACACAGCAGCTCTCTTTGGTTTCTTTCCACTCCTTGTTCTGTATTCTGGCTTCCACTGGATACGCTCTTCCCTTACGGCATCCACAGAGAGCACAGCTCACTCTCCTTCTGTCATCAGCGGCTGGAGTGATTCAGCGCCCCACAGCTCCTGCTGTGTGCACCGACAAGGAGGGCTGCTGGACATGCAGACCCTCTCGTAGTTGACTTTGGCCTTGACAAGCCCATTCCTTCTCTCCAGCTTGTTTCTTCTCTCCAAGCTGTCTCCAGTCTGCAGGCCGTCTACTGTCTCCAGGCCGTCGCCTGTCGCCAGTCCGTCTCTCCTTGTGCAGTGCGGCAAGGCTTTTTATACGCATTGGGATAGATAAAGTACTGCAGGTGTGGGTAATTAAGTCCAATTGCCTGAATATAGCAAAACCCATTCGCTGGATGTGCCTAGCGGTTCCACCGGCAAACCTCCATAGCCCTCTTCTTCATCGCTGTACCAGAGTAGTGTTTGGGGCTGTCTGAACTAATTAAAGGAAGTGTGTACAACGCTGTATTGCCTCCTCCCCATCATGGCATCTGATTGATGTATGACTGCATTAACAATAGAAGGCTGATATGTGTTTATCTCACCCAAATGAGGATGTGTCCTCCTAGTTGGTCTCTTCCTCATCCCAGTATTGAGGTGGTGTTTCTGGGGGACATTTCGGAGGGGAGGGAAAGGAAAGGGCTGACAGTAGCCTACAAAGGCTTGAGGGGTCGAGGGTTCATTCTGAAAAGGGAATGGGGAATATTACGCCTCACCTAAGGACGTCCTCTCCCCACTCCCCAAGTTCTCTCCACCCAGGTGATCCAAAAGCAATGGCCTCTACCTGGTCACCTGAGAGGAGGATCCAAGGGGAAAAGAAGTGAGGACGCTGTCAGTTCCACACAGGACAGAAAAACATGCTCAAATCCAAATGTGCAGAGACAACATGCACATTCACCTTAAACTGAAGATATAACCTCAGAGTCAGGTCAACATCCAAAGTGCCTAATCCACATCTACTTCTGTTAAGAAGGAGAATGATCTGTTAAGATGTGGCTGAAAAAGGGATTCTCTTGCCAGGAAGCACGAGAATGTAAATTTATTATCAATTTAATTTTCATCCTGAATGCCATCTTGCTCCAGATTTTAAAAAAGTAAAACAAATGTACACATGCCGTGATGTTTAGACTTCTCTTCCGCTGGTGGTAAATGTGCATCGTGAGGACAAACAATATTATTTGTTGCGCCTCAGAAAGAGTCTTCTGCTCCTTCATTCCAGTCACTAGGTGGAACTCTGATGCTGTCTCCCCTGAAATAGAGTATCATTGACTGTGCCAGAGTGAAATTGCAGAAATTCATGACGACCAAGAAGACACGCTTTCCTCGAATTTGAGGATGAATGTCCTGATATTGAGCAGAGACTCAAATTTAAAATCTTGTATACAATTAACATAGCGTACTGAAGCAATAGTTATGAGTGTCTACAGAAGCAGGTAATTCATTATGGACGAATAGTTCCCTCGAGGAAAAATCAGATTGTCATAAATGATCTCATTTGCCCTCCACAGGGTATAACCCAGCCAACAAAATGTCACCTGCTCATTCCTGCAGACTTCCTTTCTTCACTGCTGGCCATGGAAAAGGAGAAGGGACTACATGTATAGACTGAATAGATTCGAATTATGCTTTTATTAAATATTTGGTTTCAGTTGTCAAGATTTTCACTCTGATTCAAGGTCTTCCAGATTATAAGTCTATTTTTCAAGATCACAGTTTTTCTCAAGCATGTCTTCTCCTTTCTGCTTCCACTGGTTTCTCAAACAAACTTTTTGGTTTTTAACCCAATTCCAGGAAAACAGTTGTAACCTGATTTTGAAGTTAAGTAAACAATGTTTGCTTCACTTACCTTGCTCAAAGCATTTCTTTTCAGGGCACTGATCCGCTTTTGAGGTAACCAGCGCAGGGGGACCATGTTCTCGTTAATGATTCTAGTGTTGTTTTTAACGTTGACTCATCGCTGTAGAGAGTGATGCAGGGGTAATTTATATCCCATTTTCACTTATTTTCTTTCACATTCTTCTACCTTTTTGGATGTGCCTAGGACAGGTGGTTGCATGGAACTGTGTTTTAATTTTATTTCTCAAGTGAACTCTGATGCACCATCTTTTTACCTCATAATGCCATTTGGAGTACCCTGTACTAAAAATACTGTGTCATGTGGTTTTAGCCTCTCCTTTGGCCATCTTTTTGTTTGCCTTTCTTCCTGCTGTTGAGTTGGGAAAGGATGTTTAAATTATGCACTTTTGCAGGATCATCCTTTAACACCCTTGCAATGTCCTTTATGTATCTGACTGACAAAACTGGAGTTGAACTGTGTAGCCCCAATCAACAATCATGCTAGAACATGAGTTTTGCTGGACAATTGTGGGGTTTGAGGCTGTACAGGATTGGACAGTCCATAGCTGTTTGAATAATGCAGGTCCTTTCTATTTGTCAGCTAATGTAGCCTGCAGCGTACATTTCTGAGTCGTTCTGCTAAATCCACTATCTTGAAGGAGAGAACCCCATGCTGATGACCCAGAAAATGCTGCTTCTGTCTGTCCCTTGTCCCTTGGACTGAACAATTACTGAACCCTCCACCAGAAACCTGCTGCCAGAGGAAAATGGAAGTGTCCCAGGACCAACCGGTGGGATTACCATCCTTTGCAAAAACCTCCCCGCTGCACCAGTCACCATCACAACATGGAGCATGGTACTCTGCAGATTGTCGACTTGTAGCCTTCTCTCTAGTATGAAGAGCGGTTGTTCATGTTCCCAGCCTGGTGATTCATGACTGGTTTTGACTTTTTCTGTGTCCTGGAGACCTCTTCTTTTTGTTGAACTGGTAGCGGCTTCTGTCAAGATCTGAGGTCCACGAAGTCAAGATTACCTCCGTTCCCAAGTATCAGTCAGGGAGATAATAGAAACTCGCTGACTGAGTAAGGAGACCACAAGTGGGGGGGGGCAGGAACACCAGATCCCGGATGGCTGCTGCAAGAAAAGGACAGGGTTAGGCAAGAACGAGAAATCAATACCAGTGTATGAACAAAAGGCCTAAGAACACCTACCCGTAGGAAGACCGATGTCCGCTTTGTACCTAAATGTCCCTTCCTGGGAGTAGAAGTAGTGGGAAGACTCTACCAGGGCCCACCTGTGGATTTCTTATCTTGATTTGCAAGACATGGGTGCATGAGGTCATGTAGGTTCAACAAAGTCCAAAAAGCTCCAAGTTCACCAAAGCCAGAGGGAAAAGTTAAAGCAATCCGTTGTTCAAGGTCCAGAGTTCAACACACCATGTAGACACCAAGCCAAGTATGCCAAATCCAAGGGGTAATCCAAATGCATTCCAAGATCAAATGCGAGACTTCCAAAGTTCCAAGAGGCCAAACACTGTGAAAACAGCTGAGAAGCGTTCTACTGAGTTTGGGCGTTTATTTTATAGGTGCTTCCTGGTCATATGGTCTGCCCAGGATTTGGTGGTTTTGCTCGTATCAGGTGACCCACGCGTGAGCGTAGTTTGCAAGCACTACGCGCAGGGTCACTTGATCGGAAGGTCCATCGGGACCACAAGCGCCATGGCTGCCCCCGTCCGTGTCAGCGCCGCGCTGCTGAGGACAAGGAACCGCGGCCCAGCACGGTCACCGCCGAAGGCCGAGGCCTCTCCTGACCACGCCGGGCCCGCAAGGTGGAAGTGAGTGTGGGCGGGGGATTGGGCGGGGCCGCAGCCGCGCCGGGCTTCATGACTGCTTCCTTGTGGTGGTTTCTGGTCGGTCCATCTGCAAGTCCTCCCTGAACTGAAACTTAGAGCCTTCATGTATTCAGACCCAATCCCGACACCATCTTCAGCCACTGCCCCAAGTATCCCTTGGCCGTCATATATGGGATCAATGGCAGAATTAAGTGTTCCAATAACTCTAAATACACCAGGAATGGTCACACAGAAAATCAGAGTAAAAGATACAAGTTTGCTTACCTTTTTTCATACCATACCTCCTGCAATAGGGATTGTATGGGCCCAAATTCCACCCCCTACATTCTTGCATGATTGTGATTGTTAGAGTTCTCACAAAGAATGCTCACCATACCAGCCCTTAATATCGTGTGATTGAGAGTGTAGCCCTATAATCCTTATTTCCGTTTACCCTGCTCCAATTGTGTCACGTACCAACGTTATGGGTCCTACAGTTGTGTATCCGACGTTCAACATCTTGTGGCTCCTAGATCCAAGGCTGTATCCTTGTCTCCTGGTTCCAGGAGCAGTACCTCCATTCTCCAAGTGGTGCATTCAGTGTCCGATCACCTTTGTAGTGCCTTGGGCTTGCAGAGTCTCAGTGTTTTAGCACCTTCCCATTTGTACAGAGTTCATAACCCTTTTCAGAGATTGTGAAGAATATTGGAGCTTGCAGCTTCTCATCAACTTCCCTGTGGCTTTGGTCCACAGCCCCCACAAGTTCAAAGCATCTGGAGTTTTGCAGTACCTGAGAACCTTCCCAGTACGTGGTTGGCAACATCTCTGCAATGTCATGATAGCTTAGGGTTGCAGAATCTCAACAAGTCTCTAGGGGCTTGGGGCACGTACTATTCCGTACACCTCTCCGCATCTCTGGACTCAGAGCAGAGAGACCTTATTGTTGTTTCTTGTGACATCGGAGAGTACTGGAAGGTACCAAGTTCACTCCCAGCCATCAACATTTCTGGCAGCTTCAAAGCTTCAAGCAGCCAGTTCCCCCTTCAACCTTGGGTCTTTCTGAGGTTCGAGTCAGGTGATTATGAACACAGTTAATTATGGATGGATTCAGTCTGTATTCTAAATAAGAATACATTTTCTTATGGGTGGTTTGTATCTATAGCTTCATCCCAGGTTCTAGGGTAAAAGTGCTCTGTTTCTTACTAAATTTGTTTTTTTCAATTTAAAATCAAATTCATATACACATACATGCATGCATACTTATACCAGGACCTCAGCAACAAAAAAAAATGGCTGCACCATCCTTCCTAGCACACTTCAGGCAAAATGGAACCAGGGACACGCTGAAAAAGTATGCCAGTGTGTTCTGAAACCTGTAAGTGGAATTACATGCAAAGGTAGCACTGCATTGCTGCAAAAGCAACAAAATCCCCTTCAAAATGAAAGATTTTCACCCTTTAAAAAATTCAGCTTTGATGCTATTTCCATCTGTTCATTCTGAAACCACTGTGAGTAAAAATGCCCCGTCATGCCCAGGATATTTCACTGTGCTTCACCAAAACCAGGCATAATTCCTGAATGACAGGCCCAGTCAACCCAGCTCTGAGAGAAATCAATAAGCAACTTTACTTTTACTCGCACAGGAATACGCGTTTATTTCTTGCCAAAATGTATCAATGCTCAGCAGTTCAAAGAGACTTTAACTCTCTGAGCCAGGTCAGTGGCAAATGTATCTATGCTTTAGATAGAACTCCTGCATTCAAGGAAATGACTCCAGCTGCAAAGACAGTGTTGGCAGCTGAGGGAGCTTCAAAACCGAATATAAAGAGAAAAATGCTAGCAGTTTTAACACATGTGGAAAAATGGGCTTTGATGACTGCAGAAAAATTGGCCCGTTTAAAAATAAATTGTGTTAAAAGCCTGCTTAGCAATGTAAAGGATTTATGTTAGGGGTGACTATACACACATAGGCTATCTTCTTTCACAAGTTGTTTTAATTCAGGACACAAAATAAGAAATTAAAGAGCTGGATTTGCAAACTCTCATAAAACCAGTCATTCCAGTTGCCAGCCATGAAACTTCTCCAAGGAAGTGGGACACACCATAAATCCAGGACATGCACGTGAAAAAACCTTTGAACCCATTGAACACAGGTCAGGGTGTCACCACCAAAATGCTGATGGTCTCTCTAGGATGTATATCATCGACTAGAGGTATGAGATTCATCCAGGAGTGGATTAAATCCTCCTGTCCCTTAGTCTGGGGGGAGGGGGGTGGTGAGTGTTAGGAAAAATTCTCTGTTTAGGCTGAATTTCCTAACCTAGTGAGTCCTCCAGCAGCTTTGCTGGATTCCTGGAGTTTGGTTTTTTTCCATCCTGCCAAGAGTGAGACTCTTTTTCTCCCACTCGTGGACATGAATGTGGTTAATTCCTTTGAATGTCAATGTGTTCTATGGTCTATGGGGTCTTTTACTCCATAGGGTCTCATATGTTTTGCTATGTGTGTTACAGAGGATCCCCACCATAGACTCCATACCCTGGGACTGTCTACTGTCTCCCAGGGCATGTAAAGTCACCACTGGCTTTACTAGACCTAAATTTACTAACAGAACTAGTACAAACCATCCTATTGTGGACAAACTGGTAGGGGTAATTCGATTACCCCTGGGTCTGTTGTTCGAGGGGGCAGTGTCCCGTCCCCCCTCGTCGAGTTTTGGCTGGTGGCAGTGGAAACTACTTGTTATATTCGACCCCGAATATAATTCTATGGGATTCTTCCCCTTGTTGGGGACTAATACTTTTTCCCGTTAGTCTCTAACATACCGCCGGTTTATTTATCTTAAATAAATCTACCAGTTGGTATTTCTGCCAGAACTCGGTTTTTAAAATGGCGTATGTGTTCGCCTCTGTAACTCCGAACCAAAGGTTGAGCCCTTTGTTCCACTTTTGGCGGGCTTCTGCACAGAGGCCCTCCAAAGTGGTGCCATTCTGTCTGGGTACCACAGGGGGTGTGGGAGGGTGTTTAGGCACCCTGGACTGAGTTGCCTTGCCAACTCAAGTCGCACTCTGGTGTGATTGGCCCAAGTGGTGAGCCACCCCGCTCACCACTTAGCGTATTTTGATTGACAGCTAGGCTGAGTGAATGGGGGTTTTCTGCATAAAAGCAGGGCTTTTGGGACTGGATCTTCAGAAGTCGCCACAGGACCTAAGAATCCAACGAGGGTAAAGCTGAGCTGACCTGCAACGATGACACCTCCGGTGGAGCCCTGCTGAACCAACTCACCACTTCCCAACGACAGAGGAGATCTCCCGGCCAGAGATTCTTCTTCCCCTGACTGGTGGGAACAACCAGTCCCCTTTGCTTTTTCTTCGCTTCCAGGATGTAGTGGTCGAATTGCCCGTGCTGAGCACCCCGGCAACCGGATAGCCACTAACCACTGTACCGCAACCAAAAGGTGGTGCCTTGTGACGGAGCACTCCGCGGCTGGTCTCTTCCCTGGTGGTGCAACGATCTTCAACTTTCCTTCAACGACGAGAGCATCTCATCTCTTGGCAAAGCCCCGACTTGCATCCACCACCAGGAACAACTGCCCCCGCCGGAGCTGTCTCTCCACATACAAGGTACCGTGTCCGCCTGGCTTCCCTTGTGACAGTTAGCGTGAGGTGTCTTAATCCTTGCCTCTCCATTGGGTCGCCTACAAGCCTTCTTAACTTTCTGTTCTGAACTGGTCCAATCTTTCTGTGACAATTGGCGACAAAGTCTCGAAGTGCATTCCCACTGTGATACTTTTTTTGGGACATAGCACCTTGCCTCTCTCCGAGTGGGCCTGGCCTCTGAACTTTGTGATCTACAGTAGACCCTGCCTTACTTGCCTTGCATTGTTTCGTAAAAGTGTTGGTACCGAGTTGGTTTCATACCCTGCCTTTTCTCTCCCGTTCTGACTAATATTAGAGTGCCATATAGGTTAAAGCATTCACCTCTGTCTGCAAATAAGTGGTGCTGGTGAACCTAGTCTTGTCGACATATTGTTAGAGTATTGAGATACTTATAGTAATTGTAATTGAAGTTGTTTGCCGTATTAGTGCCAGTGTGTTTTTCATAGATGTGTTGTTATAAATAAATATCTATATATCTTTACACCCAAGCGCTGTTCCGTGTCTGCTTGTTCTACTGTGTAAATTGCCCTGTTTTGTATACTCCACATACTGCCTAACTTTTGAATGGGCTACGACAAAGAAAGTTCACACGCTCATTAGACATGTGTCTGTGCTCCAGGCTGGGACAATAGAAGTCATGGGACACTAACCTCTCAAGTGTAAGGGGAAATACAATTTTCAATTAAGATGGGAAACCCCCATTGCCTTGAAGGAAATGACAGTTGCTTACAGTTGGAGGAAGAAAAAAAGGGGGATCTAGTAACAATGGACTGCCTTTTGGTTACAAAAGATTATTTATAAAGAAACTTTAAAGGCTTTTTATCTCTGCAGCCAGAATGAGTAAAAATGTATACAAGTCTGCAGTTTCAAATCTAATTTTATGGGTTGTCTTTTAAAACTTGGTAGAACTAATTGCTGCATGGGGAACAGAAGTTACAAAATATGACAGATTCCAAGGAAAGTATTAATGTTGCAAACATAATTGATTTTGTACATACATCCTTGGGGTAAATTCACATCTTTGTGTAAAATTGTGGAATTTTATACCACATCTTTCATGTTCAAAATTGCCAAAATATATTCGAAGGGGGGAACCAGGTTGCACAGGCCTGAGGATTGGACTGAACTGTGCTGCACAAAACATGTAACATATGTGTATAATTTGACAAGAGATTGTAATTATAGAAATGTATGTTTTTGGCAAAATCAGATTTTCACTAAAGTAAATGTGGAAGTTCTTGGACATTGTAAACCTCACCTCATAAACCTGACATCATTCCCTTGGAAACCCAACCAGTGAGAGCAAGGCGGAGACTGGCACCCCTGCCCAATCCAAGTAGTTTAGGGGTGTGCATAGCTAACCCTGCCAAGCCGCTACCTTGATGATGTCATTTTGCACCATAAATAAGGGTCCCTGGCAAGACCCTAGACACACACTCTTTATGATTTTCCTGTGCCAGCGTCCTGTTCCTGTCATCTATCCAGATCCCAACTACAAGGCCAAGCATTGCTGATCTTACTCCAGGGGCATTGCAAAACCCAAGCATTGCTGATTCTGCTCCAGCAAGGCCTGCAATATTGAAAACCCACTAATATCCCATTAACCAGGAGAAAACAGTGTTACTTTTGGCATCCTGCTCCAGTTTGGCTTGCTGCCACTTACTGCATGCTTCTGCCATCCTGCTACCCTGATGCTCTATCTTATCCAGAGACCAGAAGTGCTACCCGGTAACCAGTCCATGCCCATCTGATCCTGTCCTGCTGATTTTGTCTGGCTGTCCATTGTCAGACCAGATCCGTATGGTGACCAGAGCGCTGACTGCCCAAAATCCAAAAACTAAAAAGTGGACTCTGAGTATCAAAATGAACCATAGAAATTAATAGTATACCTTGCCTTGCTTTGTCCTATCCCAATCTCTAAGCTATCCTATTCTTATCCCGATATCTTGTTAAGATTGTCAGCATTATATGTGAAACCCTGCCTTTGAATCCAAGTGTTAGCGCCCATTTTCTCTTCATTTTTGTTTTGCTAGAACATAAGCCAGTAGCGATTTTGATTAAATAAAGTAAACGGGGTACACCACATGAAGAGTTACAACGGCCACGTAACTGTGGAGATTCACGTGTGGCATTCTCTTTTTCTTAGTCATTAAATCCAGTTTAAGTAAACATTTGCAATCCATTTTAAAGCTGTTTGTCTGTTGCTTCTCTACTCTATTTTCCTAAAAACGAACCTCACTAGATCTTGCATAACTCACTCTATATTCCAGCTAGAGACCTAATTTCATTTCCATGTTGTGTGTATGATCTATAGTTACACCCCAACACAAAAAGCGCAATACAATATTTCACCCATTTTTATTAAAATCCGTTTTGCTAATTTCAAGCGGGAATCGTAAACGTTGGCAAGTTTCCAACATGTCATTTGCTGCGACATGTTTTAAAACCCTGCCACTCATTTTCGGACTGTATGCGCTTGCTAAGACTTTGCTTGTGATTGTTTGTACTTCTACATGGTTGCTTTAGTGAGGCGTAATATTTGTTTCAAGATTTTTGCACACATTCATTAATTAATTCATCCATTTCTGAGTGTCATTGTTAGCATTGCCAGAGTTTAAAATCGGTTTTTCTCTCTTGTTTGGGCAGGGAAGGTCCGATTTCCATTCTGTTTTCCATTTGTCTTTCCTGATTACCTGCTGTTTCTGTTTATCCATTTAGAATTGATCATTTGTGTGTTGAGGGAACCTTGCAGGGGGAAATTCTAACTTAAGTGCTATCTTACCTAAAATCAAAGAGTGCTCCTATTCCCTGGTGTTTTGTAGATGTGTCAATAGAAGGTTAACTAAGTGCATTGCTTAAATTCCTATTGTTCTTATCACCCCATTAGTGATTGCTGCCCCATATTAAAAATGGCATGATTTCTTTTTAATTTTCAAATAAATAAATATTATATTTTTTCAACCAGCCATGTTCATTGTTCATTTCAATTGTGTACACTGCATACTGGGCCGAGACTAAGGTGTGCGTCGCCTGATTGAAATCCTTAACAGTGCTATGTATGTGGCAACATTTAAAGCATGTTTCAGTAGTGATCTACTATTTAATAACAAGATCTTCAGTGCGGACAATGGCTTTACTTTCAGAGTAGAGGGGCACTTGGCTACAGAAATCAAGGGTTGATTATTTGCATCCTCCTTTCCTTCCATCCCCCGGGCCCATTATCCTTAGTTGACTCAGTGTACAACTACCATCACTCTTTGGGTTTTCTTGAGGTGACATGATTCCCTCAAGAGCCACCACTCGATCTACAAATAGGGGAGCATTTTGCCTCACCTTGCTGATATGATAAACAGGCTCTGAAAGAGATCCCGCCTCTGGGTTACCCTTTTGGATTGCAGCATCTGACGTACTATATATGTGGTAGGTATCAACACCTTTGGCCCCCAGAGTGCAACAGACCGCCACAGACCGGCTTGCCCCTCTCATGCTGGTGCTCTTGCGCCAGATAGGCAAATAAGTACCCTGTAAAGACTACAGCCCTGAAGGGCCATGTTCCGGCAGTGGCAGTTCGACCCCTAGATGGCTCTTACACAATTATACACACAATAAGGTAATCAAGGCAAAGAGGAGGAGCAGGTTAACTGAAACCAATGAATTATATTTAAAATACAAGGAAAACAGTTTTAAAAAGCACAATTATTTTTCAAACTTGAAAAGGATTCAGAATGTAAAAGGATTAATTCTAAAACAATTGATAAAATACAAGCTGGTAACAGTGTTTCTATCTAGGAGCACATAAACTAGCTCCATTTAACTTTCACACAAGACGCAAATTATAAATGCAATAAGTAAATGTAGAAAAAGAGGGTGTAGAGTTGGAACTCTGCATAGTGGGTGACATGTTCCACAATCTTGCTTTTCTCTGTACCTCTTTTTTCTTCCTGTCCCTTCCACTTCCTTTAGCACAAAGCACTTTGGGTATGATGTCAGAATGAAAAGGCAACTTGTGTCAAGGATTGGGATTGGACCCCTTAAATCAAGCTAGAAGTCTCCCACGCATTTTTGATTGATTCACCTCTGTACTTTAACCCGCCAAGAAGAATGTGGTGGTTCCTGCTGGGGGAGGAGTCCTTTCCAAAGACCGTGAGTTGTGAAGTGAAGGCAGGTGATCCAAGGCAGAGGGAAGCTCAGCTACCTAACCCTCCCCAAGGCACTTTGGGAGAGACCTGCTACTAGACCAAGAACTGCCTCTCTGTTAGCTACGCTGGTAGCCAGGACTTCATTGGGAATGAAGGATCCCTGCAGGTGTTTACTAGCCTCCCCATGTTTGCGAGAACAAGAACAAGGACTTGCCCTGTCCCTGAATGCTGGCTGGATTGGGTCTCACAGCAAGTGAAGAAATCAACCAGATATTCTCAATTTGGCCTCACTGCCTTTGACACTTTTTCAAACTGTTCAGAGCACTGTTGCTGCATCCTCAAACCAGTTTGCTGCCACATCGCACCAACTGAGCGCTTTGTTGCCTCTGATCAAACTAGACATTAGCCACTGCATAGGAATTTGAATTGTTGTTTGCACAATGCAAGAAGTCTGGTTTGATGCTGTTGAACTGCCAAGAACAGCAAAAAGGTATTATTGACTGCTGACTGCCACCTGGTACATCTTTGCACCCTAGAGACTGGTTAGGTCACCCTTCATCCTTTTTCTGGCACAAGAACATGTCATTATACAAACATTGGCGTTATTGATTGACTAAAACCCTGTTTTTTTTCCAGAGTACATATTTCTACCTTTTGCATAGTCTGTGTTCTTTTCACATGAGCAGGCTTTGTGTAGTGGTGTTCTATTTATTTATTTTTGTTAAAGTATATATATCTTTAAAGAACCTTGATTGGACATTTCTTTATTTTGGACTGCTGCACTTTGCTGTTTAGGTTGCTACTGTTTCACATTCACACCCTGCTTTAGACTATAGCCTGCACTCGACCCATGTTACCACAAGAGGCAAAGGAGGCATACCTCTTAACTGTGCCTCACTGCTACTCATCCTTGTACTCCTGCGGGTCAGAAGTCATTTCGTCACATGCATCACTTTAAATAGTCATTTTTGTAGATCTGGATGGAAGTGACATATGCGCAGTGCATGCATTTCTAAGTATATCATACATATATACATTAAATTTGGAGGTTGGATATATAACTACTGCGAATTAGAAGTCATTTACAAGTGTATAAATGTATCCTTTTTGCAGGTATAAATCATATTTTTGCCTGGAAAACATTTTTGCATCTGGCCTACAGCCTTCAAATCTCTGTAACTGAACGAGTACATGACGCATATGTCAGTGGGAGTGGGGGGCTCTTTGGAAAGGAACAATTGCGTTTCTAAACTCCTATCCAAATGGAGATGTGCTGTCAAGAAGCAAACGTGCGCGTCCACGTACAGTGCACTGTGTTGCTCGCATCCTCTGCTCTTCCCAGCGTTGGCTGGTGGCATGCTAAGCAGTGCATGAAGCAGGTTGTACATCTGAATCCAGCGAGCACTAGAGAGAGAAGATCATTTGACAGCGGGTCACAACATGCGTTTCAACATGATGAATTCCATATCTATCACAACAACTGTCATGGGGTACGCTAGAGTGGCTTACAGGAAAGCCAATATCTCACTTGTCATTCAGTATTACAAGATGATGTGTCAGGAGACGAGGCTATGTACTGGGTGTAATGTTGATGGTTCAGGTGCTGTGTGGCAGAGATCTGCACAGAGGCCGAGGCTAGATGTGTGTTATTGCAGTTTGGTCTTTTAAAGGCTGAGGTGTAGTGGGGACCGAGAGGCAATTGGAGCTAGAGGGCGGTGGGGGCTACAATTAAACTCTGAAAAGAGACGTTTTTAAATGGTTTTATATTATTCTTATTTATGTCATTTTGCACATATGTGGCTGTCACTAAAACGGTTTATGCAAAATAAATTCAGAGTTCACGTAATAAATATGCCATCTTCGCTATTCACATTACAGAATTATGAATCAATTACAGCATGTCTAGAAATCACAATATTATTGAAACCCATCTAGAATGTTCCTCTCGCATTTATATCATACAGGTGTGTGGGAAAACTGGTATGGCACAATCCTTTGTAGAAAGACCAGCAAAGGTGATGTGTAAACGGTGGTGTGGTAAGAGCATAACAACCAACAGCCAAAAGATTGACACTGCTTTCGAAGAATTGTGATGGTATTTTGTATGTACTGTGGTTGATGTGTCACAATATAACTGTTCTCACACTGCATTTGTCTTCACAGGGAGTGGGAGAGTGGGGTTGGTGGGTGATGCGACGAGAGGATGACCATTTTCCTTTTGTGGGCTATCTTCATTGGTCAGAACCAGATGGATTGTGACCGCTGTTTCTATGTGGAAACACATTTCACATTGTGACCGCTGTTTCTATGTGGAAACACATTTCACAAAGATGGTCAAATGTTTTCACGTGATATGGCCTTGTCATGAGTAGATCTCCTCGTCCCGAATTTTTGTGGGTGTCAATACATTTTTCCAGAATAAATGCCAGCTTGTTTCTCTATTACTTCAGCAATAGCAAGTGACACATCATCAGCAGTGGTATAACATGCACCCAAATGATGCCGTAGCTCACAGGAGTGTTTAGGGAATCAAATGCAATTGAATCCATTTTTGGTTTTGGCTGAGGTTCATGAAGCCAAATGTGCTCAAGTATTCCTGTGTGTATGGACATTCAGGTTGGTTTAAAGATTTATAATAATCTGTCTCTTTTTTGCTTCTATGAAACCAAGCTAAGTTTTTGCATCTTATCCTGCTGTTTGTATTGTTGGCACATATAAGGACTTCTTGGGGCCATAACAATGCTACAGAAAAGAGAAAGAAGCAACATGATGTTAGGCGGCTCTGCGTGATTTTTCCGTTGCGGAAAAGGCAGCGACGCAAAAGTTTGCATGAGAAATGTGCAAATCACAAAAGGTGCACCCTTAACACAACCCCACCCACACCTCCAACATACCCAAACCCTACTTACCTTTCCTTCACACTGTCTCCCTGCGGTGCCAGTTCCGTTTCACTTCCGTGATCGAGAACCGGTGCTGCAGGGTCCTTTTTTTCTGAAGCTGCAAGGTTTCCCCCGCAGCCCCCGCTCCCTATACTTTAAAGTATAGTGAGTGGGGTGTTGTGGAGGACTACCCGCAGCCCCCATTTTTTTTAATTCTTTTTTATTTTTTCTCAGGTGTGCTGCGGGGGTGTCCCCCGCAACACCCTGCTCACTATACTGTATAGCATAGTGAACAGGGTATTGTGAGGGACCATCCCCCACACAGCCCCATTTTTTTTCTTTTAGCGGGAGGCTGAGGTGTTGTCCCCTGCAACCACTGCTCACTGTAGTGAGAGGGGTGTTGCGAGGGACAAATCCCCAGCCCCAAGTCTGACCCCACCGACGCACCTAAACACAAACCACAAAAGGTTTGGACTTTTGGTAGTCTGAACTTTTTGTGGTGTTTGTTTTAGGTCTTTTGGTGGGGTCGGACTTTTTTATATGGTAAAAACGTACAATACCAAGAAGTCCTACTTCATTCCAGTCTTTTATCAAAGTCATACCCTTGGACAAGTCGTTCCTCACAGTTCTTCCTTGTTATGGTCCTTTCCCCTCTTTTATCACGTTCTTCCTTAGTCATAATCCATCTCCTTCTTCCAAGTCCTTTTCTTTCATCCAAATCCCTTGTCACAGTCCTTCATCACAGTCCTTCTACATGGTTAAAGTCCTGGTCCTTCATCTTAGTCTTCCTCGTACACCAGTGTCCTTCATCTCCATTAAAGTCCTTATTCATCACAGTCCTCCTCCTTCATCACAGTCCTTTATCACAGACCTTTGTCATAGTTCTCTGCCAGCAAAGTCTTATTTATCATTGCCCCCGTATCAGTCCTAAGTCATCACTGTCCGATTTCATCATATTCATAGTCAACATAGCTCTACATATCTCTATACTATCAAATTTAGGAAGCAAAGGCCCATCTTTTGTGCCAGGCCACAGTGAGAATGAGGATCATTACTTTGATCACCCTCATATCCTTAATGGATGTGCTGTAATCCATGTCTTCCTTGCACATTTTAATATTGTTTGACTTCAAGAGTGATTGTAGTCTGTGCTGAAGTGCCCTGCCTTGCTCTATGGGTTGAGAATGGGGTCACCAGGCTGCTGGGTATCAGCACGCTCTCTATGTTGATGGACATGGGTGCAGTGGGACTGATCACCTGGTGAACCCTCCTCTCACCTGTGAACCTGGCAGGGACGAGTCATAGGGATCTAACTGCCAGTATGGCCTCATTAAAGCTGTTCATCCAAACTGTAGGCTTACATGAATATATGGAGTAACACCGAAAAAGTAGCAGACCAAGCAGGAAAGAGTTTACCAAATTAATGCTGTCCTAGTGGAAGCTTGCAAACCTCATATTGGAACCCACTCTTTTGCAGTTGTTGGGACTTGCAGATAAGAGTATGCAGAGAAGTGTCAAGGGGCCTCATTACGACCCGGGTGGTAAGGGATTACTGGTACTGGTAAGGGCACCGGTACCGGTAATCCCTTACCGCCCTACAATGAGTTCCCTTTGTGGGTCCCCCGTTAACGAGGCTTTAAGGACGGGACCCATAAAGGGACTTTGGTGCTAATAACAGTACCACAATTTGCGGTACCGTTATTAGAACCTTCCCCATTCCCATTGAGCCCTATGCGGGCTCAAATGGGAATGGGGAAGGGCCCTGGTGAATGGGGAATTACCGCCCCGCCAACCTTGGAATGGGGCGGTAATAGCTCCATTCACCAGGGCGGAGTCGGTAAGGATTTGGAGGCAGCCATGGCGCTAATAGTGCCATGGTTACCTCCAAACTCCTAATGAGGCCCAAGGACTTGATAGGAGCATAGGGTAAGGAAGTAGAAAGTAGTGAGGTTGTGGAGAGAGGGGAGAAACAGTTCTATGGAAAGAGACAGATGTTGTGGGAGTAGTAGACACCCCAAATGGGATAAGGGAGTGGTGAGTGTGCCCCGGTGTTAGGTTCAGATGCCTGTCTCTCTCTCCCATTGAACCTGTCAAAGAACAGGTAGACACACAATGGGCCTCATTACGAGGTAGGTGGTAAGGGATTACCGGCACCGGGAAGGACACTGGTGCCGGTAATCCCTTACCACCCTATTCCGAGGTCCCTTAGCGGGTCCTTCCTTAACGCCTGGTTTTACCAGGCGTTATGGATGGGACCCGTTTAGGGACTCCAGAGCTATTAACGGTACCTCAAATTGCGGTAAGTTATTAGCTCCATCCCCATTCCCATTGAGCCCTAAACGCTGAGCAACAGGTAAGCTTTAGCGTCTCCCACCGCGCGCGCTCCCCTGACAAACCCTGTCATTATGGCCGCATGGGCTTCTCAGCATGCATTCGCGAGTTGCGATGGTGGCCCCCTCCATCTCTCCAATGCACTATTTAAGCTGCTGCCCATTCTTTTCAGCACTATTTACACACCTTAAAGTGCTGAGCAAGAGGTTAGCCCTGGCGCCCTCATGAATCAATCAACATACGCCACGGCTACCTCTGCCCCAAATGCTGTTATCGTGCATCTCAGCACTCTGTGTGCTTAGTGAGAACCTAGTGTCTGCATTTCACCTTTCTCAACACCCAGTTTTGCAATTTAACTAAACTTGTCAAAACACACCTCAATAATCCTATGACACGGGTTTACTTACCCCTTTCTTTCCCGTTTTCTTCAAATAACCTATGTAGCCCACACAACTGTACTAATGTGGGACAGTATTATCAACCTGACCTAAATTAGGTTCTGGCACCTTGTTTTTGCCCCCTGTCTAGGAGTCAACTCCAAGGACCTATATTGAAATTGGTTCACAGCCAATATTTGATGCCCATGGCCTGATGAAATTGCATCCAGACCTATAAAGGTACCAGACACCTTGCCATTTGTTTTTCTTCCAACTATATGCCTATGGTTGAATCTTTCTGCATAAAGTTATGTTCATTTCTGCACACTATCACATGAGATACTGGCACTCATCTCATGTAGCCTCATTCTTTTGAATTTCCGTAGAAACACCCTCACATGAACCTGACTGCAAATCTTTGCAATTTTCTGTTATCTACATGATTGGTCCTGGTGTCTGGCAACAGTCCTGCGTGGGTTGAATCCAAGTACTTGGGATATGAAGCATCGGCAATTAGCGTCCTGACCGGTGCTGAGAGAATAGATCCACACTTAATATAGTGCCCCAGTAATACGGGCACCCGCGGCACAACCCCACTCACTAGATATCTATGTACCCCCTACAGGGTCCCCGATTAGGGCCCTGATGAAGGCGGATTTACCATAGTATATCACCGCCGAAACGTGAAGAACACAGGGAACACTTGAACATCTGTACCCCTGTTATTGGATTCTTTTGTCTAACTAACAATTGTCACGTTGGCAAAGATAAGATATCTTGTACGCAATGACCCTGCAGGATTCATTGCTTTCTGAAAATTACTCTGTTATATTAGTGATAACTAAAAGTTCGCAACTTTGGGATCAAGGATGTAATGGACCAATTGAACTTTTTACATGCATTTGAGTCCCTCCGTAAGAATACTGCCTTCATAGTGATTTAACTAACAAGCATTGATTTTTTGCTTTTGTTATATATGTGTTTTCTAATCTTTGTATGTTTGCACACTACTGTAAATTGCACCCAATTATATCCATTATGTTTATTTTTTGTCATGCTAACTGTTGAAATTATAAGATTACACTTTTTCACAATTATCTGTTGATTTATAGGTTTTTCCTAGTTTGACATTTATTTTTTACTTATTTTCAAAGTAATGACAACAACAGATATATGTTTTAGAATCTTCCTGTACATTCACTAAGTGGGTGGTAATCTACACTTAGCGGCAATTCATTTGTAGTATTTCAAGAATAAAGAAACCTAACTTCATTGTAAATATACTAGTGGACAGCTCCAGAGACTAAAGTATCTGTCAACCCTAAATTTATGTGGTTTTGAACAGAATTAGTAAGGGTACACTCTTTTTGTTTAGTTGTACTACTTTCGGCCCAGTACACTTCCTGGATAGGCCATTCCCTACTAACCCCAGGTGGGTTTCCTTGTTATCAGAATTTGGCAACCTTGTTGCTTAGGGAATTTTTAGATAGGACTTGGTTACATACCTTACCACAAGTGTCCATCATTTCTTACACCAACTCTTATATTCTCTTCCAAGACCAGTACCCCTCGGCCTCTGTCCACACAGGGGTGTCAGCTCACAGACCAACTATTAACTTCCTACCCAGACCCCCACTTTTCTTGCTTTATTTCATCTCTGGGTATGGCTGAGAATGCAACACTGAGTTTCACTGACCAAGGGATCCAAGACACCATAAATGGTCCCTCTTTCTTTGACCCCTCAGATGACAACCTTCCCTTGGGCAAAACTAACACAGGAGACAGTATTCTATGTCTCAAGAAGAAGTGCTTCCGTACAGAACTACACGCCCATTTTTTAAGAGAATATCTGAGAGCTAGTATCATTCCTAGTGGGCTTTTTGTCAGGAATGCCCTGTGTCTCTTCTTAGATGACAAAGAGTATGTGACTAACTTTAGTTACGTAGCAACTAGGTGCAGCCGTGATTTACTGGTACTGACCATTACCATGGCACAGCAGATAGCCACTCATTTCCAAAAAGATCTAGACTTAGAAGAAGCCAGTTTCACTACAAATACAGCCATTGCCAAGGCCAAGAACCTACTGACAGACCTTAATAAATAATTTGACGATTTCAAAACTGCAACTCTCAACAGAAAAAGAAACTCCAGAAAGACATCAAAGAGTTCAAATTAGAAGTTGTCTACCCATACATCTCTTTTAACTACATTAACAACTTGAACCAGGGTCTGCTCAAGGCCCTTCTGGACCACGTGCCCAGAGAAATCACCGAAGAGGAGTAACCTTTTCAGGCTCCAGCAGCGGTTCGTCATCTGACGATCAATCTAAACAACACCATGGTCCACCACCATCAAATTTAGGCTATCCCTCCCCCTTACTTTTTTCCTTTTTTAGAGGGTGGGGGGTTTGGTAACCCTCAATGGGGCATACCACAATGGGGTTTTCAACCACGCAGAGGCAGAATAAACCAACACCCCCAACGATGTCGGCAGAGGTACTGAATTCAACTGAAGACTCTGAAACAACCCCTGTTTTCAATCCAGCCAAAATCACACTTTCAAAGGCTGAGATCTCAGTATTAACGAAAGGTCTATCATTTGTACCCGCAACCCGGCCAGATTGGCATGACTCCGAAATGGAGATCCAAACCTTTTTATGCAACGTAAGGCTGCGCACCTTCTTCCAAGAACACAACTTAGAGGCGGAGGAGTCAGAAGAGGATGCTGGTCTACACAATCCTTCAACATTTACTCCTTCCGATAGTCAAATACCAAGTGAACTTCTAACCTTTGAAAGATACATCCTACAAGACTTTGCCAAATTACAAACCAGAACCATCAAAACCAAACACAGTTTGACTTTGGCTGAAAAACAAGCCTTGACATCGCCCCAAAGCAACAAGAATATAATTATCAAACCCTCTGATAAAGGTGGTGGACTTGTGATTATGACCTTAATCAATACAAGAATATGGTGCTGGCACTACTCAACGACCAAAACAGCTACAATGTCCTCCGGAAAGACCCCACTTGAGAAATATGCCAAGACATATCAGAAACTGTCAAGTTTGCATTACAGCACAACTGGATTACCAAAAAAGAGGCCGAGTTTTTGACAAGACCACCTGGAAGACCCCCTTGTTTCTATGCATTGCCCAAGATACACAAGCACCCTGTCAATCCACCAGGCTGCCCGATAGTCTTGGGATGCGGGTCAATCTTTGAAACACCAGGGCCTTCACGAGGGGAGTGCAGGGGGGGCAAACTGCCCGGGGCCTCGCACCTGCGGGGGACCTCGCGGCCCCCTCTCCTAAGAGGAAGGCAGCACAGTCTCCCGTGTCCTTTATTCACCTGGGGAACTGTGCTGTCTCCTCTCTGCCCCTGCAATGATTTTGCTGTTTGTTGCAAAACTGTTTAGCTCCGCAACAAACAGCAAAATAATGGGAGACAGCAGGGCTCAGAAGTGGGCTCTGCTGCCTCCCGTCATTCAGCTGAAAACGTGGACATGCTGAATGACAAGAGAGAACTCCTCTTCTGTCAGTCAGTGTGTTCACGTTGCTCAGCGTGATCACGCTGACTGACAGGAGAGGAGTTCTCTCTTGTCAGTCAGTGTGTTCATGTTGTCAGCGTGATCATGCTGACTGAGAGGAATTCTCTCTTGTTAGTCAGTATGTTCATGTTGTCAGCGTGATCACGCTGACTGATAGAAGAGGAGTTCTCTCTTGTCAATCAGTGTGTTCACGTTGCTCAGCATGACCACGCTGACTGACAGGAGAGGACCCTTCTCCTGTCAGTCAGTGTGTTCATGTTGTCAGCGTGACATAGCTGACTGATGGGAGATTAGTTCTCTCTTGTCAATCAGTGTGTTCACATTGCTCTGCGTGACCACGCTGACTGATGGTAGAGGAGTTCTCTCTTGTCAGTCAGTGTGTTCATGTTGTCGGCGTGATCACGCTGACTGATGGGAGAGGAGTTCTCTCTTGTCAATCAGTGTGTTCACATTGCTCAGCGTGACCACGCTGACTGATGGGACAGGAGTTCTCTCTTGTCAGTCAGTGGGCCTCATTACACGGTAGGCGGTAAGGGATTACTGGCACCGGTAAGGGCTCCGGTGCCGGTAATCCCTTACCGCCCTACTACGAGGTCCCTTAGCGGGTCCCCCCCCTAATGCCTGGTTTTACCAGGCGTTATGGAAGGGACCCCCTAAGGGACTTCAGAGCTAATAACGGTACCGCAAATTGTGGTACCCTTATTAGCTCCTTCCCTATTCCCATTGAGCCCTATGGGGGCTCAAATGAGAATGGGGAATGGTTCCCGGAATGGGGACTTACCGGTCCCACAAAGGTCGGAATGACCTGGTAAGTCCCCATTCCGGGAACACGGCCCCGGAATGCGGTAAGGGGTTAGCCATGGCGCTAATAGCGCCATGGCTACCGCCTACCGTGTAATGAGGCCCAGTGTGTTCATGTTGTCAGTGTGAATATGCTGACTGATGGGAGAGGAGTTCTCTCTTGTCAGTCAGTGTGTTCACGTTGCTCAGCGTGACCACGCTGACTGATGGGAGAGGAGTTCTCTCTTGTCAGTCAGTGTGTTCACGTTGCTCAGCACGGCCACGCTGACTGACAGGAGAGGACTCGTAGGCTAAAATGTCAGGGGGGTTAGGGGACTAACACTTCAAATGTTGGGAGAGACACTAACATCAGAGGCTGTGAGCAAGGGGCAAATTTCCTTGTGTGGGGGCACCTAACATCTTTCCACATTTCGAATGAGACTATTCTGTTGAAGCTTCAATGTTACAAGCAGCTACCTCTTGCCTTCATTTCTGAAACATCACACTTAAGGACTGCTGTGAGAATGAGATGCCTCATGTCTCCACTTCCTTTCTAATCACTCCCCTAGCATGCAAGTGCTAACCCCACATCACAATTTCAATTACCTTAAAATGTATGGATATGAATGCAGGTGCTAACAGTGAAATGACTTCTCATGGCCATGCTAATCCCTATGGCAATTCTCACCCAATTCCTGTCCTCCCCACCCAAAACACCTCCTCACTGGAACTCTTTGAGCTAGCTTTAAACATGCCTTGCCATCAAACTTTGCCCTCAATGTGCCTGCAAGTGTTTCCTCAAAGGGGTCTTCTGAGAGTTCATGACTTCATTGGAGCTGTAAACATGTAACTGGTGTAATAAAAATGTCTTCCTTTGGCCACTCAATTTAAAAACACCTTGCATGTATTTCGCTGAAGTTCTTTTAAAAATAAGCATTGGCAAAGCCAACAGTTTTGGCTTGTGTATAAGTATTAGGCATTTACCAGGCACTGCTATTAGCTGCTCAGGTACTCAAACCATTTTGCACTGGCACTATCAATGGCCAGCTAATACCAATACAGAAGTGCCTTTCCCATGCCCACACAAATGCCCAAACTGTTAGCATTGCCAGTGCTCTTTTTGCTTTGCCCTTGATGCACAGGACTATGCATCAAGGTTAAAGCAAACATACTACTTGGCTAAATTGGCCCACATTGAATGTAGGCCAATCTAGCCAGTAATAACACTTATGATACACAGTCAGCCTGGATATACTTTCTGTGGCATGGCATTTTTACTGGCTGGGAGTCCGTACATGGTAATAATGGCATATATTGATGCAGTCGGCATCGACATAATTAGAACAACCATCATGAATATATTTTTATACTAGCATATCTCGTGTGGAAAGGCGGCATGAAATGTATTGGAAAATGTTCCTATGCGCAATTTGTGATTTGCAACTATTGGGAATTTCCATGTGCTTCCATACAAAACCAATTGCAAACTGCATGATTTCTACCCAATTTTGCAAAGAAAGTGCTGTAAAATGCATACTTTTAACCCAATGTTTCAAACATTTTCTTGGGAGTGAGAACCCCCCTCAAGCAACCCTTGTTTGTTTTGGGATCCCTCACTGTGCTCTGTTGATCCTGCCTAATTGGCACAAACATCTAAGCCTCTTAAGTTCAGAAATGTACCAGTCTCCACTGTACATCATTTGTCACTGAGTATGATGTGTGTTTTAATGTGCACACAGGGGCAGGGTGTTCCTTAATGATATGATATGGCATTTTTTAACCTGCCTGTACACACGTGTTTCTAGGCACGACAAAGTAAGGAGGGAGAAACAAAAGAGTAGGACAAAACACAGATCTTACTAGGCCTTGTGTCATTCAGATCGCGCAAGAGCAGGGAAGGGGGGAGGGGAGAAGTGCCGAGGGTGGGGTAGGATGCAGAAGTGCAGGAATAAAGGAGAAACAAGAGTGCAGCCAACGGGTGGCAAGTATGGGTACTCATAAGTGCAGCCAACGGTGGAGTATAAGAGCAAGAGCGGGGACTGTAGGGTTACAGATACAGACCTCAAGTGCAGGGGAGCCAAGAGACAGTGCGGGACTGCAACAGGACAGGCAGGGACCTGGGCCCGAATTCAGAGCTTGACCAGGTGACCAGTGCATGGATCAGGCAGGTGATCAGCAAGGGAGAGGAAGAGCGAAGGCAGAAGCAAAGACAGAGGTTTTGAGGTGCTTCCGGAACCGGAGATGATATGATATGATATGGCATTTGTAACGCGCCTATACACAAGTGTTTCAAGGCGCGACAAGGTGGCAGGAGCAAGGGGAGACAGACAACGATCCTACTAGGCCAGGTGTAATTCAGATCGCGCAAGTGCAAGGGAAGAGGGGAAGGGAAAAGTGTAAGGGGAAAGGGAGAGGGGAAAGTGCAGTACAGGGTTAGTAGAATACAAGATAAATAATAGGGCCTGCTGGTGGCAATTGCAAGGTAAATGCCAGTAGGAGGGGCTGTAGGATACAGAGACAGTCCCGTAGTGCAGGGAGGCAGTGCAGGAAGAGTGGCTGGGCCCAGGACCGAGATCGGTGAGTGGCCCAGTTGCAGATTCAGTGCAGGTTCAGTGATTTTAGCAAGGGAGAGAGGGAAAGAAAGCGGAGGCGAAGAGGAAGGTTTTGAGGTGCTTCCGGAACCGGAGATGGTTCCCCTCAAGTTTCAGGTAGGCAGGAAGGCTGTTCCAGAGGGAGGCCCCTGCTGCTGAGAGAGATCTACCCCCAACTCGTTGCTTGGAGAAGCGGGTGACCCTGAGGGAGTTGGAGGTGAATGAACGAGCTCGAGAAGGAAGATATTTAGGAAGAGAGAGTTGAAGGTATTTTGGCCCAAGGCCCCAGAAGGCCTTGTGGACAATGCAGAGGGTTTTGAACTTAATCCTCGCAGCCACTGGGAGCCAGTGTAGTGATTTAAGTCCTGGAGAGATACGGTCCCTGGGCTTGAGGCCAAGGACACGTCTCGCAGTCCTGTTCTGGATGAGTTGCAAAGGGCGGAGAGTAGAGGCAGGTAGATTTAGATAGAGGCTGTTACAGTAGTCCAGCTTCGGGAGAACCAGGGCTCTGGAGACAGTGAGCTTCTGGGGGAAGGAGAGGAAAGGAAGGATACCTCTGAGGAGGTGTAGCTGGTAGTGTGACTTCTTAGAGATGTCAGATATGTGAGGAGAGAAAGAGAGTGTGGAGTCGGAGATGACCCTGAGGTTTTTTGCCTTGCAGGTAGGAGCAGGAAGAGGGCCAAGGGAGGCCGGCCAGGGAGCTGCAGGGAAGGAGGGAGTGGGTGTGCAAATGAGTAGAATCTCAGTCTTACTGGCATTAAGGCAGAGGTCGTTGGCGGTACACCATTCATGGATAGCAGAAAGACAGTCAGAGATGAGGGAAGGGGAAGAGGAGGCTGAGGGTAGCCTGAAAATGAGCTGGGTATCATCCGCGTAGCACTGAAAGTTGGGACCGAGAGCAGCGAAGCGGTGGGACAGAAGTGCCAGATACTGGTTGAAAGGCATGGGGAGAGGTTAGATACCTGGGGAACACCACAGGTAGAGAAAAAGATGTCATAGAGGAAGGACCCCAGTTGGACCTGGGAGGGTCGATTGGAGGGGAAGGAGGTCAGCCACGCCAGAGCCTGACCAGTGATACCCAGGTTATCACGGAGACGGTTGAGCAGGATGGTGTGGTTGACAGTGTCAAAGGCTGAAGAGAGATCAAGCAAAATGAGAACACAAGGGGTGTTAGAGTCAAGGTTTGAGAGCAAGTCCTCACGGATGTTCAGGAGAGCAGTTTCCGTGCTTTCTAGCAGCTCTGAAGCCAGACTGATGGCCATGAAGACTACCAACAGATTCAGCATGGAGATAAAGCTGGGAGATGGCCAGTTTCTCCAGGAGCTTGCCCAGGAAGGGAGTGATAGAGATTGGGCGATAGTTAGCTGGGCAGGAGGGGTCGGAAGAGGATTTCTTAAGAAGGGAGTGCACAAGGGAGTGCTTGAGGGGGGTAAGGAAAGACTCCAGAGGTGAAGGAGTGATTGGAGAAGTCAGCCAGGGCAGGAGCCAAGGAGTCAATGCGGTCCTTGATAGTTTTGGAGGAACAGGGGTGGACCTGTTTAGACGAGACTTTCATAGATCGGACGTGTCTCGAAACCTCATCAGCAGAAAAAAGGGCAAAGGCAGAGAAGGAGGGAGGAGGGGTGGCTTCAGAGGGGCCAGAGGAAGGTTCTCCTCAAGTTTCAGCAAGGCAGGGAGGCTGTTTCCAGAGGGAGGACCCAGCCAAAGAAAGAGATCTGCCCTCAACTCTTTGCTTGGAAAAGTGACTGACCCTCTGAGAATTGGAGGTGGCGCAGTGGAGAGCTCATGCATTCTTATATATATTTATTCATATGATAAAAAAGTTAGTCTGGCATGAACCTTTGTTCAGTAGAGAAATCTAACTTTGCTGTAGTTGATTTGGAGTTGTAGTAATAAACCATATTTGGGATCCTGCACACAAACTAAAGGGTAGATTTCTCGGGTCTCCTGTTTGCGGATGTGCCGCCACTGGCCGAGTGCAAAACATTGTAAGAGGGCCTCACCAAATGTTTTGCCCCGGGCCTCACCACATCTTCTGACATCCCTGTGAACCACTCTGTAAATTTGTTGATTTCTTCTTACAACCAATCAGCACAAATACATCCACTTACCTCCGGGACACGACACACACCATCACTATATTTGAGGGCCTAGAATTCAACCCGATAGAGCAACTCCTGGTTAGTATGAACATCAAGTCTCTCTATACTAGTATCCCCAAGGAAGAAGCTATTGAATGTGCAAGGGAATGGCTAACTGCAGATCCCTCAATAAACAGGACCCCTACATACTTCATCTTGGAGCTAATGACAATAGCACTTTGCAGAAACGTTTTTACTTTTGACAACTCAATATACCTGCAGATCAAAGGCACCACCATGGGCGCGGCCTTTGCCCCAAATTTGGCAATTCTCTTTATGGGCAAATTCAAAATGGATTTTGTACTTTCTAATCTGAACACTTGGCAATCTCAGATAAGTCACTGGTATCATTATATCAATATCTTCGAATACGCCAGAACTGTACCTCCCCTGAGGACTACAAGCAACACTCCGAGAGTTTATCCACCCGACTACTAGCAAGAGGATACCCTAAAAAACAGTTAGAACAGGCCAACAAAAGAGCTTGCAACAGCAACCGAGACATCCTTCTCCAATTGCAATGAGAAGATCCTGACACTAAAGAAGATGGCATGACCTGTGTTGTAACTTTGGGGACCCACACCTCGTAAATCAAGAAAATGATCAACAAGCATTGGCACATAGCACGCCTAAACTTACCGGATGAACCGAGCCCAAAATTCTCTTACAAACAGGCCAAGAACATCAGAGAACACCTGGTACACGCTCTATTCCAACCAACCAAAAATGCCACTCATACTTTACGACCCTTACAAGGCCATCATCCCTGCGGCAACTGTGTTGCTTCCCAATTTACAAAAAAGATGAGCACCTTCCAAATTGGAAGACAAAAATGGACACTCAGGGATCTCACAAATTGTAAGAGCCAGAATGTAATCTACTGAATTGAATGCCCTTGCGGCCTCCATTACATTGGCCAAACCACACGACCAGTTAACATCAGGATTTCCAAACACAGGTCGAAAATCAGATGTAAAAATGTAACAGCACCCTTAGTGGAACATTTTATGATGGCCAATCATACCCCCAATAACATCTTTTGGTGGGTAGTTGAGAATATAAAGGGAGGTCCTGACATTCAACACAGCCTCCTCAGACAAGAATCAAGATGGATACACAGGCTTGACACTTACTATCATGGCCTAAACGAGATTTTCAAACCTGTACTGTAAACCTGAACACCCATACACAGTTACCATCTTGAGCATGTTCTCAACACTCATGTTTTGAGGTCTCTCTTTGAGTGCAGCATCAAATGACTTACCTACACCCTCTGACACCCATTCTACCAGGTCCCAATGCATTACTAACAACCTCTTGTTTCTTAGGGCAATTATGTATACTCACAACGAGTCTTCAGGAAATAAATAGAAACTGATTGTTCTGGATGAGTAGAGTGTTGAAAATAATTGAGAGGATTGGGCATTTGGTTGGTGGTGGGGTGTCTTGGCGGGTTTGTGCCTGAGTGAGTTTTTTTCGATCATGCACAGGTCACAATGCCCTCAGAGAAGCACATGAGGCTAGGTGTTATGTTTTGCCAGTGCCAATCAACGTCTACATTTGTGTGCTGTGGATTGGTTAGAGTTGGGATGTGCAGTAGTGAAAGGATCTGGTGTTGCTGTGAATGATAGAAAAAAGCCCCTGCTCAAACTCTCAATACGGTCATGCACACAAATCACAGAGCGCAATGAGGTCCTTCTCCTATTTAGCAGGGAAGTGGTTATCCAACAAAGGATAAAAACTCTGATCACGAAGAGGGGCAAGGGTGTTATTTTTCCAGTCTGCCTCACTACTCCGAGTCTTCCTCTTCCTCTGCATGCTCCTGCTTTCTGGCACTTCTGCTGCTGGTGATTCTGGACCGTTGGAAGTTTGTTGGGAGGTGATGTTACTTTTCCAGATTTCATGCATGCCAACATTCTGAAACAACTGGGATGGAGATTTCGACAGAAAAAGTGGGAGAGACGATTTTTGCCATACGAATGCACGTGAGTGAGAATTACTTTAGGTCGGAGAAAGTGAAAAATTGCTATATTTTAAATGAAAATCGGTATTGACCCGCCTAAATTGAGAGCGTCAGCATGTATGCCATTTGGTAGGGGATATTGTTCTTTTTTAGGAGGCAACATGTTGCCTTTTCAGTTGGGCAGTCACCTCCAGAGGAATGAAAGACATACGAGTAGGACTCAGAGAAATGAGAATGCTGTTCTTCTGTGTCCCTCTGGATTTTCAGTCTATTGCATTTTTCCGGTTGAATTCGTACTGTTCATTCATACATTTTGTGCTTTTAAGACGTAGATGTGGAGCTGTTTCACTAATCAGGATTTAGTGATAGGTACCTAGTTTCACTCTGTGTGGTGCTCGTTAAAAAATGCTTGGTAGTGTTTCGATGTTATGTTGTTTTTGGTTGAATTCTGGTAATCATTAATTCAGGTGCAGAGTTCAAGCAAATTCATACTGCAAGGCATCAGGCCACCTTGCCCCGCATGGCTTGGGAGATCTCCAGTGGTCCAACAACCATTGGGCAGATCAGGCTATAGACTCCCAACCCCACAATGTTGGGCTATTTTGGCTTCACCTGGCTAACCTACAGAACAGGACACAGACAATAAACGGTATCCACAGCAGGTGTTTTAACACATGACTGGCAAATAGTAATGTCAAACATTTCATTGGTAGCACCTGCATTCTTATGCATACATTGTTAGGCAATAAAAACTGTGAGATGGTTAGTACTTGCATGTCAGGGGAGTGGTTGGGAGGGAGGAGAGGGACAGAAGACAGCTCATTCTCACAGCAGACCTTAAGTATATGGTTTCAGACATGAAGGATAGAGTTAACTGTTGGTAACATCGAAGGTGAGCTTGAATAGTCTCATTGGAATGTGTAAAGAAATGGGATGTCCGTACACAAGTAAGTTTGCCCCTCCCTCACAGTCTCTGAAGATACCCCCTATCACAACATGGGAAAGGTTAGCCTCCGTCCACCCCCACCCCCCACACTGATGTTTAACCTAAGTACACCCACGGAGAGCGCTCATGCCATTCATTCATTAGTCACATTCTTTTTACTCGATCATTCTGTTTACTCGATCTTGTGTTTGCAATTCATTCAATTCCTTGCCTTGCTATTTAACTACAAGGAAAGTCGCCATCTTGAATCAAATGGACACTTCTTTTCGGGTATGGGCTCCAATTCGCCGCCACTCTCGCCGCTATCTACACCACTGTCGGCACATTTGCTCGACCAAGCCGAAAACGTCTGGTGGGTACATATCTTTAAATGGCCAGCTTCTTCCATGTGTGTATACCCGAGTATCACGTATCAGTGTTTTGATCCGACGATTCATGTTAAAATAGACCACTCTCAACTTGGAAGCATTACCTTCCAGGCTGCACGTAGCGGATTCGCTCAATATTGGTATGCAGAGCACTCACGCTGTATATGTTTTTTAATCTTTGTTTGTGCTGTTTGAAGCCTCTAAGCAGATATAATGATTTTCTGAAATTGCTCTATATTGAATGCATAATGATTACATTCAATATTGCATCTCCGCACTGCCAGCGGAAGCGTAAAACCCACTGGAGGATTGTGTTTAAGTGTCTGACTGCTCCAGTTATTTCCAGGTCCTATTGAAAGTTTGTAATTAAGTCTGTAAATGGCAAGCGTCTGCCAGGTGATATTTGTTGACTAAATGTCAGGAGGAAAAGAAAATAAGACAGCCAGAGCTGGGATGCTGGTGGGAAGCGCCCGTGTGGGATAATTTTATCGATTAACTGATGTTGCAGCGAAAAATGAATGACTCTTGAAACAAGTGTGATTACGGCAGAGTGCCACCAGAAGGTGCCCAGTTTGGTGATTTGTCACTGAACCAATTGATGGTGGCAGCTGGCGATACCCCAAAGATGAGGGCTGTATTCCCACACAGGTCCTGTTACTGCCTGTTATTATTATTTTTTATAAATCACATGTTCATTATTTTACCAGATACGCGGGTAACACATGCATACACAGGCTGCAAAGCTACTGTATACAACTCTCAGCAAAAGACAGGAATTCGGTTATCCGGTGAAAGAAGAGATGTGAGTTCAGATGGAAGGACAGGTGAAGTAAAGTGCCCCAGTCAATGAAATCTATAAATAATGAAAGGGTGTTCATCTCATTAGTTAGAACACAAACTAAAAGAGCATAACCATATACTGTGGACTTTGTCAATGTTGCCGTCCTGCATACAGGAGATGTCCTTTTTTGCGGGACCACCAAGATTCTCTACCCGTGTATACACACACATGGGGGTAGGCAGCAGCATTCTTCCAGTTCTGCAGGACTTCTACTTTTGCACTCACGGCTCTCAAGGTCCATAGTTCTTTTGCGGTGTTAAGACTCTCGCACGCATGCGTTGACTGAAAGAGGACTGTGGAAAGGTGTACAGTGAGCGTTTTCTCTGTTACCAGATTGGTTCTTGCAGAATGATTCTCCCAAAGCTATTGTATTTCGCTGCATGGCCACAGTATGTGCAGCCAGTTCCTTTTTTCAGATGGACGGCCTGTTACCTTATGCTAAAGCCATACAAACTTGATTTTGCCACGATGTGGCGTCGCCTTTGTGGAGTGATGCGGATTGGTTGAGCCCCCTTCAGAATCTGGCGCAAAATGCACAATTCTATGCATGTGTCTTTCTGTTCCAAACAGACATTCCTCGTTAATATTGTAATTCTCAATGAACAGGCTTTCAGTTGTTATTGTATGAGTATGGTACATGCATTTGGAAAGTACTGTTGACCGGTAAAATGGAATATTGCATTTTATAAAGAACTTTTGAAATGGGAGTGGAATGTTTTTCGTGAATAATATATGTGAACATGAGTGACAAAGAAGGGCATTGTGCAGTCTTTTAGTCGATTGGGACGCACATGTGCTATTGTAATGTATACACATGTAGAATGTCGTTTGAACGACTATCAATGTGCCAATAAAACACGTTGTACATTCCTTGATTAGTATTACAGCCCATCTAGTCATGACACTTCCCTCAAGAGTGTTATGGAAATACCAAATATTTATCCTAATCTGACATGAGAAGTATTTAAGTACTTCTGTTTATGTACAAATTTAACAGGACATAATTCCTCCATCTGCCTTCTGGACCAGATATCCAACGTAACGAATTGAAACACACTATTTCAATATTTGCTTGGGTTATAATACCAACTTCCTAAGTGCATATCATGTTTTAACGACTAATATAGCTTTTGATTCATCCAACAATCAGCACAAATGCATTTCCCCTTGCATTGCATGGGTCGCAAAAATATGTACTTCGCCCCAATGCAGGGTAATGTTGGGGGCACTTGGGCCAGGTACTGCGGTTCTGTGTTTATTTACGTTACAATCAGATGGAAAGAAGATTTTTATTTTTCCAAGATGTTTGCCATTTAAAGTTCCTGTCTAAGAAGGCAGTGTGGGAGAGCTATCGATCACATTATCTGTTTCAGAGGGCTGTGGTATTGCCCCAGCCTCCTCCCGTGATTGGCATTTGCTTACTAGTTAAGCAGCTTGTGGCAGAATGGAGGAGTGTCACAAGTTTTCTGTTTCAATATGTTGAACAATCAATACTCATTTGGATATCGAAAATCCGAGGCTTTTTACTCATTAGCCTCCATGGGTATCCTGTTTGTATCTCTATGCAAATATGCAACAATATTGTGAGGAGCAGGGAAGAGACAAAACTGGAGTCAGGATACGGATGAGCAAACATTATTATATAATATATTTAATGTTAAAACGAAATTACAGAGACCACCAGGGGATGCATCAAAGATGGTCTCCTTAATCAAGATGTCTGCGGCAAACACAAAATAAGTTACTTGTGACCCCCAAACTAACAAACGAGGCAAAAGGGGTGACGGGGCTGAGTATGTGTGTGAGCTCTGAGTGTGCATTTTGACCCCTACTCACACTTTTCTTCCTGCAGAGAAGAATCCAATTCATCACATACACTTCACAACTCCATATTCTTGCCTTACACTATCTCACCAATGCACACTTCCCCACCCAACGATTTATATGTAGAAAAAACTAACAGCTGTCTTCATAATCCCTAAAATCCACATGTGATTTGGTGCGCTGGGTGGTTGACTCAATGTACACTTTAGATTTTAAAGAAGTGCATTGACATCCATATGTGGAAATGAAAAGCAGCAAACATCACAGGCTATTTATATTCTGGCACAGGCTCCCTCCTTAACTGGCGAATGGCCACCCAGATCCCAGCTCCCTCTCATATCGTGAATTAATGGCTCTCTCTGTTGGCACATTCTTCATAACTACCTGATGCTCAATCGCTGACCCCTTTGCATTCGTATACAATGGAAAGGGTTGTCTGTCTCAATGAAAGAAATGATCTTCGCCACACAGGCAATGACTGACTCCTTCGCTGTTTTCCCTATTTATTTATGTTTATTGTGATATTGGTTGTTCATACTCAATCTTAAACAAAGTTTAAAAACAGATTAAAACATATTTATCATGCATAAATAATACAACCTATTTCGACCACCTAAGCACCCTGAAGAGCTATAAATACATCACCGGAGTGCTCTATGATTACCTTAAATCAAAGGCGTACCTGTTACAATCCCTGAGTTTAGTTGTCCGTAACTTGATTCTATGACTAAGAACTAATGAACTTCCTTTGCCGGCGGTGCTTGGTGCTTCCCTAAAAATGCCACGCAATCAGTGCAAAAAACAAGACATCCTGGAAACAGCGCAGCATGTACTTACGGAATGTTGTAATATTGGCCCTGTCTTTATGTGCTTATTGGCCCAGTTTGTTCGCCATTATGATTCGATTAAGACGGACGAATTGTGTTACTATTGCACCAATTCCGATTTGACTATCCTGCACATTGCACGTTATAATGTTTGTCGCTGTGTGAGTTTGTTATTGAAGAATTAATCAATTGTTTAATGTTGTTTTAAAAAATGTTTGTATTGCTAAGTGTTAAGATACATTATATTTTAATCTAATTTTAATTTTACGAGTTAGCCTCATGATGAAATATGGAGATGTTGTAATTACAACATGCAATTTGATGATTTGATGTTTTACTGTATGTATATATGGTAAAATAACCAATACAAATAGAATTAAAAAAAAAAACACTAAGTAAAATCAATAAAACTAAGAGAATACAATCACATTTCGATAAAAAAAAATCAATTCAACCCACTGAAACACTGCAACATACATTTATTTATTTATTTATTTATTTATTTGGTCATTTGTAGAGCACACCAAACCTGGCGGCATCTGGGCGCTGGCTTACAAGCGGACATGAAGCCCAAGTTTAAGGAGGTTGAAGACATAATTAATGCATTAGTTACAGTAAGTAGTTACAGCCATATTTAAGGCATTATTTACAGGAAATGGTTACAGTGATTCAGAACATAAGTAATACGTACAAGTTGTATGAAGCTAGTTGTCTAACAGGTAATGGTTACAATGATTCAGAGCATAAGTCATACAAACCGTTATTTTGGGATATCAAGTAAGTGCGTGAAAGCAGCTTGCGTAGGTCTGGTGGATTGAGTCTTGGAGATTTTACTGGACAGAGAGGTGGGGGCAGTTTTTGAGAAGCATTTTTTGGTCAATGCTAGTGTTTTATAGATAATGTGTGCTTGTACAGGGAGCCAGTGGATGCTTTGCCTGACTGTGGATATGTGGTATTTTTTAGAGATGTTAAGGGCTGCCCTAGCTGCATTATTTTGGATGACCTGGAGTTTTTTTAGGTTGCGGGTATTGGTAACTGCGAAGAGGGAGTTGCAATAGTTAATTCATGATAGTATGAGTATTCGGGCTGTGGGATGTATTGACCCACTCCGCTATGCTATGCGGCATCACCCTGCCAGTTATGGTGAAAGAAACAGTAACAATGGCGGCAAAACCCTTGTGCAAAACCCTTGTGCAGGCCAAAAACCTACAAAAACCTACAAAAACCATGTGCTTCAGCACACAAAATGAGGGATGCACAACCTACCATCCATGGTACATGTGGGGTGGAATAGGGCACACCCTGCAGAAATATGCCAATGGACTCCATGACCAGCAAACAGAGTGCAGAGAGAAAAGCAGCACTTTGCAGGCAAAACCCCAAAATGTGCCTACAAATGGCATTTGCTTTGTTGCCAAAAAACTCCAAAATGCCCATAACACAACACTTTTCAACATTCACAATCGTGCCTGATGCTAAAATTCATATATCAAATGAAGCATTGTGAAACATCCAAAGTCTGTGAACTGACAGCCTATGCCAAAATCAGGGTGCAATACCCGGGGATACCTGAATGTCAGCTGTCAGATGAAAGTGACCTAAAACTAAAAAGTCTGCTGGGTTAGCAAACATAAAAAGGATTGTTGCCAAAAAGGAATACAGATTATCTGGGAGGTTTTAATTGCGGGTTAGAACAGAATCTTGTCTGCAGAAAGCGAAGGAACAATGGCAAAGCTGCATCCCAGGATATTGAAGGTGTGAAAGGTCGTAAAACTGCTGCAGCCCAAGAAACTCCTGCCTGACAGAAGAAAATACCAAAGGAGGGTGCTACCACATGCTTCAAGGAGTGACAAATACTGACTATTTGGTGTTAACAGGAAATATAATGGACATTTTTAGAAGGTGTATAACTTATTATCAGAAGGGATACAAAAAATGGCAGATTAATTAACCTACATTTTTTGCACTACCTTTGAAAACTTAGTACACACGTATAGCTTATTCTGAACAGGAATGGCAACACATGTGGGTTTATGGGGACTGTATTTCAGCCAGAATTGTGAAACTTTATACATACATTCCCATGGTAAACACGCATATTTGCGGAAATTTACAGACATTTTGGAACATGTTCTCATTACAAAATTGACAACATTCAGCAGAAAGTTG
Source organism: Ambystoma mexicanum (assembly GCF_040938575.1). NCBI lineage: Eukaryota > Metazoa > Chordata > Amphibia > Caudata > Ambystomatidae > Ambystoma > Ambystoma mexicanum. The sequence continues at coordinate 529,112,616 of NC_090934.1, forward strand.
AAGCAAAGTCTCAGAGCTGTGGTATTTTGAGGAGCAGATACTCCATAAAACATGCAATCTGTGTATGTGAATTTTTTATAGAGGTTGTACATGTGTAAATATTTATTTTGCCAAAATTAGACTTTGTGTTCCAATGGCTAGGGGTGGGTTCTCAGCATCATAAAATTATACCATAAAGATGACACTATGTTACTCTCCTCCTATCAAGGCAGAGAGTAGACTCTGACCCAATCACCTTTCACAGGAGCAAGTTTAGATAAACCGGCCCACAGACCCCCTTTGTTATGTCATCCTATAGCATAAATAGAGAAAGCTGACAACACATAGGGACTCACAGATCCACTCACTTTCCTGATTCCGGCGAAGCACTCTGATCCAGCATCCTACATCCAGCTTTAATATTCTTCCAGATCCAGATGCCAAATCTCTTGCCAGCAATAGAGACCATTGATTTCAGCAAGGCCCAAATCCTCAAATTTATTCTCTCCACTCAGCAAAGCGCTGTGTGGTGTGAGAAGGCCTTTTGAACCAGTATCCTGAAATCCTCTGGCTTGCCACCACTAGGCTTGCCTGAGGAACTCACCATCCAGCTGATTCCAATACCCACAGACTATGAGGGCAGATCCTGTGCAAATCCGGCGACCGGCATAGCTGATCCAATACCGTGCCTGAGGTGCTCTCTTTCCTAGACCAGACTAATCCTATGACCACAGCTGACGGTCCATTTAAAAAACATATCCAGTGAGTATTAATAGGAAGAAATGTGGCCCATAGCATATTTGCCTTATCTCTATTTCAAACCCATCCAATCTTTCATTCAGAACCAGTATTGTTAGGAGTATCTTTGCATTGTCTTATCTCCATCTCAAACCCATCCTATCTTTCCTTCAGAACCAGTATTGTTAGGAGTATCTTTGCATTGTCTTATCCTTATCTCACACCCATCCTATCTTTCCTTCAGAACCAGTATTGTTAGAACCATCTTTGCACTGACCCTTTTCTCATCTGAAGAAGTCAAGTTTCCTTAGCAGGCAGCTCACCCTGATCAAGTGACTGTCAGATCCCTGTGTGGTATTCGCTTTTTCATAGCCATCCGCTAGTGTAAGCAAACCCATTTGTCATTTTCAAAAGTGCATTTCTGTTTTCCTTTTTCACGCCTATCTCGCAAAAACGACCTTTACTAAAACCTCTATAACTCCCTCAGTTTTTGTGATAGAAACAACATTTCAGCTCCTACTTGTATCTAACATCCATAGCTATCGTGTGAAGCCAATACCGCACTGCAAATCATTCACCCGTTATCGCAACTATCGCGCAATGAAAAGTTTGCCACGATTTTAAAAATCTGAAAAGTTTACACGTGTGAAATAGCTCTAAACCGCTTCCACCTTGGACGTTAAGATTTCAAATGTTTTTCTTTGGACTATATCATTGCTTGTGATTGTGTGCAACTGTTCAAAGCGGCTACCTTAAGAATTTATAACAATTTAAGTACTTTTGACCACATTGGGTGTTTTGCCCAGTCAATTCTAAAGATCATTTTAAAGCCAAATCCTGACAGCTGAAAAGTCAATTCCGTTTTTCTCTTGTGTTTGAAGGGGGAAAGTAGGACTGATATTCTGTGTGATTTGTGCTATTCCTGAATACCTGCTCTCTCCTCCCATCTCTTTACATTGCCTATTTGGTGTTGAGGGGTGTTGCAGGGGGAACCTCTAACCATAGTGCTATTGGATCTGAATCAACTCAAAGGTATTATTGTCTTTGCTGCATTTGTTTTAGTGTTCATTTCATACTTATTCCTAGTGTATTAAAGATATTCTTCAGTTTTCTGTCACCCCATTGGTGATTGTTGTGTACCTATTAAAATATACTGTGATTACATTTTTAATACATGCATAAATATTTACCTTTGCAAACTAGCCTGATTCCTGGTTCAGTGTGACCGGGGGGGGGGGCTCCAGGAGAAGGGTGTGATATGAGTGGTATATCATTCAGAATATTGAACTGATAGACAAAAATACATAAGGATTTCAGTTGTGCACTACATGCTGGGCTTTGACCTGGGTGTGTGCCGGTTTGAAATCACTTACAGGGCAAGTGTGATGCAGCTGTATGTGCTTAGGGAAGGTCTGCAGGCATTAATCAGTTTCGCAGTATGTGCTGCCGCTGAAGCCATAGCGTTTACCTGTCTCCGTAGTGATAGCAGGGAGTCTAGGTATACGCCTAAGGTCTTTACCTCTATGGAAACAGTGATTGTGTTCCTGTCAATAGACAAGGCATTGTATGAGCCGCTGTGTGTGTTTAGCCAAAGTGGTGAACCGATGAGAAGTTGTTCAGATTTCTCATCATTAAGGCACAGTTCTTGTTGTGCCATCCAGATATAGTTAGTTGCGCACATTGGAGTTGGCGTCATAGCTGCTGGAGATATGTATGAGGATTTGAGTATCATCTGCATAGTTAGTGTAGGTAACAGCATCGAGGAGGTCAAAGAGGGTTTTGGTGAAGATAATGTTCAGTATCAGTGATACACAGGAGTTTTGGGGAACTCCACAGGTGACTGGTGCAGTGGGCGGCTGCCACTTTGGTTGAGAACACTTTCATTTTGCAGTTAGTCAGGGAGGACTCATTGCAGGCTCTGGATTTGGCTGTGAAATGGGCAGCTGAGTATAGGTGTTGGCAGAGTATTGAGTGAATGGCCCATCAAAGTCGGCAGAGAGGACGAGTAGGAAAAAGCTGGCCATGCTGCCGTTGTCTTTGATTTCATCCATTTGGATTTTTAGGTCCAAAAATTCAGATTCAGTGCCGTGACCAGCACGGAAGTCAGATTTGCGGAGTCCTAGGAGCTTGCAGGATTACAGATATTTTTGGATTTGCATATATGCTGCTCTGTTAAGTATTTTGAGGAGGAAGGGTACGGTTGTGACAGGGCCCAAGTCAGTGGGGACATTGGCATCTACAGTGTGCTTCTTGAGGAGTGGGACTGCCCATGCTTCTTTTAGGTTCTCTGGGACATTGCTAGTTGAGAATGAGTTATTGATTAGCGTTGTGATGAAGGAGGGCAAGTTATTTGGCACAATAGTTTATGGAAGTAGCTGGACAGATGTCTCCTAGGCATTTAGAGGGTTTCAAACCTTTAATAATCTTAGTGGTTTCCATGATTGTAATCGGGGTGAACTCACATCTAGGGTTATAAGGAGGGGTGCGGCCCATTGGTCTATGGTCTTGTCAGTTATTGGTAGTTTATTTGTTTTAGCAGTAATTCTGAACTGGAGTAGGCACATTTTAACTAGGAGGGTGCTTTGGATGTTCTTGCACCAGCTGAGGTCTTTGGTGGAGTTGTTTTGGTGAGGAGACTGGTGTTTTGAGCTTGCGCTGGATGGCAAAGATCTCTCTTGTGCCTGAACCTGCTTGCCTATTCGATTTTCCTATTGTAGGTGGCACATTTGGTTTGCATAATATTTGATTTGTACATTTTGGTAATAGCTGTGAAGTGCTGTTTATTTTCATCTGAAGGTGTTTTTATCCAGGTTGATTCTGCTGCTCTTTTTGAGGATTGTAGGGTTTTGAGACTAAGGGTTGTTAGGAAAGATTTCACAATTGTATGTAATTTTCCCTCCATGTGGCAACCCCCAAACTATTTGCTGCTGTTTTACACCCTGATCTAGACTTTGCCAGTGAAGCGCAGCCTTCCGCCGCACTCCTCTGGGCTTTCGCTCAATTCTTATGGGGAAACTGACATGCCCTTAAAACAGTCAGTACTGGGAGACTTTGTTTCCCTTAGTCCTTTCCTCATGTTGCAGCGTTTGGCCAACATGAAACAAAAGTGCACTGTAACTTACTTTACCGCGCCCTTGGGTCTCTAGTCATTCCAAAGGCCCTAGAAAATCTTGCTGGACTTATTATGAACTGTGCAAGTGTGTCATGGACAGGACTGGTGGCAGCTATCGTTTCTCTTGTGTTTTGAACCCTTTTTCGCCATGTTATCGGTGCTTACTGTGTTTGACAGAAATGAGTGGCCCTGCTCCAAAATGGCCATGCCACGAGGTTCTTTGTCCTGTCCTTTGACCGTCTTGCCCCATCACCTTCCCCAGGTCGAGCCAACCGGGGTCAGTCCTTATTTAGTCATCCACTTTCCCGCAAAACCCAAAGCTTTCGCGAGCTTCTACATGCCTTGTGTGTGCCTCCAGGATGTGGGCTTGGATGTCTCGTCCCAATACACATCCTGGGTGCCAGAGAGTCTGGAGTGTCCTGAATGCCTGGGACCACCGTGTTTGTGAGCAGATCTCCCATTGGGTCCTCTCCGTTTTGGCGCAAAGGGAACTTTGGATAAGAGGAGGCTGAAAACACCACTACCATGTTGATCTCCTGAGTTCACACCGAACAAGGGATAAGGAGCCAAGTATCCTGCAACAAGAAGCTGAGTCGAGGAACCTCTGGTGACTCGCTGAAGGTTTGGCACCCTGAGCTGCTGTCGTCCTGCGAGACCCCTCTGCATATGATCATCCTAGAAGGTCTGCGAAGGCGCTTCGACCCATTGGAATAGTGGGATCAACTATTCTCGGCACCTTCATCAAACCCTGCAAGTAAGCCTCTTCGGAAGTATCCCTGGGCCAACCAGTGGGCTGACCAGTTTACACAGGACGCTTTGCTCTGTCACTGCTGCCGTTTCGGGGATACCTCGAAACTTGGTCTACTGCTTGCTCTGCGTCAACGGCACCCTCACACTGAATTTCGTACACTTGGCATTCCCAGGACTGAAGTGAGACGAGGGCGCCCGGACCAGAGTAAACGTGGTTGCTGTGTTGCCCTTCTGCGGTAACAACCTGTGCACGTCTGCTGCATTTTGGACAACCTCGACCCTGCATCCTGCTACACAAAATCTACACGGTGTCGAGACGTCCTGATCATCGCAGCTGAACCTGCCAGCAATGTGAACTGACTGGAGAAGTCTGGGTCTGCCTGCGTCGGGGACCGGTGAGTAGTTCATACCCCAACCGGTGGGCCCTCGCGCAGAAGCCCGTTTCTTTTCTACCGCTGTTGCGAAATAGTGACTCTATCCCGCACTCTCACCCTGCCTCTACCCACAAGTGGAGGCCTTGCTTGAGTAGTGGGGACTTGTCCTGCATCGCTTCATTCACCTACCTTAAATGACTGAGACCCTTGAAGAGACCCTACTTTATCCATTGGCACCAGCGCATGCAGGTACTTTTGAGCATAAGGCTCCTCTCTTCGTAGGGCTCGGACTTCCTCCTAGTTAGGTGTATTTCTAATGTCGAACTGGGTCTAATGATTACTTGCACTACCTGTTTCCTCCCCATCTAGGTGGTCTACATATTACGTGCTCATAACTCCTTAGACCCCTTGGTCTTGTATATATATTGTATTGATGGTGATGTGTCGGTTTACTTTCGTATTATTTTGATTCTTTGCTATGGTCAATGTTACAAAGGCCTTGTAATAAATGTGTCTATATTTTTCATATAAAACCTGTCTGTTGTCATTTTGAGTGTCCTTGCTTTGTGTGCTCATTGAGGTGTTTCAGTCCCTCTCACCGATCTTGAGACTTAGTCTTGACCGCTGCCATCGCTACCCTGATTGGTCTGGCTTGTCCAGAGGTTACCCTGTTCCAAGAAACCAGGCTGGCCTTCTGAACCTCTGCCCCTCCAGGTCCGAGTTAAGAAATCCATCTTAACAGGGGTGAATCATGAGTTGAGGCGGGCACTTGTTTTAGGTTTGCAGATGCTCAGTGGAGCTACTTTTTTGATGGCTTTGAGGAGGGTTTGGTTGTATAGTTTGACCATTTTTTTTTCTTCGTTTATTTGTATAGCGCACAAGGCCCGAGGGCAACCGGGCGCATTATTTAGTTACAGTCAGGTTACATAAAAGTATTTACATTTAGAATATACAAAATATACATGTGACTAATCAAAGGTATCCAATTTACAATATACAAGTGACATAATCGAAGGTATACAATTTACAGGATAGGACAGAATGCAAGGTAGAGACATAAAAATAGCCTGTGGTGTCATAGAATATTGTTACAGTCAATAGTCATCCTTAGTCGAGGGTGGATACCCAAGCTTTGGCATTACGCTTGAAGGTAGTGAAGGAAGGTTCAGCTCTGAGTGGGTTGGGTAGTGTGTTCCACAGCTTGGCTGCTAGGACAGGGAAACTGCGACCTCCAGATTTTTGGAGGTTGAACCATGGGATGACAAGGCAATTAGTGTGTGCGCTTCTGAGAGGTCTCGCAGCTGAGTGGGAGGTGATCCTATTGGAAAGGTAGCTGGGGGCTAGGTTAGCGATACTTTTATTTATGAGTGCCAAGGCTTTAAGAGAGACTCTTTGGGTAATTGAGAGCCAGCGAAGTCTCCGTCTTTATTCTGAGATATGTGCAGTTCTAGGAATGTTCAGGGCCGCTCTAAAGCATTGTTTTGGATGATTTGAAGTTTCTGATATTGCATTGGTTAGTGCCCAGATAGAGGGCATTGCAGTAATCGATTTTGGAGAGGACAAGAGTCCTGGCTAGAGTTGTGCAATTGGCAGGAGACTGGAAAGGATGGCAAGATGTGATAAGCTTGCGTGTGTAAAATGCGTCTGAATAGACTGCATTAGTTTGTCTGGATAGGGAGAGGGTGGAATCAAGATAAATACCTAATGTCTTGGTGTCCTTGGCCACTTTGATGGAGTTACCATCGATGCTGAAGGACTTGAATGAGGAGCCAAGTTTACTGACTTTTTGGGGTGAACCTAAAATGAGGAGCTCAGTCTTCTCATCATTTGAACACAGTTCATGCTGCGCCATCCAGGCCTGGATGACTTGACAAATGGCGATGCTAGCTAGGTAGTCAATTTTGTGGTCACCCATGATGGGAATAAGTAATTGGGTATCGTCAGCGTAGTTGGTGGACGTGACGCCCATACGGTCCTGTTTGTCAAGTAGAGGTTTTGTGAAAATGTTGTAGAGTGTCGGGGACACACATGGCCCTTGGGGGACACTACATGTGACAGGGGAAGGTTCAGCAGTGGCAGAGGGGTAAAAGACCCTCATAGATCTATTGTCCAGGAATGATGTAATCCAAGCTGTGGCTTTCTCAGAGAAGTTAGCAGCTGATTTAAGGTTGTGGCAGAAGATTTGATGATTGACTAAATCAAATGCTGCGGAGAGGTCTAGAAGGATTAAGAGAGCCAGTTTTCCCTTATCTTTTAAGTCTTCTATTTGTGTTTTTAATTCTAGTAATGCAATTTCTGTGCCATGGCGAGGACGGAAGCCTGATTGCCTAAGACCCAGAAGGTTGTTGGATTCAAGATAATCTTGGATCTGCAGGTGTGCCGCTCGATCGAGAATTTTTAAAAGAAATGGCACTGTGGTGATAGGTGTGTAGTTGGTAGGAGTGTTAGCATCCAAGGTATGTTTTTTCAGTAAGGGAATAACCCAGGCGTCCTTGAGGTTGTCAGGGACGATCCCCGACTTGAAGGAGGAGTTTATGAGTGTAGTGATGAAAGTCGCCAGGTGCTGTGAGGCCTCCTTGATAATAGTGGCAGGGCAGGAGTCACCCTGACAGTTAGAGGGCTTAAGACTGTTAATGATGTGTTCAACTTCAGAAATAAAGAGGGGTGAGAAGCAGAAAGGTTGCTGAGGTGCAGTATTCGGTTTTCAGTTAGCCTGAGGGGCAAGCTGTGCAATAAAGGAGTGTAGACTGTTTTTTTCTCATTGATTTTGTTTTCGAGCATAGTAATTTTTCCCAAGAGAGCCTCTTGGATGTTTGTGCACCAAGCGTTGTCTTTGGAGCAGGTGTCTGGAGGAGTAGAAGGGGATTCCAGTTCCTTTAAAATTCTGAATAGCTCCTTGGTGTTGGATTGGGCCTGTTCAATACATTTATTGCATGTTTCTTTTTTAGCAGCAAGTATGGCTTCTTTGTAATTTAAAGTGGCTAGAGCCATGCTTACTTTATTGGATTCCGTGGGGTGGCTTCTCCAACGAGTTTCAAGGGTCCTTTTTCCTTACGTAGGGTTGTCAGCTGAGGCGTGAACTCGGTGTTAAGGTGAGCCCGGGGTTTAGGTTTCCGTAGTTTTGAGGGAGCGATAAGATCAAGTGCCTTTAGCATAGCCTGGTTGTAAGTGTCGACCAGGACAGTATGGTCCGAACATGCAGTGATAAGATCAGTGAGGGCAGGGAGGATGAGTGGGATAAGTTTAGCACACGTTATGTTGCGCTTGTTCCTAGTGGACATGGCAGGTGCTATGTTAGGGATGGGGTGAATGATTTTAGTGGGGATGCTAAATGTGATAATGTGATGGTCCGTCCAGGCACATGGTAAGTTGGAATTGACCTTAGAATCACAGTTAAGGTCAGCTATCCAATCTAGGATTCTGCCCTTAGAGTGAGTAGGTGCAGTGACACGTTGTGGGAAGCCTAGATTGAGTAGTAAGCTGTTGACATCATGGGCCGATGCATCGTTAGGGTCAGAGAGGCCTAAATTGAAATCACCTAGTACGATGATTTGTCAGGTAGTCTAGGTGTTTTCAGACAGGGTATGGGCGAGATCCTCAGTAAAGGTAGATATGGGGCCAGGGGGCCTGTATATGAAGTGGATGGTGATGGTCTGGTTAGGAGAGATGGCGACCTTCGCTGTGAGGGATTCTGCTGATTTGAATTGCCAAGGAGTGGAAAGCCAGAGATTTAGCACGGTTTTGTGGATAATAGCTATACCTCCGCCTTTAGTTTGAGCAGTGTTACAGTCATTTCTGATGATTGTGTATCCTTCAGGGAGTGCAAGGGATAGAAGGGGTCCTGAGGCCGCATGGAGCCAAGTTTCAGTAATAGCTATGAGGTCGGGGTCATGAGTAGTGATAAGATCTGCCATGTCAAGGGCATGGGCCGTGAGAGACCTGGAATTGATCAATGCTGCCTTAATACATGTTGAGGGTTGTGTATTAACCGGTGAGGTGCATGCATCAGGGGTGGGTACTAGCGAAGGTGTGTTCAAGGAAGGGGTGTCCATGGAGGGGATAGGCGTATGGTGATAGGTAACTGCTGTATGCTTGATGTCAGATAGTTTGGCAGGTTGGGCCCTGCTAGAGCGGTGATAAAAGGTTTGAGGAAGTCTGGACCCTAGTCTAGAATTTCTCAATGAGACAGAACAAGGTTGGTTGGGTGTAGGCTTCCTGGCAAAGTCATGTAGCCAAAGAGCTGGGTCGTTGAGATAAGGGTTGGTCAGAGGGCCATCCAAGGTTGAGTGAAAAGGGAGTTGTTGGTGTAAGTTGACAATGGTACCCCTAGGGTGTTGTGTGTGCATAGTAGGGTACGTGTACAATATGTGTTGGGAGGCACAGAAGGGTGACAAAAGGACGTGTGTGAAGTTCTGTAGTGGTGCTGCTATGGGGGTGTTGCGGCTGGGTAACGCTGAGTCTGTATGTGCAATAATAGTGAACAAGAGGCAAAAGGCAAATTGACAGAGAATAAATGCTGCATTCTGGGGATGCATAATAGCAGGGGAGAGGGCAAGAGGGTGATCAGTTACTCAGTCAACTTGCACCCGGCAAATAAAGCGTGCAGTGCCGTGTCAGTTTCAAAAAGGCAATGTAATGGGCACATAGCAGTTCAGGACAGTGGGAATATGTTCAGCAGGCAAATAAGAATCCAATAAGGCAGTGCATTGGGCACATAGCAGTTCAGGACAGTGGGAATATGTTCAGCAGGCAGATAAGAATTCAGCAAGACAGTGCATTAGGCATCAAAGCAGGTCTAGGCGACAGGCTAATCATGCTCTGTACGATCTGCAAGCATGGGCATACGCTACAGTCAAGGTGTTCACAGGTAAAATCCAGGCTGGTGACCAACGTTGTAGTGGGCGGGACGATCACCCAGTGTGCGATCCACCGGAGATTAGCGCAGTGGACCAAAATCAACAGTAAATGACAGTGCGAGGGGTCACGTAAAGTTCTGTGTGATGGGGCATACACTCAATTGGCGTTCTGCAGGCAGGTCAAACAACGAATACGTAACAAAGTCGGCGGCCGTGCAGAGCGGTAACAGGCCAATTAGAACAGGAGTGCTAACAATGACAGACCAAGTACCAGGCTTGAAATGATAACTTGAAGGCTGAGTACACACGCCAAAGTAGTGGAGAGCATGTATCCGATACCGTGAGGAAGGGGGCAAGGCTAACACGCAGGGGAAAATATACATGCTAGTACATCAAGCAACGTGTTGCTAATGGACAGAGATGTGTGCCTTGTAGCCTGATAGGAGAGCGTGGCATCATAATTGAATATGTACTCGCGTCGCGCAAATGATTATAATGCTAAAGTAACAGCTTTGCACTTGGAAAAGACATTAGCGGCAGGGAGTCTTACTGTCTGAAGATCGATTGTAGCGTCATGGTGGTAACGTCTGTGTTAGCATGTGAGTGATCTATTATAGGTAGTAGCAGGGGGAGTAGGTAGTCTGGAGTCATGTTTCATGAATTTCTCAAGACGGCTGTGGGAGCTGGTTGGGATAAGACCTCTGAGGGCACTGTTTAAGTGATGTTGAAGGTGATAACATTGTGGTCTGACCAAGGGCTGGGGGTGTTGGTGAGGTTGTTGGTGATGCTGTTGTGGTCTGCTATCCAGTCTAGAGTGTGACATTTAACATGTGTGGGGCTTGAGATCTTGTGGGAGAAGCCTAGGGATTGAATAGTATTGGCAAGCATGTGTACATGTGGGATGTGTCATTAAGACCAGGAGTTACATCTCCCATGATGAGGATTTTGGATGAAGGCTTTGTGTTGGTGGAGAGGAGTTGTGCATTGTATTTCTCAAATGAGAGCAGTGGGCCTGGGGGTCTATTCATGTAGATGAATTGTTAGGGTAGCTGTAGCAGATAGGGGGACTTTGAATGAGAGCAGCTCGCCTGAGCTAATGGTTTAGTGAGGTATTTCACTAATTGGTAATAGGTTTTTAACAATAATGGCAACGCTGCCTCCTTTAGTTGTCAGTCTATCTTTCCTAAGGATGGTCTAACTGTTCGGAATGGCTAGAGAGAGGAAGGGGCCTGCAGCTTGTGGAATACTTTGACCCACTCAGCTGTGCTATGCCACATCACTTTGCTGCGGTGGTGCAAGAAAAAGCAAAATGGCAGCACTGACTCCTAGGCATGCCAGGATCTCTAAACTGCGTTTTTGCAACAAAGAGAAAATGGCTGCACCACCCTGCCACACTCATTTCAGGTGGGGTGGAACAGAGTACTCACTGCAGGAATGTGCCAGTGTGTTCAGCAACATTTAACATTGAGTGAAGTGAAAGAGGCAGCATTACTTTGCTGAAAACCCAAAATGCCTCTTTAAAATGACATCTTTCAACCTTAAAAGTGCTGTTTGATGTAAACTCATCCAGTCCTTATGAACCATTGTGATTAAAAAGGCCCTACAATGCCCAGGATCATTCATTGTGCCTCAGATGAACCAGGCCTCATTTGAATGACACTCCTGTAAAAGGTATCTTTGAAAAATCAACCAGGGGCTTTGTTTTCATTTTACACAGGAAAAGTGTGTATTTTCTTTGCAAAAGTATCAAGAATCAGTTGTTCAGAGAAACACTCTAAATAGATGCCTGTTAAATGTATGCATGCTGCAAAACAACTCCAGCACTCAAGAAAAGAACAATAGCTGCAAAAAGTGTGTATTTGCTGGAGATGAAAACCGAATTTAAAGAAATAGTAAAATGTGCTTTTTCTGACTGAAGAGAGAAAATTGCCTATTTAAAAGTTAATTGTTGGGTAAAGGCTTGCTTACTTAGAAATGTTAAAGGATTTGTTGCTGGTACAAGTGCACCTATAAACTGTTTGAATTCAATAGGTTTAAGTCAAGACGTAAAATGTAAGTTGGCAAACCATATAAAATAAACTTGCTCTGCCAGTTGCTAGCCCTGAGAAAGGGTGACACCTCATAAACTTCTGGAACAGAAAAGCGCTAATTGCTAGCTTGGAGGACTTTGAATGCACCAGGACAAAGGGACTTCCAAAGCTCATCTGACATTCTACTTTGCTGCAGCCTAGGACAATAGCAGGCTGCGACTCTCACCTGTCAAGAGTGAGGGGCAATAAAACCTTCAATCAAGAGAGAGGCCCCTTATCCTGCTTCAAAGGAATTGACAGCTGCTTGCAGTTGGGGGAAAGAAAAAAAACGGATTAAGTGACATTTGGCTTTAAAGGTTATTTTGCAAATGAATTTTAAAGACATTTTACTTTGCAGCAAGAGTGAGGAAAAATATGAAAAGTTTGTAGTTCTAAATCTAATTTTATGCTCTTTCTGTCATGAGCGCTACTCCTGAGGAGCCAAGACTGGCCCAGCGTCCCCGGAAGCAGGCTCATCATCCACACCCCCGGTTCCAGCAGACCCCTACAGGGGCCCGTTGGACCATGTCCTTGCGCCTCTGGCGCCAGGCTCATAAGGAACCACAGTCGCCGGGCTCATATTCTTAAAGTGTGCAGTAGTGATTGGGTGGACTTACCTGTGGCAGACCATGCTGCATACTCACCTAGAACAATCCAAGCTGGATGAAGTCCCAGCCACTGGCTGGGAGGGACCAATCCTCTGTTACAGGAACTCTTTTCTTACCTGGGTGGGGCTGACTGGAACTCTTTTCTTACCTGGGTGAGGCTGGAGGAAGAATACGCACCAAAGCACTTCTCCACTATTTAAACCACGCCCGATAGAATTCACGTGCTTCGCGTTATTCTGCAACAGCAGCAGGATGCTCACCGAGTCGGCTCCTGCATTCCAGGTCCAGACACACCCTCAGCTCCTTGAGCAGCAACCTGTGGATGAAGAAAAGGCACAGGAACATCTACTCACCACAATTCAGCCACAAGAGTCCAGTCTCCGACAACCTGTAAATAAAGACATAAGGTTAGAAAACGGGCAAAACGCTCGCAGCTGCGCTGGCTTACCTTAGCCATCCGTGATCACACCGGAGTTCACTGCGGCCTTCGCTTCGGCAGCATCCCAGCACCTGGAAGACAAAAGATATTGTTACTGGTGTCCGAGCCGAAGTGGCCACAATTCAGTGATACTTACGCGCTTCTTCACGCGCAGCAGCGGCAGCATCGCCCTCAGCATTTCGGCACCTGAAAGGAAGGAAAAGACATTATCAGAGGCGCCCATTTGGAAACGGCCACAATTCAGTTATACTTACGTGCCATCGCACGTGCAACAGCGGCGGCATCACCCACAGCATCTCGGCACCTGAAAGACAGAGAAGGGCATTATAAAAGGGTGCTCCTTCAGAAGCGGCCTCAGATCTTCTATACTCACGAGCCTCTTCTTGCACAGCAGTGGTGGTGTCGCCAACAGCTCCTCGGCACCTGAAGGACTATTACAAGCCACAAAAGGACACTGAGCCTAAACACTGAAATCATCCAGTGACGTAACTGGATTCCACGCGCCCCTGCACCAGAAGCAGGATGGAGAGCTCGGATTTACTAAACCAAAGGTGAGAGTTCGTGGAGACCAGTCAAGAACCAAGAAGTGGGAAAAGCAGAAGATTGGTGGAAGAACTTATCCAACCAGCTTGTAATTACCCCTTTTTCTTCCACCTGCAGAAAACTCACCTTACAAGCCAGACAGTCAATATTCGGAGGTCCTGCCCAGAGCGTCTTCCGAGTTCTACGCCTCATCATAGTCATAGAAGCAACTGTAGCAGTCCAGTTTGGGTCAGCGCCTCCGTGGGAATCAGGTGAGCGTTACACTTTCTTTGAAAACTTGGTAGAAGTCATTACTGCATAAGGAACAGAAGTTGTATAAAACGACAGATAACGGTGAAAGTATTGCTGTTATGAACATTTTTTGCACATCCATCCCAGGGGTAAATGCACATCTATTTACAAAATTGTGGAATTTTAGGCCAAATCATTCATGGATAAAATTACCAAAATGTTGCAGAAAGGCAATACCAGGTCCCACAGACCTGGGGTTTGGATTGAAATATGATGCACAAAATATGTAACCTGTATATCTGATTTTCTCAGAGGTTATAACTGCATACATATGTATTTATGGCAACATTAGATTTTGGTTCCATTAGCTAGGGGAGGTTTCTAGACATTGTAAAAATCAGCTCATAAACACGACACCCATTTTCTGTGATCCAATCAGCTGTGGGCAAGGTGGAAACTATGCTCTGGCCCAATCCTAGCATTATGGGTGTGGGTAGTAAGCCTGCCCTTACCATATACTGTAGTGATGTCATCTGCCATGATAAATAAGTGCACCTGACAGCACCCACACACTGATTCCTGACTTTCTTCCTTAATTCCTCAGTGGCGTACTGTTCCTGATTTCTTCATCCTGTTTGATCCTGATTCCAGATTTTCATTGCAAAGCCAAGGCCTATGCATTGCTGAACCTCTTTTCAGCTAGGTCTCAAATTCTAAAAATCCCAAAAATCCAAGGGAAGCATCATGATCCAGCCTGGCTTGCTGCTACCAGATGCATGCCTGCACATTTTCCACCACACTGATCTGTAGTATCCAGTAACCAGAAAGATCCAGCAGATCCTGTTCTGCCAGATTTGCCCAGCTGTCCTTGGTAAAACCGATCTGTGTCATGACCAGAACCCTTGACGGTCCAAAATCCTAGATTAAAGTGGACTGTAAGTATTAATAGGAATCCTCGAAAACCATAGCATACCTTGCCTTGCCTTGTCCTATCCCAATCTCTAAACCGTCCTATCCTTACCTTATTAACTTGTAACATTTGGCCTCATCACGAGTTGCATGGTAATGGTGGCGGTATTACTGACGATGGTATTAGCCCTACCGCCAAACCCCCTAGCGCTATTAGCACTGGATCACAGGTTTGGCAGAACGGTTAGTGCCCATTCCCTATTGGGCCCATTCCGGAATTCCTCATTCCCCATTGTGCCCAATGGGGAAATTTTGCGCTATTACCGCCGGCGGATTTCCCGCTGGCGGTCATAGCACTGAAAATTGGCAAATTTGCCGCAGATTTCCCTCCAGCTTAGAGCCGGCTGGAAATCCGCCATGGCCATGATCTGGCGGACCTTTACATGCGGCAGTAATAGCGCTGCTGCCGCATTTAAGGGTTACCGCCAGACTCCCGATGCGGCCCATTGTCAGAATCCTTATTGCAATCCTATCTTGATTTATCTTGCTAAGCGCCATTTCTTCAGTCATTTTATCTTGTGTAAATCCTAAACTATCAATCCTATTTCGAGTGATCCGACTGGTTCCGCCAGGGGGGACACTGGGGATCTGGGGTTGAAGTCATGAATCAACTCCAGAGCTTACTGTGTCCCTCTTTGTTATTTTAGCCGGAATGCTCTAGTCTAGAGTAAAATTATAGTAAATATTTTCTTGTTCAAACTGAGTTTTTTTTCTGTTTTCACCACCAGGTTTTTCTAAAAACGCCTCTCATTCTACATTGCATATCTCCCTCAGTTTAATAGCTAGAGACTTCAATTCAACTCTGGATTATACCTAAGACCTATAGCTACACCCCAACCCAAATACCACACTCACAATCAGTATTTCACCCATTTTTATTAAAACCTGTTTGGTTAATTTTAGGCGGGAATCAACATTTATGCAAAGTTTTACATGTGTTATTTTTATTCTAAATTATTTTCAAACTTCCATTCAAACTCGAATTGTTTACTTTTGCCCTAACTACTGCTTATGACTGCTAGTATCTTTCCAATGTTGCTCCCATAGAAATGTGTACTGAATTAGCGATTTTTGCACATTTTCAGTGTTTTATTCAGCCATTTCCAAATGTCAATTTAACCTTGTAAGATATCAAATCCGTTTTTATCTCTTGTTTGGGGAGGGAAGGTTGGATTTGAATACTGCTTCTTATTCCTTATTCCTGATTACCTGCTGCTTCCTTATATCCATTCAGAATTGCTTATGTGTGGGTTGAGGAATATTGCAGGGGGAAACTTAAGTGCTATCTTTCCAAACAAGCTAAAGGTGTTCTTTTCTTTGGTGTTTTCCATCTGTGTTGCTAAAGAGTGAATTTAAGTACATTACATACCTTCTCATTTGTTATTGTCATCACATTGGTGACTACTGCTCCCTATTAAAAAGTATTTGATTGATTAGAATTTTAAATAAATAAAGAAATATAACCTTTACCAACCAGCCTGATTCCTGGTCCATCGTGACATGGGGTATTTGAAAAGGGGTGTGAAATGAGTGGTGTATCACTCAAAATATTGAACCTAAATATATAATAAAATACGCCTTTCAGTCGTGTGCTGCATAATAGGCCTATACCAGGGTGTATTCGCCTGATTGAAACACTTAACAAGCTGGGTACAACCAAGTTTCTGTGATTGCTAGGAAGTCCAGTTCGTTGGTGGTGTTGAGGTCGGATATGTCAAGGGCGAGGAGGGAACTGGCATTGATGAGCGCTCCTGTGAGAATTGTGGTGGTGTTTGCTTTTGTATCAAGGGTGTGGGTGACCTTGTGGGGTGTGAGTTCTGGGCTAGCCAGGGATGTAGAATTTGGTGTAGTGAGATTTCTGTCGACTAAGGTCAAACATGACATGCCCAAGTTTTGTGATTGTATAAGCTGTTTTCGGTCAAGACTTGCATCTTCCCAAGAAACTCCTCACCACCCTCAACTGTCCCAATCTACCTGCTAGCACAGGGGTCTGCACCATGTGGCTCTCCGGATGTTCTGTATTCCATGCAGAGGATCTTTTACCATTAACTTTGGTTGCAAGTATTGATGGGATTTGTAGTCCAAAAATCTGGAGAGTCAAAGGTTTCAGACAGCTGTGCTATGCACATCCTACTAGGCATATTCTTAAGGCCCATCATTTCAACCTGCCACCCATTTCATGTTTAAAGATCCTTGAACATAAGTGCCAAGCTACCATAAACATGGAAGTAATTAAGCCATATAAAACCAATAACATAGCATGACAAAAATGTAAACTTCTCCATTCAATAGCCTTGTTCATAACACGGACTGCAAGAGAAATTGATTCTCTCCTCCTAATCCATAAACTCTTAAACCAGACAACTCTAATCGGGAACAGTTTGGTGTCCTTGCTCACACTACTTGTTCCCTGCTCTCTGTAATAACTAAAACATTCTGAAACCATGTCTATTGTGCTTTACAAAAAGTAAATAAAAAAATAATGAATCATGGTGCTGGCTAATAATGTCAAGTACAGGCTCCCACTGGCATGCTAGATACAGATATTATGGCCTGTTGCATTACATATTATTGATACCTCCTTGCATTCCAAGGCAGCATCATCAGATTCCTAAGTACACCCATCAAATTGGAGACTACTCTACACTGTGGCCCTACATGATTACAATATCCTAAATAAATTATAGGATGCATCATTCATCTGGGATGCCACCCTAGAACTACCTGCCCCGTAATGTTCTCTTCTTCAGACAGTAGACTCTCTATCACTAAAAGTCACATAATGCAATGTCCTCATGCTGTGCAAATCCCCCAGGAAAAATAAATCCCTAATGACTCATTCGGTATCAATGGCAAACAGGACTACATATTCCTGAATGCACTCCAAGGGTACAGATATGGCAGTCAAGGGATCAAATAAGCCAAAACACAGTATACCTCACAGGTCAACATATGCCTCTCTCAGTACGGATGCTGTCAGACCACTGTATTCACATAATCTGTTTTCCCTGTCTCGATACAGATACAGTCCAAGCACAACATGTCCAAGAACGTAAGCTGCCTCACGCAAAATAGAGGCAGCATAGGGCTGCATTTCTCAGAATGCATTCTGTCTCTGTTCTGAATTCTCACAGGAATACATGTCCAACTGTGCAATCAATAACAGAAATGAAGACCTACATAATAACGTCACAGAATGCCATCATTTAGCCTCACCACCCACAAATATACACACACATGTCCAAGTAGTCACTCTGCCTCAGTAGAGATAGCCCCACAAAGTTCACCCCATAATCTACATGTATAAAAGTGAAAATGTGTTTGTGGCGGGATACGTCACAAAGCGCTGTTCCTTGTACAATTCAACATTGTTTCACCAATCTGCACCAAATGTTGCATAGTTGCCTGTAAAACGTTCCGGACATTACTGGCTACATGACATTTGGACACCCACCCCTTTCTTCGGATTTCAGCAAAAGTCAAACATATTTGTGGGTTTGTGGTAAAGTGGTGTTCCTTACACAATCCCACATTGTTTCATCAATCTGCACCACATTTTGCGTAGTTACCTGTTAGGACCCTCCGGACATTACTGGCTGCATGACATTTGGACACCCCGCCCCTTTCCACCAATTTCAGCAACAGTCAACAGTTGTTTGTGCGTTTGAGAGTTTGTGGCTTGGTGAAACATTGTTCCTTAAACAATTCCCCACTGTTTCACCAATCTGCACCAAAGTATGCATGGTTACCTGTTAGGACCCTCTGGACATTACTGGCTACATGACAATTTTGACACCCTTATCGTCCCCCTTTACCTGGATTTCAGCACCTTCACACATCAGAGGGTGCCTGAAATCAGTGAAACATCAATATGTAGAAGGACCAGTCCCGACACGAGGAACAAAACCCAAGGTCCATGCTCTAGGATGCACGGTTTCCAAAATATGTGCACTGCAATGGACTGCACCATGCCAGGCTGAGGCGACAGGTGGAGAGAGAGCACAGAAGGTCCCAGTATGTAGCAGCACACCAACTCTCGCCTCCCCCAAATGTCTGCTACAAGGTTTGTCAGCCTGCCACACGCACCCATTCTCAGTGCAGTTTACTGCAGGGTGCAAAGCACATCAAGCGATAAGCAAATCGGAACAGCGACCTACAGGATCATTATTATCATGTCTGTCTACTGAACCCATTCATAGAATGGGTACTTCTGCTAATATATATATATATATATATATGTATATATATATATATATAAATCAAAATGTGCTTTTGTGTAGTGGGATTTGTGGTAGAGCGTTGTTCCTTATACAATTCCATACCTTTTCACCAATCTGCACCACAATTTGCATAGTTACCTGTTAGGGCCCTCCAGACATTACTGGCTAAATGACATTTCAACAGCCCACCCCTTTCCCCAGATTTCAGCACAAGTCAAAATATGTTTGTGGGTTTGTCGCTTGGTGGAGTGTTGTTCCTTATTCAATTCCATACGGTTTCATCAATATGTACCAAATTATGCATAGTTACCTGTAGGGACCTTGAGTCTTTATTGGCTACATGATATTTGGACACCCCACCCCATTGCACGGATTTCACACAAGTCAAAATGTGTTTGACGGTTTGTGGCTTGGTGAAGTGGTGTACCTTATACAGTTCCTAACAGTTTCACCAATCTGCACCACATTAGTTAGGACCCTCTGGATTTTACTAGCTAAATGATATTTTGACACTTCACCCATTTCCCTGGATTTCAGCACCTTCACACTGGAGACAGTTTCCTGAAATTGACGAAACATCAATGTGGCCGTAGAAGGACCGGTCCCGACACAAGGTCCAAAACTCGAGGTGCAGGTCCTAGGATCAGATTCAGGATATGCTCCCGGGCACAGTCAATGAGTTCCAGTCAATCAATATGGTGGTGGATGACAATGAAGCCGTAAACTATCCAACAGAATTCCTCAACTCAGTTGAGCCCCTAGGAATGCCAAGAAATCACCTTCAACTGAACGTTGTGTCACCCATCATACTGCTTCTCAATCTCAGTCCACCAAGGCCGTGTAATGGCACAAAGCTATGTGTGACAGAAATTGCTGCCCAATGTAATTGAAGCAGCAATGTTCACCAGGAAGGGAAACAAAAAATGTGTTTCATAAACAAGCCTAACAATGAACATGTACTTTAGAAATATTGAACTTTAGGTCCATAGTTGTTGGCACTGTTGCCATCATGTCACCCATCGTGCTGCTCAGAAATCTCCATGTTGTTCTCAAGGACAGTTATACATTTCAGAATGACTTTTTAAGAAGAAAAATACATTGTGTTGTGTAATCTTTATGAGAAAACATTTTAAAATGAGAAATAATTGAAAAATGTAGTGAGTTTTTCTTTTCGCCTTTCTTATGGAGCGTTCCGAAAAGCGTAAAGCTACGTTAAGGTATTTCAAACAAATAGTACCTATAAGCAAATAAAATCCCAGGCAACGCCAGGTATATCAGCTTGTCTTCTATAAATGTTGTGAGTGGTATTAGCTACTCAGTTCCCAACCCATGTTCCTTGTATGTATCTATGTGATTTATGAAGTGTGAACCTAGCAGTGAAGCAGCAGAGCACTGTACATACTGGATGCACCCAGGGAGTTACAAGTAGGGTGCCAGGGTAAATGAGGAGCAGGTGTAGGCAGGGGGTGCAGAGGAGGAGAGTAAACTTCAGAGCAAGAGAAATAGGGTCAAATACAGTGTTCATTGATTGGAGAGATAAACAGTAGGATCTTCAGAGTGTAGGGGGCATTCTTAGCTGCATTGGTAACTTGTTCCAGAGAGGGTGCCTAACAGGAACAATCCTCTTTTCTGCTTTTTCCTCTATTGCGCACGACTCCTGAAAAAAAATGTTCTCAGCCAAATAGTTTGTTGGTTTGGTTGTCACTGCTCTGTGTGTGATAAAAGCAGACTTGAACATAATGTGTGCTTGATGAGGTAGCCAGTTCAGCTCCTTGATAATAGGGGCAATGTGTTTGAATGTTCTTACTCTTGTGATGAGACGTGCTCCAGTGGGATGGGTGGAATTCAGAGGGGCCAAGGTGGCATCTAGGACTGCAGCAAGTAGGGCATTGCCACAGTACAGGTGAAAGATGACCAGCGCTTGAACAGTGATTCTGAAACGGAGGGCAGGGATGAAAGGCTCGATTTTGTGGAGGCGTTCATGCTGGTACCATGCTTCTACTTCTTGGCTAATTCTGTGTTTTCAGCAAAATCTCCTTATTATATCACTTAAACTCCCAGTTGTTGCGGTCTGAGTAAGATAAATTGGAAGCAGGTCTGTGAGACTGTGGTCCTGGTAAAGCACACTCATTTGATGAAGTGAATACCATGAATCACTGATTACTATTGTGCAGTAGACTCACATGAATGCCTTTTCGTATATCAGATTCTAAACTCAGGGGCATTTAGGAACCACTCCTTCTCCTCTCGGGTCCACAGTGTGCAGGTGCTAGACGTCCAATGATGCACCAGAGGCTTTTGTTGTTAACCAGCTCCTCTCTTAGGTCCATACTTCCTGTATCTTCCCCATCTCTCCATCAAGCATATTCAAGGCTAGCCCCCACATCAATGTGGAGGGCCCTGAGATTGCAGATACTACTCCTATGCTTTAGGAATCCTTTGGGGCCTGCAAGTACCCACCCCTAATTTGAGGCACACTACTTTCATGTGTTTGCTGAGCTCTTCCATCACTCATTTTTTCTTTCCCTTTTCTCTCTCACTCTCACTCTTTCTCTCTCTGTCTCTATCACAGTCTTTATTAGGCAATCCCCTCTCCACCTCAGGGGAATACAGATGGCACCCCTCCCTCTGAGTTTTAAGAGACCCACAGTATGCTCTCCTACACTACAAACAAGAGTATAATAGTTTGCAACTAGTTTGATCCCTGACCAATGTAGGTGGGACCACTCTTCCTTTGGGGCCTCCAGGAACCTCAATTTAGGAGCACTTAACTCACCAGTACCACACTCCTACTCCAGGGGACAGATTTTCTATATTCTGCAATTCCAATGCAATGCCAGAATGAATCCCCCCTCTGGAATTTATGAACCACACCTCCATATCTCAAGCTATCCCAACCTACATATGAAGAAGGTGCACGAGGAGGTAATGGCTAGATTACTTAACGCTAATCTTAATTTCACTGAGTCCTGGCCTTCCTCATATGATTAGAACTGTGATGAGAAAGTTGGGCTTGGAGGTAATGGCCCCTCCCTTCCCTTAGTCCCTCCCACTACCCTTGTCCTGTTTCACTCTATCTGCACTTGCCTTTGGTCACTCTCTCTGCCCATGCCCTTTGGCCTTCTCTCTGCTGAAATGGGCTAACTGTGTGGACATTATGGATCTGGATGTCTATTAACCTGCCTAGTAAACAGTCCTCTGAAATGCTATTTGGACATACCCACAACTTTTCAGATATTAACATGTTACCTTCCTTATTAATTCTTACAATAGCAGCCATATTCCATGTTCCTATGTATAATCCGTACACTAAAATGTAACTTCTTTATCAACACACAGCACAATTTAGCTATAAAAAAGGCCATGCCTACTGGTTACATGAATGTTTGCAATGCATGATATGAATACATTATTTGCAGACCCGCAAAACAAAGAAGGGCACGTCAAATAAGCATCACGGTTTTCTTTCTTGATTCAGCCCCTTATTTTGGAAGCAGGGACATTGGGTATGCTCAGTGGGGTGGGTTTACTTCTGGATGTGGATTTCTTCCGTACTGAGATGTTATGTTATTAAGTATTTATATTTCACCCATCACCACCATAGTGTTCCTATTTATTTATTTATTTGTTTATTTATTTATTTATTTATGTGTTGCAATTGTAAAGCGCCTAAGACAGAAGGAATCTGGGCGCTGTTGATGAACCAGTTACATACAGATAAAAAAGCATCTGACAGTGGGAAGCAATGTGAGGGTACATTGTATTATGTGAGCAGGGTGGGCCATGGCTTCTAGCCCCTGCTCTAGCTTAGGAAAGTCAGGTTGGATAGGCTGGCAAGGTGAGACGAGTCGCAGGTTAGGCAAACAGCCACGTTTTTAGGGCCTTACAGAAGGGCCAGTGTTATTCTTCTGCCCTTAGGGCAGGTGGGTTGACGGGCGGGGTTCCATTGGCTCGCAACCACTGTGGGGAAGCGGCATCCTCCTCCTTTCGCCCTTTTGAATTTCGGTTAGGCCAGGCGGTGCGCGTGGATCTTATGTCGCCTTACCTTGTCTGAGAAGTGGTGCATTCTTTAAAATTAGCACTTAACAACTTAACAGGACAAAATGATGCTCCCTTTCACAGTCTACAAAAGAATAGTGGAAAAAAAGGCAAGATGATAAATAGCAACTGCCATCACGCCGTAAGCTATTCTAGAACATTCCATATCCTTCTCCCATTGTTGATTCTATGGGTTAAGAAACCGCCTAAGCATAGCGGGACATCTCTGCCCCTTTGCGTTCATCCTCTGCTCGTTCCATGCCCCCCTCTCCTGGACAGCTACCAGGCTTCCATGCCTTTGTCTTAAATGGAGGAGTTCTCTCACAGCACGCATCCGGCACACTACTCATATCTGTCGTGTCCCCCCATTGCAAATGTAAGCCTTCACGAGTTTTCAGTGGCTGACAAAGTCATTAGAATTGGAAATAAATAAATACATAAATAAAATTGTTGTGGCTTGCCAACACAGCCACTCCATTCTAATCTGGGCTCTATAAACCCTGTAATTAATAAAGTAAAAATGTAATACTTGTGGTAAAGGTCCCTCCGAAGTGGGGGCAGCCTTTGTACGCAAAGACTAGTATGGGAAGCATTGTTAACAAGTACATCATATTCCAATTGGAGCGGTTGCTCAGTCTTCGTGTGCCCTTATGGAGCGTACTATCGCTCCAGCTTTCCGTTTTTCCACATTTCGCTCCGTGTCCCTTTTGGCGCTTCATTAGGTCTGCCTTGTAGAGAGAGGCTAAGCTCGGTGCTAATCAAACGCTGTAACGATTCTCTGTTCAATTTTTCCAGCTTAATGCGTTCTCCGTTCCACTTATGACTTCAATCTAGTGAACACACGGACTCTTAGTGGGCACCCTGCCCTCATGCGCAAGCCGTTTGTAATTCTACATAATACAAAACAGGGCAGGCGAAATGCACAATTACACAGAGCATCGTGGTTCGTGATCCACCCTGGCTCCTCATTATAAAGCGTCTCGCTCCTTCCTGAGCCTGTAAAGGGGGGGAGGAGGGGCTTCTACAGCCCAATGTGCAGGGACTGTATGTTACACCGTTCGATCCCAATCACGCACATTCTTTGAATAGATCTAGCAAATCTAAGACAGATTCTCTACTCTGCCTTGTATTTTATTAAGATACAGCACATCTGAATGTGCGTTATGTATCCTAGAAGTATCACTGAATATGTTTTCTGTTTCTCTATGATATGATAGTTTATTTATATAGCGCCTATACACAATGGGCCTCATTCCAAGTTGGGCGGTAAGGGATACCGGGCACCGGTAAGGAGACTGGTGCCGGTAATCCCTTACCGCCCTACTACAAGGTTCCTTAGCGGGTCCCTCCTTTAACGCCTGGTCTGACCTGCCATTATGGACGGGACCCGTTAAGGGACCAGGGCACAAATAACGGGCTTGACACAGGCCAGCCCGTTACTTGCGCCCTCCCCATTCCCATTGAGTCCTGTGGGGGCTCAAATGAGAATGGTGAATGGCATTTTCAATGGGAATGTACCTGTCACGCAAAGGTCGGACTACACCGGTAAATCCCCATTGAACTAGACCTGTGCCGGACCTGTTATTGGTGGCAGTCAATGGCGCCATGACTACCACCAACCTCGGAATGAGGCCCAATGTGTTTCAAAGCGCTTCAAGGCAAGCAAAGGGAACAAGGGAAAATACAATGACATTCTTACAGGCCATGAACAGTAAGGATGTGAAATTAACTATCGTACTCGGCCTGACGACATTTCAGATAGTACAAGAGCTAAGACATAGATCAGGAAGGGAGGGGGAGAGTTGGAAGGAATGGGAACAGACAGGCAACTACCGTACTAGGACGGTACAACATTTCTGGTAGAGCCGGAGAATAACAAAAGGTGAGGGAGATGGGTGCAGAAAGGGAGGGTAGGAACAAAACAAGACATGATATGATATGGCATTTATAATGCACCTATACACAAGTGTTTCGTTACACAACCCTGCACTCGCTCAGGGATGTGTCCTGCTGCAAGAGACTATCGTACTAGGCCTGACAACATTTCAGATAGTGCTGGATGGGGGGTAGGGGGTACAGTAAGGGGAGGCGGGAGGAGACAGACGAGGTTGCTATTATACTAGGTCCAGGGACAATTCTGATAGAGTAAGTGCATAGAAGAAAGTAAGGGGAGGAGGGGAGGAGATAGGCGAGTAACATACAGTAACTGAAAAAGGAGTGTGTAACAGCAGCTATATTGTTGCAGGAGTAGTATACAGTAGTAAAAGAATATACTTAATTGCAAGAAAAAGTATTGTAAATACAATAAGAAATATTTCAGGTTTTCATTGTTTTACTGACATAGATTGTTTTTGCATGAAAAACACAGCATTGTGTTTCTCGTACCACTCGTTTCTGGGGAGGCACGGAGAGTTAGATGGATAGACCACAAGAAGAGTGGAATGGGGCTACCCCTAAATTGCTAAATTAGGGTAGTATGCAGTTTAGCAGCGGTCACGCAGCAAATCAGGGAAGAGCGTTAGTCACCAGAGAGAGCAAGTTTCCAGGCAATCCCAGTAAGTGCTGACACAGGAGATGCTGGTTCAAGGGTCCAGCTAGAAAGGGCAATTGGCCAGCAGTGAGGGGATGAGGTAGGGTGGAGGATTATGATAAGGAAGAAGGAATACGGAGGATAAGGAGTGGGTAGCTCAGGAGTTGGGGTAGCACAACAGAGCCCATTAAGGGGTCAGCTGTTGGATGGAGAGTCTAAGGGTGGAGAGTCACTTCGAAGCAACATTCAAGTTCAATAGTGAGGAGACCCAGGGGCAGCATATTGGTGAGGTCCTGACACCCTGGGGCAATTTGCAGAAGCAAGTTAGTAGGGGTGTGCAACAGCCTGGGCATTGGAGCTGACAGTGAGAGATGAGAACAATTATTTTGGAAGAGTGGTGAGCCTCTGGGATATGGCCCAGCCCACCGTTGTTTGGGGCCTCTGTTGCGGGGCAATTAGTAAGGTGGGTGGATTGCGATGTGGGCTCATATAACGAGGACAGCGAGCAAACCAAAGGGGTTAAGGAAGGCCTTTTGCATTGAGACAATAAAGAAAAGTATGATTTTGAAGTAGTCCACCCAGGTTCCAATTGAATTAAAGACACAGAGAGTCTGAGTTACCTACCACGCTTGCAGCAAAAGGAAGTGGAGATGTTAGGTGAGACCTCATTCTGTCAAGCACGCACAAGACAGGGGTTTCTTTTGGATGATGAGCGGATGGGAACAAGTGGGGCAAATAAGATAAAGAAATGGCACCTGCTTGGTGAAGTGGGAAGAAGTGTACACAGGATGGTCGCTTGAAGTGTCAGGAAAATAGCTCAGCAGCAACGTGCTCGCCTTGGAAACACAACGACACAGAGCAATACAGGTTCGATCCCCAGGTCCACGCTTAGAAACCTCTGGGTATCAAGCGCGTTATAAATAACCTATCATATCAAGTAAACAAAATCATGAAAAATTATGTAAGAAGTAATTTTATCTTTTGAGGAACTTTGGCAGAACTGGTTGTGGCGGTGAAAGCAGAAACAGAGGGGTGGGAAGAAATGAAAAGAGAGAACGGGTTATGGCAGCTCTGAGTAGAAATAAAGGATGCTAAATTGGTGGAGAGTCTGACTATTTCATTTGATAGCAGGCTCTGCGAATGTGGGGAGTGGAACTGGATAAAGAAGGAAGATTGAGAGCAGGAAGGGAGGCTGAGAATTT
This sequence comes from Ambystoma mexicanum, assembly GCF_040938575.1. Classification (NCBI taxonomy): domain Eukaryota; kingdom Metazoa; phylum Chordata; class Amphibia; order Caudata; family Ambystomatidae; genus Ambystoma; species Ambystoma mexicanum. The sequence continues at coordinate 529,139,274 of NC_090934.1, forward strand.
GGAGTGTGCATGCCCCTAAAACAGGTGAGTAAGTATGGTTCGCAGTACGAATGTGGGGAACGGATGGGAAGGTATATTACAGGTGCAGGCCAGCACAAGGGTGAGGCCTGGGAAAAAATGACAGGATGGCAGGAATGACAAATATTTTCGGGTGGTCACCGAGGTAGAATGTAGTGTCCAAACAGATACAGTGGGTAATGAAGTGGAGACAATTTTGGAAAACAGCACAGACAAAGAAAAGTGGCAGAAAGGAGGGAATCTTTGAGGAGAGAGCAAATAGGTGAATGGAAGGATGTCCATAAGGGGGAACAGGGGGAACAGTGTAAATAGGATCTGTACATGGGAATAAAAACATTGCTTCGGGCATACCTCATTGTGCCAATGAAGGACACTTTAAGGAAGGGGGATTATGTGTATACATTTTAAAATGATGGCACAGTAACATTAGGGCCAAGGATGGTTCTAGGGAGCAAGACAGGGATGTGGAAAAGAGTCTAAAATTGCTAGTAACAGTTAATTGGACATCTGCATTTACAACATAGGTCAGCATATACAGTGAGCGATACGAAGATAGTGGGTATAGCCTTAGTGAATTAGGTGGATGTCACACAGAAAACACACCTCGGTGTTGGCAGCATGACATAGATATGCTTCAATGAAACGTTTTGCAATATAATGGTGACGATGACAGAGCATTGTCCTGCGGATTAGACAGGAGCCTTGTTAGAAGTGGATGACCTCCAGGTTGCTTGTGTTGGAAGTTCACAAAGCGAGTCAGGGGTCATCAAGGACAAATAAGCATTGGTATGCCCGACATTCAATGAGTAGACTTGTTTTACGGTATTTTGCAGTTTCAAAGACAAATGCAACAGGTGTGCAGGATGACACTTGGTTGTACAATGCTACTTCATCAGAGGGCAGGGTAGAAGGAGGAACTATGGAGGGTTGGGGGAAATTGGGTGGTAGTGCCCGAAGAGCATATATGCCAGTTAAAATGGAGGTCCTTCAAGATTGGCTGCAGTACTGTCCGGACAGGGCAAGTACACACATGCTGGGGGAAGGTTTTCCGCAGGTTTTGAGGTAAAGGTTAGAAAAGACCTAAGAAGAGAACTGAGACAAAACACTTAAGGTCAGTGAAGACGATGCTGATTGTTTTTAAAGAGTTATTAAAAGAGTTGAACGAGAGAAAAGCAGCTGACACATTTTTGTATTGTTTGTCATAACATATTGTTTCCCATTGAGGGCGCTCTCAAGGAAACTGGAAGGGAAATATAGTTTTGTTGAATTCACCATCTCTCAGGGCCATGAGGACAGTCATTAAATGAATTAATTTCCCAGGAGAATTGTGTGGTGTGTTATGATATGTTCAAGTATACCAACAAAGAGAAAAACGCTCAATAAACTGAGTAACTCCAACCGCAGGAGAAAACCCACCGTTATTCAGATACGAACGGCTGGGAGAGTGTACAAATGACAATCTCAAAATGGCATTAGAAACAACAAGGTTTCAAGTAGAAAAAACATCACAGCTGATGTCATGGTTAGTGATTACCATAACAAACGTCCATTCACTTATTCTATTGGTTAGTGGAGTATAGAACATATAGTTATCTATACATATGAGCACGTATACACGCTAGGAGTTGTGTAAAAATATTGGTTTATTATTACATGGCCTGAGGTAGCGGCCATGTAGTTATGGTTAAGTTGCTAAACCCATAGGAAGAGCACTTTTTGGGTGGCTTATAACTTTGCTCCCTCTGGACGAATCCTCACCAAACTTTGCAAAAGAAGAATATGCCGCTCTCCGAACTGTTTTTCAAAGTTTGGTGAGGTTTGGTCAAAAGGGGAAAAGTTATAGGGGGGTCCCAAAATCTATTTTTTTCCCATAAACATAATGTAAAAAAAATTCTGTCACGCCTACAGCCCAAACCCGCTGGACGGATTTTCACCAAATTTGCGGCAGGAGCGGCGGCTTGGTCCCGAAAGCGGGCTTTTCTTAATTTGGTGTAAATCCGTCCATTCGTTTTTTTTTTAAACAACCAAAACATAAGGCAACAAAATTAGTGATATCTATGTCCGCTCGCGGACTCACTTCTCTGTTCGGTCCACGGTCTGGCCTCTGATTGGCTGTTCAGTCTGCTAACTGGCCTCTGATTGACCAGAAAAATGTGCTGACCTTTGCGTGGTCTGCGGACATTGGGACATGGCTGCTGATTGGGTGTTGAGAAAACGTGAAATGCGTCGGTTTTCCTGAAACTCCCACCATCTTGAATTTGCGGACAAACAATCTCTGGGGATGTGGGAGGATGAGGATTGGATATGGCCATAAGAAGCCAGAAAATTGGTTGTTTTACCACCGAAAGTCCGCATACACTCCAGAAGTCCTAGGGCAGTCCTGTGGCGTTTGCGGACACTTCAGATGTCCTGGGACATCTGTACCTATTATTGCATTACAGGGTTGGGGAAAAGCAGTTTTTGGATGGCTTATAACTTTTGTGCCACTCAATGAAAATGCATGTAATGTTGCAGTTTTATTCTCAAACTAATCCTGAATGCTTTTGCAAAGTTTTGTGGTATTCTGTCGGGAGGGGCAAAATTAGATGGGGTGCCCCAAAATATTGTAAAGGAATATAAATGTGGTGTCATTTGACGAATCTGCACAACATTTGGCAAAACGATTTTGGATCTAGATGTAAATGTTTTTCTAAACCCACAAACACTTTTTGGTATGTGTTGAAATCTGGGGAAATGGGTTGCGTGTCCAAATGTCATGTAGCCAATAATGTTCATAGGGTTCTAACATGTAACTGTACAAACTTTGGTGCAAATTGGTGAAACCGTGTCGAATTGTATAAGGAACAAAGCTTCAAGGAGGTACAAACTCACAAACACATTTTGGCTTGTGCTGAAATCTAACTCAATGGGTGGGATGTCCAAATGTCATGTAGCCAGTATTGTCCAGATGGTTGTAACAGGGAACTATGCAAAATCTGGTGCAATTTGGTGAAATGGTTTGGAATTGTGTAAGGAGCAACGCTTCACCACAAAACTCAACCACAAACCCACACATTTTCACTTTTATTAATGTAGATTCAGGTTTTTAGGAGAATATTCTGTTTTCCCACAAACTTCGTATACATTCAAGCATCCTTCCTTTACAGTTTAGGCCACATTCTTTGCAGAGTGTGATTTATCTTCCCTTGAGCACCTCTAAGAAAGCATCAGGCTTAAAGTATTCCATTTGACAGTTTTGTGATTACTTGTATATACTCTTTTTTGGTACAACCAACCTTCTGGTTGGTTTCTCTGGACACACGTATCCCAAGAATCAATGCAATCAAACACTACTAAAATCCCACCACATGCCAACAGTGTAGGACAGCTTTTCTAAAGTCCACCTATTTAGGACTCTATGAAACTATTTCCTGGGCAATACAGAACTCAAACTCTTAGTATAAGCCTGTACCACTCAAGGTACTGGTAGGTGGCAGAGCAGCCAGGCTTATCTAAGCTGGAAGAGAGAGCTGTAGGAAGGCACAACAAACGTGAAACATACATATGGTCCAAAGAAACACATATAGGAGTTGTGTAAAAATAATAGTTTAATATATATACACGGACGTAAAGAGAATCCTTTAGAAAGGTAAGTACTATCATACACAATAAGCACAGTATAAAACCAATAGAATACTTCTGATAAGTAAGCCACAGTGTATAGAAGGGCAATATGCAATTGCAGGCAAGTAAAAACTACTTTGTAGTAAACTCAGTAATACTTTTTAGAGTAGTAGACACTACTCAAAGGTAAGTAAGATCGTTGTAATTACTTTTCAGAATGGCAGTATGCATTTCAAAGGTGAGCAATAATTTTGCAACATTTGTACATTATTCCGTTTCAGCAATAATAGAGTTATACTACTAACATTAGCAAATAAGTACTTTGAAACACTTGCAAGAGTTCCTCCACTAAGGCCTCATGGTTTAGCGGCTCTTCCCTAATCTAGACATGAGTGTTCTCAGAGGCAGAAGCAGACACAGGTGGTCAAGTGGCCAGCTGTCGACAGGACACGATAAGGGACAAACTGTAGGAAGATCTGAGTTTCAGAGGATATCTTCTGTAACAAGAAAGTACAATACTTTGTAGTTGGTAAAAGGGTTCAGGGACTTCATCGAAGACTCCCTGAATGCATTCCAGCATTAGACCTGGGGGAATGTGTATGAGAAAACACCCAAACATAGGAATCAGCAGCCTAGCCACACAGGAGCAGCCTCAATAATCTGGATAATTGTTACCTTGAGTCCCACAGTACCTCAGCAGTGAAGAATATGATACAGGAAGATGCCCCCACTATGCAGCAGCTACATGACCGGGTCTTTGGATGCTTGGTCTTCAGGTGAATGAAAGAACACTGGAAGGAATTTTGCAGCAGCAGTGAATTGGAAAGGGCCCCTAGCAAAGGATTCTTCATTGCTCCTCATGGCTCTGCGGTTTTGGCACCTTTTCTAGGACACCAGATAAAGAACAGTTGTCATGCAAACGATTTACCTCGCTTTCTCGGTCCAGCACTCTGGTGCGGGGACTTACAAACGATTTACCTCGCTTTCTCGGTCCAGCACTCTGGTGAGGGGACTTCAAGTAGTAAGAGCTTACCTCTGGAGGTCTAGAAGGAGCCCACCAATGTTTCAGATACATGTATTCTTCATAAAATGATGCACAGCACTGAGGTTTGAAGTCCCAGTGTATTGGCGGTTTGCTGACCGGGAAGGTCACAGCTCCTTGTGGGATGGTTTGAAATGCAGGCCATCTTAACAGTGATTGGTCCCACAAGTCCACAGGAAAGAGACGTCCTCTTTGGGGTTTCATCTGTTCCACTGAATAAAGGGTCAGTACAGCAGCTGTAACTCAGCATCCATCTGTGGTCGCTGTAAGTTACTACATGTGTTTTCTCTTCATCTTCCTCATCTGTTTCAGCTACAGTCGTTGACTTGTTTTCAGCCTCGGTATCCAAGACATTTATCCAGGAACACAGCAAACCAGCACTCATGCTACATTCAAATATTGGGGGTGGCTGTAACTCCCAGTTGGAACTGGTTCCAAGCAGGCATGCCAGATGACAGAGGACTGCAGTGTTTGGGTCCCCTCCATCATTTTATATCTTCACAGACACTCTGGAGTCTCAGTAGGCTTCCCGAAGGATTCCTGCCAAAAAGAAAAGTCAAACCAGAACCTCCCCCACCCAACATGGTGGAAGAAGGACCAAGAAAGGACAAGCACATGTTAAGGATTTTAATCAGGCGACACACACCTTGGTCTCGGCCTACTATTCGGCGTACGACTGAAATGTTTATCCTTTTATATTGATTCAATATTGAGATGGTGCACCACTCATATCACACCACATTTTCAATACCCCGGGTCACAATGGACTATGAACCACGCTGGTTAGTAAAATACAATAATTATTCATTTTAAAATCCAAAATAAATCATTCACTTTTTAATACGGCGCAGCAATCAACAATGGGGTGATAATTACAATGTGAATGTGAGCAACACACAGGGTTTAACCACTTGCAATGTTATTGAATGACACTCGGAAATGGACAAATAAATAATGAATGTGTATTAAAAACCTTGAAGCAAATCTAATTCCTCACTAAAGCAACAGTGCAAAGACACTAACAATCACAAAGAATGGATTACCAAAAGCATACAGTTTGAAAATGAGTGGCAAGTTTAAAACAGAGTTTCAGGGGGTAAAGGAGTATTGGTGTCGGGACCGCCAGTCCTCTGCGCACCTCCTGTTGCTGCTGGTAGTTCTTTAGCCTGCTGCCTGGCACATCGTTTGTCCTGGGAGCCACTCCTAGGTTCCCGATTGATTCGGTAATTGGAGGGGATGGACAAACCTTAGTTAGTAGTTGGCGCTAGCTGGATTTGGTAGTCCAAAGAGGAGATCTGATAGTAATAGTCCAGTCCTTAAGTCATGTGAGTTGTGGTTTTATTAGTGTTAAAACAACATAGATATTTATCTTTTTCCGTGACAGGTTGGTGAAAGCAAAAAACAGCCGACGCGCATTTCAACCAAAGTCTTTATCAAGGCAGAGACAGGTGGCAGCAGACTCGCGTTGGAGCTGGTGGCTGGTGGCCCTGGTGGGGGTACCAGTTGCGGCTGGTTAGCCTGGTCTGAGGTTGGGATCGGAGCTTTGTCATGGATGTGTCCGATGGCAGGACTGTGTGACTCGGTGACCAGCTCCAACGCAAGCTGCACTACCAAATCCAGACAACGCCAACAACTAACTAATGTTTGTCCATCCCCTCCAATTAGCAAGTTTAAAACATGTTGCAGCAAAATGACGTGTGAAAGTTGCATTTTTTCCCTTCCCGCCTAAAATTGACCAAACGCTTTTAAGAAAAACAGGTGAAATACACTGATGTGGAGGTGTAGAGGTATATCACAGGTACAATATGGAAGTGTAAGTAAGACTCTAGCTGGTAGATTGAGAGAGATATGGAAGGTAGAGTGAAGTTTGTTTTTAGGAAAATAGAGCAGTGAAAAGAGGAATCGGATTTAATATTGAAAGGCAAATCTCACTTAAACTAGATTTAATGGCTAAGAAAAGAGGAACGCCACCCATGAATATGAAAAGTTACGCTGCAGTTTTAACCCTTCAGACAGTGTACCCCTTTTCTTAAAGGAAAATGTATTTATTTAAACACACTATCGCTAATGAATTAGGATCTATGCAAGACAGAAATTAAGGGAAATGTGGCATTAACACTAGAAATCAAGGGAAAAGTTGCAAGAATGATTCTGATAGTTTGAACAAGTTATCAGGATAATGATAGAATGACTTAGAGAGTGAGATAAGGTCCAAGGCAAGACAAGATATACTATGGGTTCAGATGGGGAAGGGATGATACTTACAGTCGACTTTTAGTTTGGGATTTTGGACCATCAAGTTTTCTGGTCACCACACGGCAAGGTGCCTGGCAAAGAGCTGGGCAGTTCTGGTCACCGGATGGCACTGGACTGGCAATTCTGGTCACTGTATACTAAAGATCAGATGGATGGCAGGTTTGCAGCAAGCATGCAGTTAGTGGTATCAGGATGCTTCCCAAAACAACACAGCTTTCCCCTTTGGTTATTTGGGAATTTTAGGGGGATTTCAGAATTGAGGCCTTGTTGGAGCAGTCTCAACAATGCTTGGGTTTTGCAGTGGGCCCTGGAGTAGGGTCAGCAATGTTGTGGCCTTGAAATGGGGATCAGGATTCTGGATGAGTGGAACAGGAACAGGACACCAGCGCAGGGAAATCCTGAAGAGTGTGTGTCTAGTCTTGTCAGGGACTCTTGTTTATAATGCCTAGTCACATTATCAAACTATATGACTGGTGAAGGCTTAACTAAACAAGCCTCTAACAACGGGATAGGACAAGGGTGATAGTCTCCGCCTCACTCTCAGCTGGTTGGATTTCAGGAAAATGATGTCAGATTTATGAGGTGAGTTTTACAATGTCCAAAAACCTCCCATAGTTACTTTAACTAAAATCTGATTTTGCCCCAAACATGCATTTATACAGTTGCAATCTCTTAACAAATTATATACACAGGTTACATATTTTGTGCAGCACCTTGCACTTCAATCCTCCAGTCCGTGAGACCTTGTTTCACCCTTCTACCAGTTTTTTTCTCTTTTCAATGGGATTTATATTACAAAAAAATCTATAACTTTGTACATGGGTGTGGATTATCATAAGGTATGCATGTACCAACATTCACATTGACAAAATGGATGCTTTTCTCGTAGTCTGCCATATTTTGCCATTTCTGTCCCCAAGGTGTCAATGAATTCTACCAAGTCATAAAAGAAAGCCCAAAAAATCACTTTTGCACTGCAAACATTTTACATTTTTACAAAGTCTTGCTGCAGAGATAAAAAGCCTTTAAAGTGTATTTCTAAAATAGTCTTTGGAAGCAAATGGCAGTCCATGTCACTGGATTTTTTTTTTTCCTTCCTTCGACTGTTACCAACTGTCATTTCCTTCAAATTAAGATGGAGGTTTCTCAGCTTAAGTGATGGTTTCATTGCCCTTCACACTTCACAGGTTAGTGTCCTAGGACTTCTATTGTCCCAGCCTGGAGCACAGACAAATGCCTGTCGAACATGTGAACTTTCTTTGTCCTGGCCCATTCAAAGTTTTTGAAGCTGGCAATTATCACTTTCGTGTCCTGGAAGTTTATAGTGTGTCACCCTTCCTAGGGGGAAGTTTCAGGGCTGGCAACTGGAATAACTCTTTTTTGGGAGCTTGCAAATTCATCCCATGTGTTTTAAATCTTTATTTTCTTATTTGGGTCAGGAATTAAAACAAACCTGTGGAATAAAAACAGCCCCTGTATGTATTTTCACCAGCCACAAACCCCTTCGCATTGCTAGGTAATGGCACGCTTTCCTTCAACAGTTTCCTTTTTAAATGGGCCTTTTTCTCCTTTAGTTTTTCAAAAGCCCATTTGGACACATGTGTTGAAAACTGCTAGCATTTCCTTCTTTAAATTCGGGTTGGCAGCTCCTGGATTCCCACACTGTCTTTGCAGCCAAAATCGTTTTCTTGAAAGGGGAAATTTTGTTTGGAAGAACAGATGCCTTGAAATAGACATGGCTCCGAAAGCTGGAGTTTTTTTTGAACTACTGAGCTTTGATACATTGTGAAGAAAAAGAACGTGCTTTCCCGTGCACAGCAGAAAGTAATGTTTCTTGTTGATTTTTCTCAAAGTTGGTTTGACAGTGCCTGTCATTCAGGGATTATGCCTGGTTTTGCTGAAGCATAATGAAATATCCTGGGCATGACAGGGCCTTTTTAATCAAGTGGTTTAAGAGAGAACAGATGGCATTAGCGTCAAAGCAGCATTTTTAAAGGGTGAAAATGTTTCATTTAGAAGGGGAATTTTGGGTTTTCAGCAAAGCAGTGCTGTCTTTTCACTTTATTCCATTTACATGTTTCAGAACACAATGGTGTGCTCCTTCAGTGTGTCCCCTTTTTTCCATCCTGCCTAATGTGTGCCTGACAGGATGGTGCAGTCATCTTTTTGTTTCTGTAAAAATGCAGTTTTGAGGTTGTGGTGTGCATAGGAGCCAGCACAGCCAAATTGCTGTTTCTTGCAGACAGGCAGCTGTGTGATGTGGTGAAATGCTGTTGAGTGGGTCAATATATCCCACACACACAAGAAATGGCAAAAAAAGAATACAGTCACCATTTTGAGTCAATGGTGACCCTTCTGTGCATTACCGTGGCTGTGAACGCAGCCTAATAAAAGTCAGTAGAACACATGCACTGCCACCAACTATTCAAGTATGCTTGTCACTGTAAAATAAATGTTACAGGAGCAGTGAGAAAGGGGATATCCCTCAGGACTTGACATGAGGTGGTGTGTGCTGATCTCACAATATAAAAAGTAGAACGGATAAAAAGTATCTCTCTCTCTACCCTTGGGAACAGTAGTTCTCACAAGGAGTATACAAGAAAATGAAAAGGGAAGCCCAAGGGGCCCCCAGCTACACTGCACAGAAAGTTATGTTTGCTGCAAAAGTGAAATGAGATGTCCAACAATTTGGAGAAAAGTTTGACTCCAAAAATAAGGTATCGAAAGATTTCAAAAATGACTCCCATAGCTAGAGTAAAGAAAGGGAGATTGGGGGAAATGTTCCCACTCCCAAAGGAACTTCAACAAATAAAGCCCAAAAGACCAGCAAAATGTTCTGGGGATCTCACATGTGAGGGAGATTTGGCATAACATGAACAATCTTACCTAGTGCTCCCCCTAAAGATAATACATTTAAATCTAACGTGCCATTGGTTGGCATTCTACTATACTAGTTGATGCAGCGAAGACGGTTCTGATTGGTTAATTATTTGCTCATCCAGCGTTGGCCATGTTATGCATTGCCAAGGTACCCGGTGGGAAAGGAGAGATGGGTGAACTGCTAGCAGATGGCCTTGAAAGTTACTCCCACCTTCTTTCCATGTGAGACTCCCTCTTCCAGACACCTTTGTGGCCTTGGCATCTCATCCCCTTCTCTAGAAACACAACAAGCCTAGCAGGTGCGCTATCTTATTGGGCATGGAATACATTTTAAATGGTCATTGTTCTTTCACCAAATGAGTGGCAGGAACAGCGGATTGGTCCCAAAAGCATGCTTTTTTATATTTGGTGTTAAAACAACCAAAAAGTAGGTGAAAATAAATGAGTGATATCTGGGTCCGGTCTGCAGACTCACTTCCCTTTTCGGTCTGCAGACATCCTCCTGGACCAATCATCCTCCTGGACCAATAAGGGCTCAGTGGGATGTCTGTGGGCATTGGACGCACCCGCTGATTGGATGGTGAAAAATGCGGCCTGTGTCAGATATTTTGAAACAGTCGCCATGTTGAATTCGCAGACAGCTGCCATTGCCCGCAAACATTGTGGTAATATATTAAAAAACACAACATAGCACTCGTCAAACTAATGAAACAATCTCTGCGGAGGTAAGAGGTGATGAGGATGCGATGGGATATGGTCAGAGAAAGCCAAAAAATTGGTGATTTTCCATCTTTGATGTTCGCGAACAGTCCTGGACAGCCTTGTAATGTCCTCGAATATCTCAGATGTTCGTGAGCAACCATACATATTTTGCATTACAGGGTTGGTGAAAAGTCATTTTTGGGATGGTTTAAAACTTTGGTGCCACTGAATGAAACTCCATGAAATTTTGTGAAATCATTCTAGATCTTACCTTGAATGGTTCTACAAAGCCTGGTGCTGATTTCCAAAGAGGGAACAAAATTAGAGAGGGGTCCCAAAATCTTTGAAAGGCTTATAAATTTGGCGCCATTTCACAAATCTGCCAAAAGGTTTGCAAAAACATTTCAGACCCATATTTGAATGTTTTCGCAAAGTTTGGCTGGAGTTTGTGAAGAAGGGGCAAAATGAGATGGGGTATTGAACATTTTTAGATGGCTTATAACTTTGTTTCCGTTTTATGAATGTGTACAAAAGATTTTAGAAAGATTATAGACCCAGTTTTGAATGTTTGTGCAAAGTCTGAATGGATTTTGTGAAGTGGGAACTAAGTTATATGACTATTTTATGTACGTAGATTTTGACACCTTTCAAAAAGTAAAACATGGACGGATTTGCAGCAAAGTCATGGAAAGGATGTGAAAGCATAAATTTGCAAATGTGTCTGTGTTTTTTTTTTGGAAAAGTGTTATGAAGTAGATACATAAAATAGTGATATACTTTTGGTGACTGAGGTATAGCCTTTGGCCATGGGCAGTGGCCAGAAGTCCTTGACTCGGTCAATCTGGTCAAACTCGGTCAATCTGGTTACTGACCATGACCACGAGGGACTGGCACCGGAGATAAAGTGGGCATGGTTACCAGGGAATTGCTATTTGGAAACATTTTTCAAAATCGGGATAGGTTTGTATGGGACCTTTTCTTTTGCCTTAGGCTAAAATTCTGCACGTGGCTACAGCTTGAAGTACTGCAAAGGATTGCATCAACAGATCACAGTGTCTACTGCTCCGTACACTCTGAGACAATGCTAATAAGAAGACAATCATAGAGGACGCCAAACCAGGTGCCCGTGTGGTCACCAGGCCACCCCTTCAAATCCTTAAGCACCTTTATTTGCGACCATACCAGGACAAGATATTGGGATTGCATGCTGGACTAATTTCCACAATCTCTCAACAATGACTGCTCATGAGAAAGACCCTACATTGAGAAAGACCCTACAGAGTCGAAACATGTGTCAGCTGACTTTTAACAATACATATTGCCCAACAATAGTTTTCAAGACTGCTTTATTCCGACAATAGTTACTTATTGAATAACAGCACTAAAGTGGACAGGGCTCATTCTCCTATTCGAATCCTAACTCTTAAAGAAGGAAAGGCACCTTCGCAAAAGATCCCCATCACCAGCAGGAGGGTAATCTGTTTAAAGTTCTAGATGAAGTGGAGTGACCTACCCATTCTACCACGCTGCAATTACTTTATAATTGTGTACTCTAATTTGAAGATTGGGGCTTGCAGCATGGCCGAAATCCTAGGTTTGAATGGGAAAAAATATTTGGCTTGTGGCTACAGCCTGAAGTGCTGTACTGAATTACAACAAACCTGCATCAGTAAGGACCTGAAAGCATGTTTTTACAAATCTGTTTTGTTTTTAAATTTTTGCAAAGTCTCGGAATGTAAGCACAAAAAATAGGGCCTCATTACGAGTCCGGCGGTAACCGAGGTGGTAAAACCGCCTGGTTACCGCCAGACTCGTATTACCATTCCGCCTCTGTGACTCCGGAAAATACCATGGCATTACGACCCTGGTGTCCTGGGAATTCCGAAGGCGGAATTCGGTAAATCCACATTCCTCAATGGGAATGGGGAAATGGAAACACCGGCACCATCTTGTGATGGTGCTGGTGTTTCCACGTCCGCCTGCAGGCGGGCGGTGTTAAACCCGCCAGGTCAGACCTGGCGGGAACATCACCTCCCGCCTGCAGGAGTCGGGATCGGGCGGTCCGGAATTAACAGTGGCGGCAGGCTTACCGACACTGTTAATTCCGGACCGCCTGACCTGTAATGAGGCCCATAGTGTTATACGCTTGTTGCATGGACAATGGTACCCAGCCCTCAACAACTACAAATGCCTACTCTGATTTACTTATTGGGGGATGCAGTATGGTTGAAGGTGTAGGTTTAAAGGTGAAAATAAGTTCTGCTTGCGGCTGTATCCCGGAGTGCTGGGTGGGATTGCAGTAAATGGGCATGAGGAGCATCAGCAAGTCCCTGAAAGGATGCTTTTCTAAATCTGTCCTGTGTTTTATTTTTTTAAAGTGTCAAAAGCTAGCTAGGTACAAAAAATAGTAATGTAACTTTTCTGCCACGGGTAGTGGCACACAAAATAGTGATATAAATTTGATTCATGGACAATGGGCCTGGCCCTTGGCATGGATGAATGCCTACTCTGTTTCAAAATAGACCCAACCTTGAATGTTTGTGCAAAGTCTGATTACATTTTGTAAAGTGGGAGCTAAGTTATATGACACTTTTATGTATGTACATTTTTAACACATTTCAAAAAATAAAACATGGATGGATTTCCAGCAAAGTCGTGCAAGGAGCATTGGCAAGGACCTGAAAGCATGATTTTGCAAATGTGTCAGTGTTTTATTTTTTTAAAAATGTCAGAAAGTAGATACCAAAAATTGTGATATACTGTTGGTGAATGAGGTATCGCCTGTGGCCATGGGCAGTGGCCAGATTGTACGAGACATGGACTGTGACCATGGGCAGTGGCCAGAAGTCCATGACTCAGAGAGTCTGGCTACTGGCCATGACGGCGAGGGACTAGAAATGAGGTTAAAGTGGGCATCGCCACCAGGCAATGGCTATGTTGTAATGTTTTTCAAAATCGGGATAGGTTTTAATGGAACATATATTTTTTTTGCCTGTGGCTAAAATTCTGCCCATGGCTACAGCTTGAAGTGCTGCACAGTATTGCATAAACAGATTTTCGTGACTACCGCTGCAAAGCCGGCCCTCAGTAAAGACTTGCAATTAAGGCCAATGGATATTGTCTGTGCAGGTCCCATTTTACACCAGGGACTGGCACATGCCTGCCAGCTAGATGCAGGGACATCATTTAAGGGTCACCAGATGTTGTAACTGCGACCTCTGAGGTCTCCCTTGTGACCTCTGTGGTCTCCCTTGTGACCTCTAAATGCCTCCCCCCCGAAAAGTGATTTTCTTTTTTTTATTTGTAATGCAAGCTCCTGGGCTGTGGCCAGCACCATGTGGCACTTTCTGGAGTTCTGGAGTGGCTGGACCTAAATAAGAAAGAATAGGAATACCAAATAATGTGTCTTTCTTGAATTCAATACAATAATTGCTAGACTCATTAAAGGTTTATTTCAGGCACACTTCAGGGGGTGAGTCACTGATTTAGTCTGTTTTTAAATGCCTCAACTCATCCTTCATCCTTCTGAGGTCGATAAATGAGTACCAACACAGGTTGGGTGATATTGGGTGTATATTTTTTCTATATAAAGCGCATAAGCGTAAGCGCTATATAATAACACATCATTATCATTTGGTCATAGACATCTGCTTGCATTCACAGTAATTTGGTAATATGGGCCTATACACACTGATCTTAATGAGACATATGGCGATCCATTCTTGTATGAAATGTACATCACATTATAGGTATATCGTAACCCTATTTTTCGTAGTGTACAATGTTATGTGATGCCACTTCCTGTTTTGTCAATGGGTAAAAGGTTGTGTTCCATCGCTTCCCGCAATATCACTTCGGGGTGGGGTCAAATGACATCACTTCCTGTGATGTCATCGGGAGTCAAGGGTCGTGTGATGTGACTTCTGCTACCCCTGGCATTTTGATGAAGTTGCGTCCCTGGCTAGATGCAAAATCTTGCATTCATCAATTTATGCATCAGAGCCACAGCAAGTTGGAAAGATGGCAGTCACAGAATTGACTATCCTACAGGGCACCAAGCCTGCCCTGCCGTGTTTGGCGTGTTATTGGCTAGAGCCCACAACAACCAGAGCAGGCCTCCAAGCCGGGAGGCAAAGCTGGTTCTCAGTAAAGGCCTGCAGTTAAGGATATTGGTAATGGATATTTTCTCGGCCGGTCTCTGCCGGCGAAGAACGTACTCAGTTCATCCCAGATCCTCCACTTCCTGCTCCTCGTCCTGCCCTCACAGGTAAGCCGATCATGCTCAATGCTGTATGAGTTCAGGCTTGGGCTTACTCAGGAACTCCCACTCACTTCACCTCCCCACTTCCTGCAATGCCTCCATCTACCTCCTTCCTGCCACCGCTTATGTCAGGTCTCTGCAAGCACAAACCACAGAACATTATTGCAGGAAAGCCTGCATACCAATGAAAACTTCCACCACCCACTTGCTTCCTCCCAACCCTAATAGAGGTTAGGCCACAGTTTAGCACTGCTGCACAGTCTGCCCTCCTACCAGATGCCACCACATTGCAATATAGCTCCATGCTATAATTTTCACCAGCTAACCCGCTCAACACGATCACCCATGTTTTGCCTTTGCAAACCGCCCACCCAGCTTCACCGCCATATGCTCAAACCTTTCTCCTTGCCCTCATGCCACTGGACTGCACCTCAATGTAATACTCTACCCAGCTCCCAGGATGCCCACATCCAAGGGGGTCACTCTCCCTAACCACAACTAGTGGGAATAAAACACTGACACCTAAAAAAAGAAATGAAAGCACAAGCAGCGAACATTAAGCTTTCTAAGAAGAGGCTTTCTACACCTCTCAACAACCCACAAGCTATGGACACCTTTATCAGCATCTCACCCCTCACGACTTACCCTTACGTTGTGCCCTCCTCAACAAAAGATCTATCACAGCTCACCCTCACGAAATCCTGGACCTCATCACTCCTGACAACCTAAACATCCTGGCTGTGACTGAGACCTGGCTCTCCCCCACAGCAGGCACAACTGTCTCTTTCGCTGTCCCTACAGGCTATGCTATCCTCCTGTGTGATAGGGTAGAAAGAAAATGAGGAGGAGCCTTTATCTTCAAAGACTCCCTCTCTTTGTACACATCCAATTCAACAATGATCCCTAACTGCGAATCCCTTTCGGCCAAGCTCAAATGATCACAAAATAACACACTTGCTTTGCATCTTAAATACCGCCCAGCTGCCCCCATTGCCTCCTGCGAAGAAGACCTTACCCAACTTATTGCCACCAACCTCAAACCATCTACGCAACTCCTGGTACTGGGCAACCTCAATCTGGGCTTTAGTGACCCCAACATCGCAGACGCCACTGCCATAGCTACCTCCCTGTCAGTTCTTGGATGTACCCACATCATTACAGAATTTACACATTCCCATGGCTGGATCCTCGATTGGCTGCTAGATCACAATTGGGACATCTTCATCCTATCCAAAAAACCATACCCCTGGTCAAACCACCGTACTATCACAATCACCATACTCGTCACTAGCAAACATATCAAGCTAGCTTCTCTGCCTAGCACCATCATGGCCCATAGTTTGTGCAACTTCACCAGAGTGAATATTATTCCGCTCATTAACTCACCTCTGCCCCCACACAAGACCCCACAGGCTTTGTGGACCACTATAACACCCTGCTCCACAAGTATATCATCCATCTTGTACCTCTCAATGCTAGGAAATCTAAGAACCCGATCCATCATAACTCCTGCTTCACCCTGCACATCTGCACTGCATGTGCTGCAAAGAGAACGGCTGAAGCTACCTGGCACAAAACCCCCACTCCTACCAAAAAGAGACACCTCTCTAAGATGTCACACCAAAACAAACAGCTGATCCTTACTAATAAAGACTCCACCTACAAAGAAAGAATCAGTAACGCAACATATCGTTTGCGCAAACTCTTCTCCATTCTCGGTGAGTTAGAAACCCACCTCTCCCCACTGGATGGCATACTGAAAGACAAATGCCTGGTGCAATAAGATCCAAGACACCTTCAAAGGCAAAATCACACAGCTACAATCTAAACCACAAGCAAAACGAGCCTCTCTACCAATGGCCTGCCACCCACCTTGCTCATCTCGTGATGACGTACCGCTGTTTACATTCCTACCTATCAGCAACACTGCCCTCGCAAACACCATTGCAGGGCTTAAATCATCCCGCTGAAAGGGGGACACATTTCCAGCATCCCTTATCAAAGAATGCACTGAACCCTTACTCCCTCTCATTGCCACAATCGTGAACTCTTCCTTCACATCCTGCTCCATCCCACTGGCAGTGAAGGAATCTTGGATCTCACGGCTCCTTAAAAAAGCTCACCCTTGACCCAGCCTGCCCCACAAACTACTGTACCATCACTACAGTCCCCTTCCTCTTCAAAATCAGGGACAGAGTGGCATACTTACAAATACAAGCTTTCCTAGAACACCACCACATTTTAGGCTCCCGCCAGTCAGGCTTTCGTTATAAACATGGAACTGAAACAACCCTCCTTGACCTAAAAAAAACAGCTTGACCACACCAACAACATGGGTATTCTCTCCCTGCTCCTACTCCTTGACATCTCTGCAGCATTTGACCTAATAGACCATAAGATCCTCTGCTAAGCCCTGACCTCTGCTGCCTATGTCTCCCCTGCAGCCACCAAATTGATCACCTCATTCCTGTCAAACAGATCCTCTAGAGTATTTGCAGGGGAAGGCCACTACCTCTCTCACACCCAACTACCCCAAGGCTCATGCATGTCCCCCACATGGTACAACGTGTACACCAAGCCTCTATTCAACCATCTTGACACCCTTGGAATATCGTACACAAATTATGCAGATGACACCCAAATTCTTATCCCCCTCACCAGTGATCATCTGACAGACACGCTCAGTATAAACAAAATCTATGTAACCATCCAATCCTGAATGGCCACACACAGCCTCTGCCTCAATGACAAAAGAACGGAACTCCTACTTATTGGGCCTCCTACCGCCTTGAAGAATCTTCCCAATAGTACAAATCCTTCATCATTGATGGCCACAAGATATTGGTTGTCCCCTCTGTCAAGACCGTTGGGGTCTACCAGTCTAGCTTGATACTTCTCTGACTATGACCCGCCAGGTTAACCACATTGCATCAGCATCAGGATATGCTATCAAATTGATCAACGCCAGCAAACCCTTCCTCACCACCACTAATCGCCCGGGCACTGGTAGGGTTAAAACTTGACTACTGCAACTCCTTACTCTGTGGCACCTCTGAGAATAACCTCTGTAAACTACAAATAACCCACAACAATGCGCTAAGGACTGCCATTGACATTGGCAAACAGGACCATGTATCGGATACTAGAAAAGCAGCCAATTGGCTGCCAGTTAATGACAGAATCAACTTCAAAATTCTCTCCCTTGCCCACCAATATCTTTTGAATGACGCACTGAGTTATCTTGCAGAGAAACTAAAAAAAAACACGACTCAGATAGACCTCCAAGAACCACCTACAGACACTGCCTTGTCATGCCAAGGTTCAAGCTTTCAAAATCTGGGGATCCAGCTTCCCAGTCCGGCCACTGTAATTATGGAACAAGCTTCATCCTCAAATTTGAGAGGTTAACCTTCCTACAATGTCATCAGAAAACATATCAAAACCTTGCTATTCAACTAACCTTCTTTCCATACTGCCTTACCACTTCTCCACTATGACTGTTTTCTTGTAACTAGCACCTATATGTCCAGGGGTTTTGTGTGCTGCTATAAATGCACAAATAAATAAATTAAATAAACATACAATATGTGCATTTATAGGAGCACTATGTATAATTTTTGGTATAAGTATGGAAAATGCAGATGAAAAATATTTGTAGAAAATTGTTAATTGGCAGTTTGTGGGTGGAAGTTCAATATGTTGATGAAGCTATATTTAGAGTTTTTTAAGTGATTGATGGATATGTGTGTGAATGATTTAAAACAGGTAATGAGGGAGTGTTACAAACATAACAGTAAAAAGAGTGGAAGGGCTGACTTGTGTGATGGTGTGCATGTGCAATCTGGGATTTCTAATAAGGCATGGGCTAGACAGGGGAATGCGAAGACTGTGGATAGTCATAAAGGGTAATGAATTATGGTGTTTATTGTATACTAGAGAGATGAATTTCGGACAGAAAATAGTTTCTGTATTTTTTTCTTTTTCTCTAGTATACAATTGTCCATTATTTTCATTAGCATAGTTGAACACGCTAATGAGAATGTTGGAACATCTTATTCAATCTAAATACTTCACTGAGAAATGGAAAGTAGATGGAGTCTATAAGCTTATTTTTTTAGTTTTATGTTTTAACTGTGAAAGGTGCCTCCTAAAGAATTATTTATTTACTTTTTTGGCAGGTGAGGCCAGAAAGCAAGGTGGGGAGGGAAATGAGGGAAAGGGCACCAACCACAAATATGGAGGGGCAGGTGGACAGGGGAAGATGTTGTGCGTGTGTTACATCTAAGTCAAGGGGCAGTGTTTATCATGTTCCTTGATTACAGCTTCACAAACACTTTGAAATTGCCCCCTTGCATAGTGGTGTGTTGTATATACAGAGGACCGTTGTCTTTGAAAGATATGGATCAACCGACTCTTATATTGCTTGCAAGGTAGCTGGTGGTATGTTGTGTCCCACAGAAGTAGGCTGTGTGGTTACAGTATTGGTGGAGTAAGATGAGGTAGAGGAAGACAGCCTACTACTTCCTAAGAAAGGAACAGGCTGTCTGAGAGCATTGTGGCTGTTGGATTTGGTTTGGCGCTGCATGGTAGTGGTCCTCTATGAGTATTGCCCAGGTAGTCTGCGACTGAGTACAATGTTGCACTCAGTGCATCTCATTTTGGTAGCTTAAGCCTTTGGTACAATCCAAACAGTACTAAATATCTGCCACACCTATTATTCTCTCTGGGTGCCAGAGGTAGGCATTTCCTCTACCTCATCTTCATGGTCCTCTTTAATGTCTTTTAAAGTATTGCACTTCTTTCGTGGTGTAAGTTCTCCAGCAGGTTGCGGTGGCTGTGTTTTCTTAGTGTGTTATGAGAAATGTAAAACTCAGAAAACACACAGCATCCAGGACTATGGACATCCGGGTCTCCCTTCCGTGCAGTAACCAACCCTACTTAGCTTCAAAGTGAGGAAGGTGCTGTTGCTCTAAGTGGTCTTGTGACTTGTGCTCAATTATTGGGGCCAGCCCCTCCTTGCTCTGAAGCTAAGCAGGGTCGGCACTGGTTACTGCATGGATGGGAGACCCGGATGCCTTCTTTAGTATGAACTACAGATGGGTACTTTTGTGGCCGTGAATATCAGAAAATCAAGAAGAAAAAAATGCTTCTTTGTCCCCCAAGCCCTCACCAAGTGCCCCCTCATCTGTGACAGCTCTGCCGACCCCTCTGAAGGCCCCCTCACATCCCCTGCCCTCTCCCATTCCCCCCACAACACTCAGCATTTCTGTGACACGGTTTGGTTTGAGATGTCAGCTATTTGTGGCTATACCATAGGTCATAGCCGAGGATGTTGGAAAAATGTTAAACCTTCATATTACAAACTTCATCCCTAGCCCCACTACGAATCCCAAATTTCACTTGGTGTCCACTTGTCTCCCCCCAATTCTAGCCTGAAGGCATTTACATGTTTTTTCACATTTAAAAGCCTTTTTTCTGTGTTTCATTTTCCGATACCCTCGACTATGACCTGGATGGCAGTTGTTTCATTCATAAGCACCTAGTTTCTTCTCAATTTACCAGAGATACAGCTATTTATTTTCAAGACTGGGCACCCCATTTTCTGTCAAATAGTTTCAAAAGTACTGGATGGAATAACCGCTAACCACAAAAGGATCACAAGTCAGCGCTTCACACCCAAGTTGTTTCGGACCTGGTCCAAATCTGTCCAGCGGTTTGGGCTGTGCGTTCTGGCAACATTTTACCTTTTTTGTCAATGGGAAAATTAATGGGGAGTAGGCCGAACTGCATTTCTTGTTTTCTTAAAAACTCCCAGTCTGGGAAAGGCCAGTGACAAATATTTTTTTGCAAAATTCCAGCCAATTCCGTCGGACGAGTCAAAAGTTATTAACAATTCAGTTTCTTTATTTCCTGCGTAACTCTGTTTTACCTTAACTATAGGGCGGCGGTTAATAAATTAAAGTATGTTCCAACACTATCTGTTTTGGTGGATTGTGTGCCAACTAAAATATCAGTTGAAGCTACAGATGTACAAGTTAAAGTATGAGCATAAATCATATATTTTTTTAGAGTCCTCGGACCCGATTCATGGAAATATTTGCACAGAAAATAGGGTACGTGTGCACCAAATGGCATGCAATATCGAATTCTTTTCGATTCACGGAATCGAATGGGCGGGATTTACCTTGGACTTCTGTTTATTTCACAGAGGCTCGACACGTCTCTGCGAGCGGCCGAGTGCCTTACGTGAGACTCCACGCAGAGTTTGGGCTGAGGTCTGTTCAGAGGGCGCAGTAGGGGGCAGAACTTGGAAAATGGGGAAGAACAAGGGAAAAAGTGTCCGTTATGAAGGACAGGCTGCAGGCAGTCCATAGCACACCCACAAATGCGCACAGCAAAGTGTAGTCATAGATGTGACAGTGCGACCTCTCGCTTGCGAAATGCTCATGCAAATCCATCGATCTCTCCACAACCCGAAGGCAGTCGTAAGTACAGGATTCACAGCACGGAGATGAGTTTGCATGTCGGATTTAGGGATGCGTGCATGGATATAGGTTTCCGATCAGACTTAGGGGTGGTGTACGCTGCGTAGTGGGGTGCTGGGCCAGTTCACAGGGGGGTTTGGCACGCAGATATTCTGAGTTATACCTGAGTTACCAAGTGTTATAAGCATGTTGTCAGTGGCCGGCATACAGATAACCGCGTCCATTCTTTACACATACCTTGGGCAAACTGGGCATGTCAATGTCCAGTGGTCCATGGACAGGCTATTGAGGCAAAGTGGACACTGGGCTTTTCTGCACTCCAAACCCTGTCGTCACTTCAGATGGCCTTGCAGGGCCTTGCAAAATAGGCAATGGACATGGTCAGTGACCCTCAGACCTTCAGTGGGACCCAGCATATAGTTAGTGTATTGGGCTAACCAAAAGAAGAACTCAGTTCTAGATGCGTATAACATTGGCACTATTCAAGACATCTGATCAAAACATATCCAAAATCAAATAACCTATTATGACAAGGTGTTTAAGGTTCTATCCTTTGGGGACAAAGTTATAGGGAGCACATGGCGAACTATACTCTCACCAAAAAGAAGAATCAATGGGTTGCAGACGTTTGCAAGAAACTGGTGTATGGTCAAAACAATTAGCTTTCACTTGTATGTTGAAAATATGACCAACTTTTTTTTTTTAATTCATGAAATCCTCTTATATTAGCGATATCTTGACCCATTGAAATGCTTGCTGTTGCACACTTTTTTTAGAGGCTTGAATTAGTTATATCCCATTTGCTGACCCATGCTCAGTCCCTGCATTTTACAAAGGATTAACCAGATTGCTTAATCAAAAGGCAGATAGTCTGATTATTTGGCGGCCTGGGAAAATGTACAAAACGGTCGCCATTGTGACCCATTGATTTGTGCGTGATCCTGATAACTCGTGTACTGCAAACGTTTTGCAAAGAGTGCATTGCATTGAAATGCCCTATCACTCGTCCTGATCATAAGCTGGACAAAGAAGGATACAGCATGATCTGCAAAAACAGCTATTTTATAAGGGGCTCCAAGAGCATGGGTTGATCCATCAGCCCTTGTGAAAACGCGTGTTTGTTCATATTTTTGTAGCAGTAGTTCACCCCTCTAGAGCATCTGACGTTTCCAGAGTGCTGCAATACTGCCCTTTCCAAAGTTACTTTAACACAAGGTCCCTCCATACCCCAGGCAATGTGGCTACTGAGTATTGCTTCTGGCCATGGTCAAATCAGGTGACCTGAATGTGCTCGAATCATGCCAAAATACTTTGTTCCAGGCTCCAGTGCCACTTGTCATTGTCTGGGCAATTCAGGTGGTTTGGATCTGCTTGGGACATTGGCACAGGCTGTGCACAGTGTGTTTAGATTTTCCGAGGTGCTGCAAGGAAGTGCCTTTGGCCATACCCTGGCAAAGTGGACATATGTGAGACCATGTTCCTTGTATTTGCCCGGCTAGCTAGGAAATTCCTGGGATACGTCCAAACGCCATGCCCTGGGCAAAGTGGCCACTGTAATGGCTGCAGGTCATGCCCAGTTTGCGCATGGGGTGTCTATAGCCATGCACTTTGAACATTATCCATGGATTCAGATGAAGCAAAGTGCACACTGAACATAGCCACAGGCCATGGACAGTGGTCACTGTAGGTATGATAGCATAGATCATTAAAATACAGTGAAATAAAGTTGGTCAAAGAGACTTTTTGGTTAAGGTTATCTTAAAAAGTAAAGGTTGACATTCTGTGAACAAATTTTGGTTAAAGTGACGTGTTACGTCCATCGCAAACATCATTACTAAATAAACAATAAACTACTGTCATGCACATGATGCCTCACAGGACGTCACAATTCATATTCACATACCTATCTATCCAACAGGACATGAGGTACTAAATGAAAAACGTATCACAGGATTATTATGCTCCTTTTGAATTTACTTTGAGGTCCAACAAAGACACAAGTGGACTGTAAACATTATTTTCAAGAAATAATTTATCAAGTCAATGAGAACAGAGTGAGGTGTCATATACAACAGTGTCTCAAACGCAAACCCATATGTTACAATTGGATTTAAATACTATTAATGTATTCAGAAAATGGTTTCATTATGTATGTTATGGATTGTGAACGATTGGGAGAGTACTCTATGCAATTCAAAAAAGTAACACCAACGTAAGTTCAGTAAATAGTAACTGTTCTTATCACCTAACATTGTTTTTTTAACATATTGTGTAATTTTTAAAACAAATGTACTTGTGTTGTATGTTTTTGTACTTTGATATGTGTTATAAGTTTCTTAGTAAACTTCAACACACTATTTGCAACACATGGCAGTGTTTTTTTTCTTTTCTGGTTGATACTCGCAATCCCCTGGAGGTGGAGAAGGGGTGGGGAATCAACAATGACAGCACAACCAGTCGCAGAATATTGATGCACTGCCATGGCCCGGCAGGAGCGGCGCCATTAGGGGCTGCCTCGGGGGCCATGTCGGGGGCCTCTGGTATCCCTGGGGGCTTCTGGGAGGAAAAAAGGGCAGAGCTTGGCGGCGGCAGGTGGGGGCAGCATACCTGCATCTGATCCTAGGGAGGATATAATCAGTGGTAGCCCCTAACATTCTCCTCTTTCTTTCCCGCCGTCTGCCTGCGTCTCTCCAAGGAATTTTAGGGTGCGTCGTCACCCTGCGTTCCTCTGCAAGTTTCATGATCTTCAGGACGGTTTAGGGACAGTGTCCTCTGTTTTCTTTGCGACATCGCCAGCAGGGTGGGATTTCGTTCATGAGGATGTGTGCCTGTTGGAACCGACTGCAGTGCGGATTTTTGGAAGTAAGAGCTTCTCCCGGCTTCGGTTTGGAAGTCAACAAATTTGTATAGTGTTTTTTTTTCTGTTTCACCCGCTCAGACTCGGGGCAAGAATTTGTGCATATATATTGTTTTTTTGGTATTCGGGGACCTACAAAACAGATTATATATAAGGTTCAGACCATGCCCAAAATGTTGAACTAACAGTAACTAGGAATTTGCTACCCGGGTTGTGGTTTGAGGGGTTAACTCGCATCCAATAAGCCAGGCAGGCAAGAACTGCGGTAGTGGCCTCTTGGGTTGCCCATTAAGTGGATTTTTAATCCAGGCTTGGGCGTTTAGACTGTCCGGCTGGACAATAGATTTTCTGTAATTAAGCCTGGGACATCTCAGACAGCCAGTAGGCCAATCAGGCTGCCGGGGATTCGGCAAGGGGCTGGGGGTCAAGGTCATGGAAACCGATGATGCGCAATGAAGACCTGTGGGTCCCAGTCAGAATTGTTGTGTGAAATCGTGTTTTACTTGATTTATTAAAATGCGGCCGGTTTACCCCCAAGATTTTTGGTTTGCATCCTTGCATGTAACACAATGTGTGTTTTTTGTTGGGGAGACATCGGCGTATAAGAGTGCACCCCTGTGGGCGACTGTATCTTTCAGTAGCAGACTGTTGGGAGCGTCACTCTACATCGCTGTTATACCACAGCAGACGGCGGGTCTGGGTTTACATCAGTGAGGCTCCAAAGTATTATTTTGGAACTGCTTTGGTGTTCACTTAAGGAGGGTATAGGAGGAATTAGCGGACAGTGGACATTTCCAGTAAATGACATTACATTCGCTGCCAAACAAATGATTAAAATGTTAAAGGTCACCACCTGCAGGTTTCACTTTTTGGTGTACCTGCTCTCATGCGATAGATTTCATTATAAACTGAAAGACACGCTCTGATGTTACAGACATTTGAGAGAAAAGGAATCAGAGATATACATCCCACATACATCTCTGTAATAGGTTAAGCCTTCCCAGCATTGCTATTCAAAGATATAATGAATTGGAGAGAATCTAAGTGACAGTCCGGCCTCGAGTTTCTCAAGTGTTTACTACGGTGCAGATGCAACGAGTATGATGAGTTTCTAATACAAATGGCTGTCGCACAGAGGCTCTGCGGGGAATACAGATTGCAGCAGGGCTCCCCATAAGCTCTTCTTTGATCCGCATGCCGATCAATAGCACTGGGGCCGCCGCAGCCTCCCCGAGGAATTCCTATTTCACAGAGTGCAGAGACAAGTGACAACACGCACAGAGGAGGCGAAAGAGGCAGCTGTATGTGGTCCACTTCAAAGCCCATGTTGGCTCGTCTAATTTAGAGTCAAGTCTCCGGGAGGGAGTAGGAACACGAGAGAGAGAAAGGGAGAAAGTGGAGAGAGACCAAGTGAAAGAAAGACAGAACAGGAGCGAGAAACGGACAGAAATAACAGAGGAGGTGTTGATGAAGGGAGAAAGCAGGTGCAGGATGGAACACATAAAGGGAGACAGAGATATTACAAGAGAAAGTGAAATAGAGAAACACAGGAAGAGAACGCGAAAGGTGTCAAAATATAAAAAAGGGACAGAGAGAAGAATGGTAAGGTAATCGTTGAGGAGTAATCAACAGGGACATGGGGCCAGACCTATTTACAGATAGAGTGTTTGAGAGGGAGGGCAGCTCTTAAGATGTACCATTCCTAGCGAAACGAGTGTGTGGGTCAGGGGTGTTGACAATTTCAACCAGTCAGGCTGAAAGCAGATAAGGAACAGAATGGGGTTCCATATGGAGGAACGTTGCCAGTGTTGGGTCCTATTGTCAGAATGTGTGGACAGCTATTGATGCATGCTGATGGCCAACCGAGTTTGAGAGGCTGCAGAGAGGAATGGGTGGAAGTAAGTGGTGATGGGGAAGGGTACAATAGGAGAGTAGTCTGAGTGGCTCTTATTTTGGAGACTTTAGAAGCAAACTTGTTGGATCGCTGGCCGCTGAAATTGTGACTAATGACATGAAGTGGTATGGGCATGGAGGGTAGATTTTCATTAGATTAGGAGACAGAATGATGACATAAAGAATAGCTTCATCTGTAATTACAAGGGAGGATAAAGAACATCAAATTACCTGTGGGTATGTCTTTATTAGCACTATCTCCCAGTCCTCCCAGCACAAAAGTCATTAGCTGAGAGAGCTAGTGGGTGCTAGAGTAGATGTATGGGTGTGTGGTGAGTAAACCATCAGTGGTAGATGGTAGTTTACAGGAGTGGGAGTGGAGAGAGAGAGAGAGAGAGGTTAAGTATAGTAGCACGTCATTGCCGAGTCCAGGGTAGTCAAGAAAAGGAAGAATAATTCCTTGTTGGGGACAAGGAGAGTAGGACTTTACACCAGTGTCTGAATTAGTGCCAAATGGTCACCATCTGTTAGAGCTGGTGCAGTGGGAAAGAGAGGTAAAATATCCAGCTGGATAGAGGTGCTCAAAGGCTGAGCCGAGTGCAGAGTTGAAGTATCGAAGGCTTGCTCACTAGAGGTGGAGTGAAGAGAAAAAGCAAATCATGAAATCTTGACTTAACCTCTGTAGGGAGCCATAGAGTCAGGTTTGAATTTGTGTTTAGTAAAGGAGGTGTTATGTGTCAGAATGAGAGGAGGAAGGGCAGAAACAGAACATTGGTGAAGGGTGTGTTTGTAGGTGGTTGTATGGATCAATGGAGGCGAGTAGAGTTGAGGGACGATGAGAGGATGAAAAGCGAGTAGTAGGGAGTGTGCACAGAGAGTGGTCAGAGAGGGTACAGCCGAACTCAGAATGTTGGTCTTTGAAGATGTTTGGGAAGTTGAAGTCACTGATAAGGGTGATAAGTATCTCAGGGTGAGATCAAGGTCAGAAAATAAGCACTTAGGAGCATTAGAGTGTCAATTATGAAGATAGTAGTAATAGGGCTTGTTCAAGATGACGAACATCAAAGAAGGAATAAGGGAGGAAGTCAGAAGTGGAAGAAGGCAGACAGGCAGGCTTAGTTGATCATGAGGCCTACCTCAGCCTTTCTAGGCTGATTGTGGAGAGTGGAGGAAAGTTTCAGAGTCAGAGTGGAGAGCTATGAGTTAGACAGTGTTGTGGAGGGGTGAGCAACCTATCAGTGATTTGCATGATGATGGTATAGAGGTTTTGAATGAAAATAGTAAGTGAAGAAAGTGGTATTGTTGCAAAGTAAGTGGGTTTTCTATTTCTCAAGGGTAAGGTTTGGCAAGGTAATGGGGATGGAGAGGAACCTCTTGAGGGGAGGAAAGGCAGGTATATTAGGTATGAGTATTTAAAGGGAGAAGAGGGCCTTTTGTGAGTTCATAGATGGATGGCAACAGTGAGGGAAATGCACTCGGAGCTATTTAGTGGATTTCATAGAATGCCAATGTGAATGCTAGCAAGTGTGTGGGGAGAAGAGTGGGTCAATGAAGACTGTGGGAGCATTCAGTTCCCTGTCTATTAAATAAATAAATAAAACATTAAACATGATGAGAACTTGAGTAGGGGAGGGGTGACCTTTTCTTTTCAGGAACGTCCTCTGATAGGACGTTCCTGAAATAATGTCTCCTACGATATAGGACCATGCCCCATTCTTAGTGATTCCATTTTCCCTATTTGCTCTGGACAATGATTGTACATTATGAACTGAACTGTGCATGTGTGGCAGAAACTGCTGATTATGAGGCATTTTACAATCCAATGAAACTGGGACAAGGCCATTCAACTAATTGTAGTGGATCATGCCAGCAAAGGCTGGATAGACATTACGTTGTTCAAAGAAGCAGAATGTTGACATGGGGTTGGAGATTCTACGCCCCTCGCCTCATGGGGCGAGACTGGAAGTGCATCTACTATTATACGATGCACCGGAAGTACATTTCCAAACAATTTCTTAACAGACAGAGAAGACACTCTGAGGTGTTCACCTCAATGAGCTCTTTGTTTAAGGCAGGAGGTGGGATAAACATGCCCTAAGGACTAGGCCAGATGTTCTCCATGTTTAGATGTCATGTGTGTGATGCCTGTGACGAATCAACTTTCTGGGCACCAGTGGGCTCTGAATATTGGTTTCTAAACCATGAATCAGCCCCACACAACTAGTTCAGCAGAAGGGATCTGAACAGATTGGAATAACAAGCGAATTATAAACCTCCTTATCCAATTTCTTTAACATAGACGGAATGGCAGGCTTATCTACGAAAGGTTGTGGATCGTTGGTGAGATACCACACAGCGAAAATGCAATTATTACCCAATGATAAAAGGGACTGTCCAGTCAAGGTTGTATCAGAAATACCTACTTTATTTATATCTCAACAGACAGTCCAACAACACAACAAAATACAGACCACCCTGTGGGAATGCATAAGACAAACAGTTTCAAAGAAGGAAAGGGGATGCACTGTGGATACTGACAGGAGTGTAGTCAGCATGGTTAATGACCACAACAGTTTAAGTTTACTTGGCTTCAGCACAAAGGGAACAATGGGTCTTAATATGCCTCGAGGGGCCTCTGGGAACGACTAGGCGTGCAGAACTACTATGCACATTGTGCTGTAGGGGCTCTTGGTGTTTGACAGAATCAAGTCCGCTTCAGGGCACTTTGCAGCTTTTGTGACAGAGTTCAAGATGTGAGTCAGCTGTGGGTATCAGGCGGCAAGACGATTCGATGAGTGAAGCTCGACGAATGGCTTCAGGCTCTCATACCCGGCAGCTCGGGTTCAGGAATCTTTGTCTCAATGCTGATCAGCAGTTATGAAGCACTGGTTGAGGCATCTCGGATGTCGATAAGTGACTGTGGCTTGACAACGGTCAGTGTTGCAGTCAGTTGCAGCTCGAGGAACTCGACTGGCTCAAAAATGTCCTTTAAGGCAGACGTCAGCAGATGCCCATTGAGGCACTTCTCCCAGCTTCTTCAATGTGCTTTTGTCGTCCTTTAAGGTGGATGGCCAACAGCTCTGGAGTGTGTTGCAGGCAGCTGCATTCTCCTTGGTTGTAGGTTCAGATACCTTCTGGCATTTCCTATCCAGTAAGCCTGCTGCAGAGCCTTGCAGGGGATGCTGTGTGCTGGCCGGGTACCGGTTCAAGGAGTGGCTGGAGGGTCCTCTGAGTTCTGTTTCCTCCTCTGTCCCCTGGGAGAACTTTAGGGGAGGGATCTTGCTTCCCTCTTGTATATCCTGGCCTTCCTTCACTGGTGGAAGATAAGACAGACTGTACCTTCAGTCAGATTCCAAGGTTGAGTTCTTCTTTGTTGCTTCTGGTTGCTTCTGGTGAAGTCTTCAGATGATCTGACAAAAGAGGAGCTTGGCCCTCTTTCAAAGTCAAGTGGCCCACAGTGATTGGTGTAGCCTACATTAATTAACCAATCCTGGGGTCCCTACCAACCACATCCTGAATGCATGTGGTCATAACCAGAGTGCTTTGCAACAGGAAAGCAAAGGGGGTGAAAATAGGAACAAGGTGAGCCCCAGTCAAAAATGGCAGAAACCTTTGCTCATCAGAAAGATCTCTGGCCACACTCCCTTGTAACACTAAGTCCCACCCATCATCCTGTCTATTGTTGATCAATGAGTCTCTCTGGTTACTGGGCCTCTCTACGTGGTCCCTGTTAAAGTGGCAGGTCTATCTTGAAGCTGCGGCAAGACCAGACTCTCTGGCTCCTGTAAAAAACATTTTCATACCTTATGATTGGGGTCCCCCCCTAGTGGGGTGGCTTACTGTAAACAGCAGTCCCAGACATGACAGCCCACTATCATTGATATTGAGGGTGGGAGCTGGCTTCAGTTTGACACAGTTACAGATCAAAGGTTGTTGGGTTTCCTGTCTCCTTTGTTACCCCCTGCAGCCAGGACCCATGTGGGCCTGTTTGAAGTACCTTCTATTGATATGTCAATCAATGCCACCAGCTGCAGGGCCTTACAAAGGAGCAGGGTGGATCTACGGAGCCTTTGTTAGTTCATCAGGCTGGCCTTGGCAGGGGGAAGCTTGGTTCTCCCCCTTCCTGGAGATGACATAGTGCACTCCTGTCTGACACATTCCAACTAAATTTGACAGGGCAGACGGTGCCTGTAGGCTGTATCCACCCAGAGTACACAGGTCTACACATGTGTCATGGTGTGAGAATTGTAAGTGTGTCGATTAGCCCCACACATTTTCCTGAGGTTGGTCATTCCACTTAAGTAAAAATTTCAAAAAGCACGCCCACCTGTGAATGGTCAAATTCCTCACAATGCCCTTTGATAAGCAAAAAGGAAAAGTATGTCTGGAAAAGTTGACAACTAGACAGAAAGCGTCCAAGATAAGTGGTGTAAAGGGCACGCATGACAGATTGTGAGGACAGATTAAGCTCATCCAGAGCAAGCAAGTTGCAAAGTCATTTACACTGATGTTCCCCAAGATAATAGATGAAAAGACAGAGGCTGGACAGGCACGCAAGCGAGTTGAATAAATTGCAGAAGATCTCATAGATTTCTTTCCTAGCATACCCATGGAACGGTGGCTGCCCAGCCACCGGTCGTAGTGCAAGACTACTTACTGATGCCACATGCACCGATAAAGCCTGGGTCTAATGCTCCGGGTTTTCCAGGGATCCAAAATATTCCTGGCACACCTTCCTCTTGCACTCTGTAGGTGATGTAGGGAGTTAATCCACATAGGAGAAATGCCACAATCCTTGAGAGCCCACTCAGACTAGCCCCTGTAGGTCTGACGGAGGAGGGGAAATAGCCCTATCTGATGACTTTCCATTATCATTGGACACCTGAGAAGTGATGGAGCTTAGACAAATAGACCCACACTATTAGGAAGGAATAACAATAGTTTAATGAAGATATGCTAATTATTGTAAAGTAATACAACACTGCTTGGGCTGACATGAACCATCTCATGAGAGTGATAATACAGTTTGAGGTTAAACAATGACTTACTCAGCATGCTACCTAGTCAATAGTGGATTCTGGTATGGAACATGCTCTCGAACAGGCTAGATGTACAATGATCACTGCAAATCCAACAATCTGCCCATGAAAACCATATTGGGCAAAGATAGGGAACAGCAAACAGAATAAAAGAGAATCAACTGCAAAAAACTGACTGAAGGTAGTGTTTACTTAACATTGTAGCATTTACTTAGCACTCGAATATCACTAAATCACACAAAACAGACCAGGAAGCCAAAGCAAATTCCTTTGTATCTAGTCTGCTACCTAAGATACAGGTACAATTGAAAACAGTGTTCATCGAGTGGCAGAATAATCCCTAATCAGAGCTAGTGGTGGTTGCAAATCATTCTGTGGCATGTCAGGAATAGCATAAGGGGGATACTGCGAGTAAACAATTTACTTTACAACTGCATAACTAAAAGGGACAGATAACAACCCTATTCACAAGGAGAATTCAGGTGAGGTTTTGGCAGTAGAGATTGGGATAGTCGAAGAGCAGGATCACATCCAGGGAAGCTAGGCAAAAAGGGCAGCAAGGAGACCTGTGACAGCAAGATATTCTGGGACATATTGGGTATCAGGATGCACTGATCTGTTATATATAAATACAACAAACAACTCAGTCATTGGAAGGAAGTATACCTTTACAGACCTCAGCAACACTTTTCCAAAAGAGTCCTTCCATAGGAGCATTGGCCCCCTTTCCCAACACGGACACAAAGGTATCTCCGTCCTTCACAAACTATAGTGCACCTGCCTATGTTCCTGGTCCTCCTTTGATCCCTCAAATTGACCATGACCTGTTCTGACAAAGTACATTGGAGGAAATCCCAATGGAGGCAGGTGTGTCAGAATCCCTTGTACAGACTTTTCATGAAAGGTAAATACACATGTGATGTCATCAGTGATTTCATCAATGACATTTGCGATGTCATCTTTGATGTCCTGGGTGTTAGTCTTAGCAGTGCACGGTGGTGGCGCGAGTTATTTTTCATAGCTTACCATAACTTGCAATTTTCAGGGGTCTTTCGGCTGGACCATAACGTCCTTTAAACAAACTTTTTTTAATATCACGCAAACAATATACAAACATGGCGTGCAAAAACCAACTTCTACAGATGGCTTTACACAGAATGTTGCAAAGTAAGAATTTATGTTCGTTCACAGTGAAGGTCAGCTGCTTCCATTTTTTTCTGGGGCCCCGGAGAGGCTCACGAAGCGGACTATAAGGTTGTATTGTGTTTTGACCTTGACAGACAGAGATTGTGATGTAAGACTTCTCTTGAAGGAGTGTTGCTAAAACATAAGAGAAGATAAAGATGAAGTTTCTGAAACGAAACCACTTTTATATATTATATCACTATGCGAAAGATCGTTGGCACACGCGGAGTCGTATTTTGGGACTGCACCACTCGTAGACAATGGAAATTGCAATTGTACTGTAAGTAACCCTTTAGATTATTTTATACCAAATATAATTACAATAGCGTAGCATTAAAGACCGCTCAAGTTGAACTTGTTCGTTGAAAGTGGCATAATGTTTTCTACCGCGCACTATCACCGCTGAATTGATCCCCTGTCGTTTAGAGGGCTCTGAAAAAGGCAGACGACACAGGGTGGGTTAATAGAAATAATTTAACCGGTCTATAGGCGGTCAAGCGCTCTACTCGCAGTGCCACTTCACTGTAGCCTGTCAAGTGGCACAGCGAGTACAACACTTGCTTTGACATCCGTGCACAGCTTGCTAATGCAAGTTCGAATCCCGGCAAGGCCAAACTCAGCCTTTTATCCTTCCGTGGTCGATAAATGAGCACCACACACCATGGTTAATAATAAGCACCACTTAGATACCTCACGGTTCTTAGCGCTATGTGAATGGGAAAATATTATTATTTTATTATTAACATACTCCATTGCACTATCTTTGATAGCAAATAGTTTCACGCCCTAATAAATAAAGTGATGATTTTTAATGAAGATCGGCTGGTAAGACTAATTTATGTTTTTTAAAACAGGTATGTGGCCCCATTTTGCCTATGTCACGATTTACAAACTCCAGTGGATGGGGTCTTCAACTGCCAGGTGCAGGTCCAAATATGCAACTTCATGACCCTCACCATTTTATGGGACAATCGCCAAGGACCAATATGCCCTTACGCAGTACTAGCGGCTACAAACAACATACCAACCAATAGGGTGGTCTAATGGCTCGTTGTTGGAGCAACCTTCCGATTATCAGAGCGACCATTTACTGCTTTTATCATAAACCAACAGCCTATCTACCGCAAAGGAACAACGCGTGGCTCCAAATAAACTTTTGCTGATCGACAGCAGAGACAATAGCAAATCACTGAATATTCACTAAACATTTCATGTGAAATAAATGTACTTTACCAAATGTACAATCCTGCTGTTTACTTTTAAACCACAGTTTCATATTCCGAATTGTGACGCACTGAGTTGTAAGCTGATCTAACACCCTCTGTACCACAAAGGAACATCGCATGCCTCAACATGAACTTTTGCGGATCGACAACAAAGACAAATGCAAATTGCTGAATATTCTCTAAACATTTGATGTCAAATAAATGTACTTTACAAAATTTACAATCTTGCTGTTTGTTTTTAAATCACTGTTTCATATTATGAATTGTGGCGCGCTGTGTTGTGACATAATATGTGTATCTTCCGGGTTCTGTGTAGAGTCACTTAGGACTGGAGAGAACTGGGCACGTTTGATGACGCACCCTGTAATGTCACGGAGAGAGGGGGGGAATATAAATGCTTTAATAATATCAGGCTTAGGGGCGGGAGATATGATTTAGTGTCGCAAAAGCAAGTCAACCAGGTCAATAGCGCCAGTCATAGGATTATCAAATAATGTCGGCGCACACCAGCCAGATTTATCATTTCTTTATTGGACAAAAAGTCGGTTGACGCTCATAGGAAATTGTACTATTAGCGGACAAAAGGAGTGGTTTTAAAACACTTTCGCCCTGACAAGGAACAATAGAAACAACGTACTCAGAACACCCCGAGTGTTCTTAAAACACATTCAACTAGACAGATTACAATACGGACAGCGTCCTGAGGACACCCCCAGTTTGTGTATTTACGAACAATTAAGTACACCGCGAGTGTTCATAGCTCATTTTTACCTTCCTTGCAAACAAAAATGACACATACTCCGTCCTCTAAACACCCCACCATTTAGTTTATTTACAAAATGTCAGAACAGCCATGTTCTCTGCGGACAAATCGAACGCAACAAAAATGTCTAGCACATAAAAAAACAAAACATTGAACCTATCTCATACTCCCCCACCCTTCCCAAACACTCTTACACACCAACACACGACACTAAATACAATTTATTATCCACGTTTCACCGCGCTGTACGCGGTCGACTGTGAATACAAGATGGCGGGCGCCACAGAAAATCTGACGCGCTCCACGCCCCTCGCCGTCCAATCAGGGAACACGTTGCATGTCCGTGGACATGAAGCAAGGCCATGGGCCAATCGGGGTGCTGTCCACGGAGTGAACAGTGAAGTCCGTCCGCGAAGTGAACACAGATATCACTAATTTTTTTGCCTTATATTTTGGTCATTTAAAAAAAAAACTACTGGACGGATTTACACCAAATTTGCAAAAGCACACTTTCGGGACCAGGCCGCCGCTCCTGCCGCAAATTTCGTGTAAATCCGTCCAGTAGTATTTTTTAAAATGACCAAAAAGTAGGTAAAAAAAAAATTAGTGATATCTGTGTTCGGTCCGCAGACACACTTGCCAGTTCGCTCCGCGGACAGTGACCTGATTGGCCAATCGGCTTGCGTGATGTCTGCGGACATGCAACGTGTTCGCTGATTGGATGGTGTTAAGCGTGAAGCACGTCAGATTTTCGGCAGCGCCCGCAATCTTGTATTCGTGGACGTCCACGGACAGCGCAGTGAAAGTTTGTTCTAAATGTGTACTTAGTAGAGTGTGTTGGTGTGTAGGAGTGTTTGGGGAGGATGGAAATAAACAAAATGGGGGTGTTCTGATGACGCTGTCCGTATTGTTCTGTGTCAAGTTGAAAGTGTTCTAAGAACTCTCGCGTTGTCCTGAAATGTTCGTAGGGGGTGTCCTGAAGACGCTGTCCGTATTGTTCGATGGCAAGTTGAAAGTGTTCTAAGAACTGTCTCGGTGTCCTCAAAATGTTCGCAGGCGG
This sequence comes from Ambystoma mexicanum, assembly GCF_040938575.1. NCBI lineage: Eukaryota > Metazoa > Chordata > Amphibia > Caudata > Ambystomatidae > Ambystoma > Ambystoma mexicanum. The sequence goes on from NC_090934.1 coordinate 529,174,544, forward strand.
TGTCCTGAAGACGCTGTCCGTATTGTTCGATGGCAAGTTGAAAGTGTTCTAAGAACACTCGGGGTGTCCTGAAATGTTCGCAAATAAACAAAATAGGGGTGTTCTGAGGCCGCTGTCCGTATTGTTCGTTGTCAAGTTGAAAGTGTTCTAAGAACACTCGCATTGTCCTGAAATGTTCGTACATAAACAAAATGGGGATGTGTTCTAAGAACACACGCATTGTCCTGAAGTGTTCTAAGAACTCTTGCGGTGTCCTGAAATGTTCGTAGGGGGTGTCCTGAAGACGCTCTAAGAAAACTCGCGATGTCTTGAAATGTTCGCAAATAAACAAAATGGGGATGTTCTGAGGACGCTGTCCGTATTGTTTGTTGTCAAGTTGAAAGTGTTCTAAGAACTCTCGCGTTGTCCTGAAATGTCCGCACATAAACAAAATGGGGGTGTGTTCTAAGAACACTCACGTTGTCCTGAAATGTTCGTAGGGGGTGTCCTGAGGACGCTGTCCGTATTGTTCAATGGCAAGTTGAAAGTGTTCTAAGAACTGTCTCGGTGTCCTGAATTGTTCGTAATAAAACAAAATGGGGGTGTGTTCTCAGAACTCACACGTTGTCCTGAAATGTTCGTAGGGGTTGTCCTGAAGACGCTGTCCGTATTGTTCAATGGCAAGTTGAAAGTGTTCTAAGAACTGTCTCGGTGTCCTGAAATGTTCGTAAATAAACAAAATGGGGGTGTGTTCATAGAACACACGCGTTGTCCTGAAATGTTCGTAGGGGTTGTCCTGAAGACGCTGTCCGTATTGTTCGTTGTCATGTTGAAAGAGTTGTAAGAACTCTCGTGGTGTCCTGAAATGTTCGCAGGGGGTGTACTGAAGATGCTGTCCGTTTTGTTCGATGGCAAGTTGAAAGTGTTCCAAGAACACTCGGGGTGTCCTGAAATGTTAGCAAATAAACAAAATGGGGGTGTTCTGAGGACGCTGTCCGTATTGTTCATTGTCGAGTTGATAGTGTTCTAAGAACTTTCGCATTGTCGTGAAATGTTCGTAGGGGGTGTTCTGAAGAGGCTGTCCGTATTGTTCAATGGCAAGTTGAAAGTGTTCTAAGAACTGTCTCGGTGTCCTGAATTGTTCGTAATAAAACAAAATGGGGGTGTGTTCTCAGAACTCACACGTTGTCCTGAAATGTTCGTAGGGGTTGTCCTGAAGACGCTGTCCGTATTGTTCAATGGCAAGTTGAAAGTGTTCTAAGAACTGTCTCGGTGTCCTGAAATGTTCGTAAATAAACAAAATGGGGGTGTGTTCATAGAACACACGCGTTGTCCTGAAATGTTCGTAGGGGTTGTCCTGAAGACGCTGTCCGTATTGTTCGTTGTCATGTTGAAAGAGTTGTAAGAACTCTCGTGGTGTCCTGAAATGTTCGCAGGGGGTGTACTGAAGATGCTGTCCGTTTTGTTCGATGGCAAGTTGAAAGTGTTCCAAGAACACTCGGGGTGTCCTGAAATGTTAGCAAATAAACAAAATGGGGGTGTTCTGAGGACGCTGTCCGTATTGTTCATTGTCGAGTTGATAGTGTTCTAAGAACTTTCGCATTGTCGTGAAATGTTTTTAGGGGGTGTTCTGAAGAGGCTGTCCGCATTGTTTGCTGGCAAATTGAAAGTGTTCTAAGAACACTGGTAATGTCCGCGGACATTAAAAGTTTCCATAGGCCATAGTTGAAATGTTTTACTCTATGGATGTGATATGCTGCGGTGGTTGTGGCCAGGGCATAGAGTGTTGGGTGCATGGCTATTTGGCCATGCACCAAACACTCTATGCCCTGGCCACAACCACCACAGCATATCACATTTATAGTTGTTTATATCTTTTGGGTCAAAAACAAATTTATAAGGAACAAAGTTATAAGATACTATGGGTGTGATATGCTGTGATGATTGTGGCCAGGGCATAGAATGTATAATATAATTACTGTTTAGTTTAGTAACTGGAAAACATGTATTTCTTGTTAATTTCTGTGATAAAAGAAAATAGCATGTTAGTATTAGTATTTTGTAATGAGTTTTTACATTGTATAATCAACATTTTTTTTTTGGACCATCATATTTAGTAGATTACAAACCAGAGTACTGTGCAATTTGCTCAGTTTCTGTGTTCGTTGCTAAAATCATTGGGTCTGTGGGAGAAAATAAAATCTGTATTGGATTAAAAAAAAAACTTTTTTCTGTTATGCTACAGTTTATTTGTTTGTTTGTTTTCAGTGTTCATTTGTTGTTTTTGGCTAATGCTTTATACATTGGGTTGTTGCATTTTTTTTGGAGCAGTAACATATTATTTATTTGTTTGGATATTATGAAATTTTGGAGCAGTTAGATACCAGTAGGTGTATTCTAACTGTCTATTTTTTTTATATATTTTAGTGGTATTGATTTATCTGTTTGGATATTGTTAAATTTTGGGACAGTTATATACCAATTGGCGTATTCTAACTGTCTATTTTTTGATATATTTTAGTGGTATTGATTTATCTGTTTGGATATTGTTACATTTTGGGACAGTTAGATACCAATTGGCGTATTCTAATTGTCTATTTGTTGCTCTAATTTAGTGGTATTCATTTATGTGATTAATTGTTGTAGAATCTTTGGGCAGTTAGATAGCTTTTGGAATATTCTAACAGTTTATAATTTTTACTACAAGTTTACTTGAGGTGCAAGTACAGTTTAGTTATCAAATTTTGGTTTTAAGAACATTAAGGGGCCGATTCATGGAACAAACGTGCGCCGAAAATCTACGCGCAAGCAGGCGCAAGCGGAAAAAAAGATTCATGGAAGTCCCTGCGCGTGTCTTCCTCGGGATGTGCGCCAAACCCGTGCATGGCGCACACGTCACTGCAACATCCCGATAGACGTGCGCGACGCGCACAGTGAAAGCGCACAACCTCTGCGCATACACTAGAAAGTGGGCGGAACACGGGGCGTAACGCGCGGAATGGGGAACAACTTGCAAAAACAAGGGCGGAACTGGGGATGTACTGCAGGGAAGCAGAGGGAACGCTCACACGCACCCGAACCACACGTATTCATGGAACCGAATAGGGCAAAGCCACACACAGCGAAAGACACGCACAAGCCGATACACGTCCGCCACACGAAGGCAGGCGGTAGCGTCCCTGCGCATTACAAAAGTGGCAACATACAGCAATTGTGCGAGCGGGGCACGTGTATTTCGGGGGTTCGCGGGAAGTCACACACGCGACCTGGCCTGGGGGAGCGGGCTACGTGTATTACAGGGGTTCGTGTGAACTTTTACACGCGATCGGGCCTGGGGGAGCGGGCTACGTGTATTACAGGGGTTCGCGTGAACTTTTTCACGCAATCGGGCCTGGGGGAGCGGGCTCGTGTATTTCAGGGGTTCGCGTGAACTTTTTCACGCGATCGGGCCTGGGGGAGCGGGCTACATGTATTACAGGGGTTCGCGTGAACTTTTTCACGCGATCGGGCCTGGGGGAGCGGGCTACATGTATTACAGGGGTTCGCGTGAACTTCATCACGCGATCGGGCCTGGGGGAGCGGGCTACGTGTATTACAGGGGTTCGCGTGAACTTTTTCACGCGATCGGGCCTGGGGGAGCGGGCTATGTGTATTACAGGGGTTCGCGTGAACTTTTTCACGCGATCGGGCCTGGGGGAGCGGGCTACGTGTATTTCAGGGGGGAGCGGGCTACGTGTATTTCAGGGGTTCGCGTGAACTTTTTCACGCGATCGGGCCTGGGGGAGCGGGCTACGTGTATTACAGGGGTTCGCGTGAACTTTTTCACGCGATCGGGCCTGGGGGAGCGGGCTATGTGTATTTCAGGGGTTCGGGTGAACTTTTTCACGCGATCGGGCCTGGGGGAGCAGGCTACGTGTATTGCAGGGGTTTGCGTGAACTTTTTCACGCGATCGGGCCTGGGGGAGCGTGCTACGTGTATTTCAGGGGTGCGCGGGAAGTTCCACACGCGAATAGCCTGGGCGCGTGTATTTCAGGGGTGCGCGGGAAGTCTTACACGCGATTTCAGCAGGGTACGTGTACTTCAGGGGTGCGTGGGAATTTTCTCACGCGATCGGGCCTGGGGGAGCGGGGTACCACTCACCGCCTGCCTTGCGTGTAGTAGAACGCGTAGCCAACACCCGCTGTGAAGTAATAGCGTGTGAACCCCAACGGATGGAAAACACATGCACCGCACGAAAAGCACGTACAGAACATAAAGGCACGCGGGATCTCCAAGCCCTGCCAGGGCAACGCCCGTGCGCAAAACGTCACAGACGCGCTTACGCTGTAAGGGCCTTTGGTCCAATGAAATCGCGTACGCGTGCTGACGCGCTTACGCGCTAAGGGCCTTTCCTCGAATTACACGCTGACGTGCAGATTTTTCACGTGCCAAATCACTCCGTATCAAGCTGGCCACGCGAAAACACACGGAAGACCACGCTCCTGCCCAGAAGGCCGAATTACTGCCCCCCAGTGCCCCGAGCAGCCTCCCACGTGCCATCTGCTGCTGCCTGCCTGCTGCCACCGTGCCCTGCCATTTGGTGCCTGCACATCAGCCATCTGCAGGGGTCCAGTTGCTGTGTCCACCCCTGCTGGAACAGTAGACTCCCGACTGGGATATCATCGCTCCACAGCCCAGCCCCAGGACCCAGTTGCCCACCCACGCCTGCCTCGGGGGTCGCCATGTCGGGGCAAGCACCATCTGAGAGCAGTGGCGACCCCCAGCCAGAGAGGCAGAGGGCCACCAGCTTCAGTGAGAAGGAAGTTGGTGTCCTGGTGGAGCATGTCCTGGGGCATTATGATGCCCTCTTCGGAAGACCACGCGCCAACAAGGAAGGACGGGAGAGGATCTGGGACGATGTAGTGGTTGCCATCAACGCGGAGGGGGTGGCAACCCGCGACATCAAGCACATCAAGAAGCGCTGGGAGGACTTGAGGTCCAGGACCCTCAATAAGGCCCGGCGCCTCGCGGAGGGGGGCCGGGCACGCCTGAGTGACATCCAGATGAGGGTCCTGGAACGCGTAGACCCAGCGCTCCATGCCCAGATCCTTCGGAGGCAGACCCATCTGGAGTTGGCCGGTAAGTGGCCAAGCATTGCTGTGTGAGACAGGGCATGTTGCAGTGTGCTGGTTGTCTGATACCTGCCTGTATGTGTGACATAGGCCATGTACGTATGTGTGTGTGCAGGGACATCATGGTCAGGCATGTGAGTACAGTGATGTGTTCTATTGCAACATGGGGGGCTCTGTGCGGAATGGACACATGGAAGCATGGCAGTCTCTGTTCCTGGACATTGGTGGGGGTGAGGGATGGGTGCTGGTCCCATGTACACGTATGGTGTCCATGTGTGTGTGTCTGACCTGCGTGTCTGTGACTTGTAAATGCCATGGATGCATGACACATGTCTGTGACAATGTTCAGATTCACTGATGCAGCCTAGTCATCCTTGTATCCACTGCGTCTGTGGTGTACGAGGCCAGATGGATGGAACTACGGTGAGGTGTGTGCATGTGATGGCAAGAACCATGATGCATGTGAGTTTAAAACCAACATTGTATGAATCATGAGTCCCTTGGTCATGTATGCCAATGTCCATGGCATGCGCCATGCCTGTTACTGTATGTGTTTTGCCTGCACTGACCCATGTGTTGTGGAGGCACTTGATGGAAGTGATGTATGACAGTGCCACTCATCTGCTGTTGCTTCCTGTCTAGGGGACCATTGTACAGTACCCTGATGCTTGTGTTCTATGTCTCCCTCTACACAGTGGCAAGTGAAGAAGAGGGCGGAGAAGGCGCTGTGGAGCAGAGCGGCGGGGATGCCGCCACGGCTGCAGCGGAAGGGGTGGGTGAGCCCCCACAGGGGCTTGCACCGGCAGAAGACGGCGTGGAGACATCCAGGTTGGTGGTTTCCACAGAGGGGGAGGAGGCCGCTACTGAGCCACACATGGGGCCTGGTGGGGGCATCCCCGCTGGTGCAAGTGGTGCAGTCCAGGGCCAGGGGCAGGAGGTAGCACAGGTCGCCATGGAGGTGCCTGTGCATGTCACTGTCCCTGACACTGTGACTGCACCACCATGCACCAGCAGGGATGCCCCATCCCAGGCCCGTCCGCAGGTAGGGGAGATGTCCATGTCATCTGACACTCCTCTACCTGCGGACGAGGGGACCCCTGGCCGTGTGGAGAGGGTCCTGATTGGTGTCGCGTTGCGCACGGCTGGCATTCGTGATGAGGTGCATGCTTCCCGGGAGGAGCATGCACATCATCACGAAGAGCACCGTGCGTACGTGAATCATTTGGGAGCCGCCATGGTCGGGGGTTTCCTACATGTGTGTGGCCTTCTGGCGACCCTCTCCTCCTCTGTGGGGGCTATGCGCCAGTCGTGCTCCATGCCGTCTTCCGGCCCAGATGCCACCAGGGCCCCCTGTGGACCTGCCCCGACCAACGCAGCCAGCTCGGTGGGGACCCCATCCCTGCCACAGTCGGGAGTCGAAGGTCCAGCATGGGTGGACACACCAGCAACTGTCCCCCTGCAGATGGAGG